>NC_089876.1:79109485-79709485 GCF_040182565.1 Anser cygnoides
CAGGAGCCTTAAGAGAATGGAAAAATGAAACAATCACTATCATTATGAAATGTTTGCAGATATCGTTAGAGTTAAGAAGCAGATATTTCTGTGTCATGAGACCATCTTAACATTTGGCTGTTTCAGTGCTCTGTTAGCTGCACGTGTGCCCTGAAGAAGTCTTGCTGCAGTAGCTCACTGGTTGGATGGGATTATACTGGTTGCTAAAAAAAATGTGGTTTGGGAGGAGGTACAGGCTATAGTTCTACTTCTTTCCTTCCCCCTTGGCTTGTTTCTAGTTTAAATTGCACACTATGCTTGTGTGGCAGCCTACTACAGGTTTCTCTGAGTCACACAGCAATTCCATTTGTCTCTCTCTATAGCTTCTGAAGACTTCTTAAACTAGTGAACAAGTTTTATGTAGCAAAGCATGCCATGCATTTTACCTTCTTTGGTTGTAGGTAGAAATAGATAAGCTTAGACCAGCAGTCTGCTTATGTAATTCTTTACAAACGGTACAATGTCAGTACTATGCAGCAAAAGCTGGTTGTAGCAGTACTCGTGATTACTGTGACCTCTTCATAAAGTAATATTTTGAAAATGGGGAAGAGAAGTAAAAATTTCATGTGGGTGTACACACATGTGATCAGATCTTAAAAATTGTTTGCTAATACTTCTAAATTTTTACTGACATTGACCTGTAGACTTGATTCTCTGACATAATAAAAATCCGTTGGAATATAGAACTTATTTTTTCAGGACTTCTTAAACTAGACTATTCTGCTTAGAATTAGCTATCATATACTTTAGAAAGCTGAAAATTAAATGGACCTTAACAGTATTCACCTGCAGCATAGACTTAGTATGTCATGAACACCCAATCTGGAGATTGTCTTGATATAGTGAACACTAACCAAAGAAACTTTTGCTCAATTTGGAAAAAGTGGATTTGAGGGGAAGGGGTCTTGCGTAGTTATTTATATATTTAAGCAAAAATGTATTTGTAATCTCTGCTCTATTCTGTTTCCATTATACTTCAATGAATTCTGTATGGAATAACCTTAAATGTTAAATACAGATGTTTGTTTCTCATGCTCTGGAAACGCTGTTTGGGCTCCCAAACACTAGCTGGGTTCTTTTCCTTCTAAACTTTTTCCTCTTTCAAGTAGTCCGCACTTAAATGTGCCTTCTGTGACAATTTAGAAATTATGTTCTTTATATAACCTCCTGGTAACCCTATGTTGCTTGAATTGCATCTGTAGTGTTACTGTAGAACCACTTGTATAAGGTTGCTCTTTTTCTCTTAATTTACCTGTGAGCAACTTCATATGTTGGGTTTTTTTCCCTCCTTTTGAACAATCTCCTGGCTGTGACCTTCTGGTACAGCAAGCAAATTTAAATGAATAGCTATAATCTTCTATAGATGTTTTTCTGAATTTCACTGTCTTTGGATTTTAAGACCTTGTGCAATAATTTCTCAGCTTAATTCCCCTTTTCATGTTTGAATTTCCCTGGCTTTCCCTCCAGTTTACTTTGTCCTCTCTTAGTGTTACTGTCTCTGCAAGTGAAGTGACTTAATTTTTTTAATTCAAGTAGGCTATTCTGTTATCTACACAGTCCTGTGTAATGACAGTAGCCTCGATACTCTTAAGGATGTTTGCTGCGTGAGGCTTAGTGTGACCTTAGCTGGAAATGCTTTGTGCTTATCCTTGTCAGCAAGTCAGAAGAAAGTATTTGAAGTAGCTTTGGCTGTTCCCTGAAAACGCATAACATTCTGGAATGCATTGTGCTGGATGCAGGTGCATCTTTTGCTCATTTCTTTTAATATAAAACTTTGATGTATTTATATTATGCTAGGATACAGTGAGGATGATGGTTACAGAACATTGCTCTGGGCATAAGAGCACATCATCTTTTGAGACAAAGATCTTATCAAAAATAGTAATCCAGTGTGATGTATTGCAGAATCAGCATTTATTTATATTCTTATATACATCTAATTCTGTATCTAAGAGGTATTCTATTTGCCTTTCCACTTTTTTTGTGGCAAGTTCTGTACTAGTAATACTTCTAGGTTTTAAAACAAACAAAAAAGTGACTTCTGAAATGGGAATGACACCCGTGTTGCCAGTGGCTGTTTCATTATTACACCTGATTAACCTATAACTTTCTCAAGTAAGTGTTCTTAATGCACATTGAGTCTTTGAGGGCTTTTACTAGTCTGAGGATAAATTTGATGCAAGTAATTTAAGTGTTTAATTGCTCTGAGGGATTTTTTTTTCAAATCTGAAAACAGCTGCAAATACTTAAATGATCCTCTCTTTAGAAAGAAGGAGAGCGCCAGAATTATTTCAAAATATTTTCGTAGTTGAATATATTTTGAATGTAGCTTGTTCACATTTTTGGCTTCTTAAGAATTATGATGTCAATGTTAGGAGAAACAGTATTCTGCTGCATATTCCAAAACAGGTGATGGTGCACTAGGAGCAGCTCGTGTTGGGCACTGCCTTTGTATGCGTCCTGTTTGAGTTATCAAACAGTGCCAAGTGTACATCAGCATAATGCAGGTGGAGGATATCCAGAGAAGCAGACTAGCTTTCATTTGGGTTATTCTTCTACCTTCAAATATCTGATGTGTTCATATTTAGAAAATATAACCTTAATGTAAGGGGTTTGCTAATATTAGTTCACTGGCTATTGCTGAGCAAGAGATGAGTGATCAAAGTGAGCATGTAGTTACATGCTGTCATACAACTGACCTTAGTAGTAGTCTGGTGTGCTAATTCCTATCTTTACGGGTGCTCAAAATTATTTCCAAAGGTCTCAACAAAAGTTTGAAGTAGATAACTCTCTCTTTGGAGGTTATCAGTGTTTGAAAAGGGTTTTCAAGATTCTACTTTTTAAATATTTTTTTCTCTTGCATGAGACCTAAAATAGGAAGCTCTAGGATGCAATTATTATAGTATATAATGTGGAAACTGCTTGGTTTATACTGTGGTTGCCATCTTTTTTGTGTGTGTGCAGACTTACCTACATTCTTTTCCAGTTCACTTGCTGTTAGCTAAACCTATTTCTACTAGCTCCCTACCAACCATAAAGACTTCTGTAAAGAGGAGGAAGCACTCTATAGAAAATATTGAGCAAACTTCTGAAACCTCTTGAGTTGAGCACTTGTCAGGCTTCATGACACTGAGAACCCTTCTAGAGTTAGGCAATTTTATATCATCAGCATTTATCCAAACAAGCACTGAAGGGGAAAACTGCCTCAGCCCATGGTTGTCCCGGAGTTTTGTGGTCAAATGCTTCACTCTGGCATTTCAGGGATAGGAAATGTCCTCTACCATCTCCCAACCAAACATCCTAGCTTCTTAGCATGGTCGTCTTGGATGTCTTACTCTATCTGACATGGTCAATGTCAGATTGTTTCCGGCTAAACGGGTAGTGTCAGCAGAAAAGCAGGCCAAACTTTCCTTTCACCTTGTGTCTGCAGACTGAGAGGTGAACTGAGGTTTCCTCAGCAGAAAAAACAAATGGACATTTCAGTGATGTGGTTGGGTGTGTTTGTAGTTTGTATACTGTTGTACTGGGAGCAAAGAATGAAGGCTGTAGGCAAGAAGCAAAAAAAAAAAAATCTCCTTTGTTCTTAATGACTTAATATGGCACACGTCTGGAGACCAAGACTGGTGTTTAGTCTGCAGGTAATGCATAGGCAGAGAATACAAACCCTGGAAGGAAGATAATCCTGAGTTTAGAGGCTACAGAAACTGGTAGGCTGTGGGAACCTACTGGAAAAGACCTTACATGCTGAAGAACTTCAGAAAGTAGCTGGGCAGAGACTGGCTTTGAAGGTCTAAGATTTGAAGTTGGGCATCTATGGTAAGACCTAGATGGCAGTAAAACAGTTCTGCTTGTACCTCTTGTCTCATTCAAATACTGGAGAGTTCACTGCACTGACACAGAAACATGTTCTTTAAAATTGTATGTAGTGTTGCAAGTATCCATTCCCAGAATGTGCAAACTAGAAATGTGATAACTGAGGTCACAGGGCCAGGCTTTTCATCTGATGGTTTTCCTTGTGCATGAATGCCTGTGCTTCCTACAGAAGTAACAGGCACCTTGTTTTCTAGTGTAAGAGAGTCAGTCACTTTTAAACAGTTCTCGGATCATCCATAAGTAATGCACCTGTCTAAAGACTGTACAGAGCTTAGGGAGTCCAGATCTCAGAGGAGCTCTAAATATCTGCAAATATTTGTAGTGAGGGAAGCTCTAAAGGTTTGCTTTGATTAATTAGAACTAAAAAAAATAATTCTCTGGAGAGAGGGAAACAAATGTAATGAGCATTCAGCAATGAACCAGGACACTTCTTGAAGTAGTATTACAATCTATATTTTGCTACTGACTGGAGAGAGTAGCAAGTCAATGCAAGTCAATCTTAGTAAGCAATATGTATTTATGTACTAAAAAAGCAACAGTAGAAGCAGTATGCATTTTCCTGTGATTACTGTATGTTTGTAATAGAAATGTAAATAAATAGACATTTATATTTGAAAAGGTATTGCCAACCTGCTCTAGAGTGACACTTAAATACTTTGTTAGCCATTCTTCACCACAGAAATAGAATCTCTGGGTCGTGTAATACCTGTGGAATTTCTATACATGGAAATATCTTCACAGTTAAGTTTCTTGATTCATGTCTTACTGTGATAGAAGATATTTGCATTGCTGATAAGTCACTTGCTAAACCTCTTGGTTTAACACAACAATGAGGTGAATGCTTTTCAGTCTGGTGGAGAGGGTGTGCTCCTCCGCAGCTGGGAGTTCCTTAGGAGAAATCCTGTGAAGCAGAAGTGCAGGGTCCTCTCAGCTGTGAGTAGGAATGGAGATGTTTGAAGGGGATGCTTTAACAATATACATTTCAAGTGTGTATTGCATTGCATATCTGGAAAAGATGTATGGCTGAAGAGTCTTTAGGCATCATGCTGGGACTATGTACTTGAGATCTGCTTTGTTCAGTGTTTGCTCCAAAATTCTCTGAATTGTATAATGGTAGTCTCAAATGAACAGTTTTCCAGTCAAACTTTTAACATAACAGTGAATAAATGGCACTGTATAACACATTTTAGAATATTTACAACCACTGCCTGAGCTCGCTGACAACATTCAGACCCCGAAACAGCTCAGACTCCTCCACGTTATCAGTGTGTTGCTGGGAGGCACCACATCCCTCCCGGATCCGAGATGCATGCTGTGGGACTCATCTGTTTTGATCCAGCTGTGACTGTACGAGGCTTGTCTGAGGGCCCTCCTTAGCGTGCCTTCGAGCCTCCCACCTGGAAGCTAAAGAAGCTGTTTTCTGCTCCTCCATATGCTTATACCTCACCGGAGTGTGAATGGTCCCTTCTGGGTACTGCAGATGTTTGCAATAAACTCATGTTACAGATACCTACGATGCTGTCACCCTGAGGAACAAGCAGTATGTTAAAGCAAGTTGTATTTGTCTTCAGCGATTGTCTCATTTGGAACAAATTTTATACTTTAAGCATCAGTTTAGACTATTGCAAGCATGCTTGCTCTGATTTCTCCGTGAAATGCAGAATTAGCAGTTTTTAAAAAGCTCTTCTTCATTAGTGCTACTCTAACTTCAGTGCTAAATATAACATTTTCTATTATTTGCTTAATTTTCTTTAGCTACTTCCTTTGCTAATGCAGGTATCCTTTCTGTTAAATGTAGCTGTCTGAGACCAGTACTCATTTCGTTTTGACTCACTTTTTCAAAACTAAGTTCAACTCCTACCATACCTTAGGTTTTCCGTTATAGATGTGGATTCTTTCTTGATAAGCTGTTTTTCAGTAATCAGTAGGAAGTATCTATTGTCCCTTTCTAAAATGTGACTTCTACTTGACACTGAAGCAGTTACATTTTTCCGTGATACATTCAGTATCTTGGTGCATACTGATGCTTTTTGGGTTTGAGAGCCACCTTTGCATTGATTTCAGGGTTGGAAATGTTATTCTAGCTACCTTTTGTTCATTGTAATCCTCTATGAAATTCTTTTGTCTGAGATAAGTCAGTATATTTAAAAATAATAAAATTATGCACTGTTTCTAAGCTCTGGACACTTCTCTAGCAGATAAGCTTAGCATGGAGTCTATTTTTCTCTTGTGGCTGTATTGCCCATTACTTTGATTAGGACTCTGTTTGAGATGAAGCACTTTTTTTGTCCAGAGATGTTCATTGTGATGCCTGAGATAACTGGCAAAGTGATATAATCTACAGCATTTTTTCCCTGTCTTCTGTCCTTATACTAGCCTTGTCTTGGCTTCTGTCAGTTGTCATGGTTCACCTAGAGATGAATTCTGTTATTATTTCACTCATTGTTGACCTCTAAAGCTAGAACCCTGTCTGCATGTTTTGAATTCTCAGCTGTGCCCCTTAAGCTTTGTTCTGGGCTAGGTGCATTCCGCTGCCTTGTCAGCAGTGAACTTCAGATCTTCTTGTAATCCTCATCTGAGGCTTGATTAAATTCTGATCCCAGATCTGATTTAGTCTTTATTCAAAGATACCCATTCCTCACACTGTTTTATTCTTCTCATAGGCTCTCTTCCTGCACAGCCACTTTTTTGTGTGTGTATTCTCATTTTTAAGTATCTTTCATGTATTCAGATGCACTATTTTTAGGTCACTTGTAGGATTTATCAATTTTCAATTCTATTAAAATTGAGTAACTTGGTGTGTATGCAGCCTTAATGTGAACGGTAAAAACAACTTCTGATCTCTGTTGGGCTGTGCAGTGAGGCCGGATTACTACTTGCACTTTTTCATAAGGAAAAAGCGCCCCATTGGGCACTGGGCAACATAACAAGACTTCTCTCTGTGTCCAGGGTGCATGCTCTTTGATCTCTGGTTGGACGTAGGGGAAGAGATTTATTGGGGGATAGTATTTAAAACTACTACTAGTTAATTTTGGAGGAGCTACAAAGTAGTAGCACCATACAGAGGAAGCTTGGTGATATATCAGTTTCTGGGATGAGATGCCTAACAGGAACGATGGGCTGAAGGAGAGCTTCCATCTTCCACCTTTCTAGCCTTACTGAAGCTTCCAGGCTCTCTCTTCCACTCAGTACTTACTATATAGCCATTTATGTTTTTTAACTCTGGGTAATACAGATATCTAGGGAATCTTTTTTCTTATAGCTTATATCAATCAGAGCAGAAATATGTTTATATGAGGAGGTGAAGAGAGACACTGAAGTTATCCCAGTTGTGTTAAGAAATAGTTGATTCCAAAGATATGAACCTTTTAAAACTTTTTTCCCCAAGTTTCAATTGGAGAAAAAGATTTTTCATTGTTTAAAGATTAAAGGAAAATAGAATGAAAACATACTTTTTTGGGTAATGTGTAATTTGCAGTGCGCCTTTTTTAAATAATGGAAAACAAATGCATTAAATGGGAGATGTAACTAGCATGTGGGATGTAGAATTTTTGAATGTGATATGCGTAGCACCTTCAACCGAGGGGAAGAGGAGGAGTACCTATGCTGAAGCTGTACGTACACCTTGGGCAAGGTGAAAATTAGGTCACGGGGAGTAGGAAGTAAAGCGGCACAAATTTAATGTATCAAAACGTTGATCTGAATTTAATCTAGAATGCTCTAAGATAGTGAACGTGTTGAAGCAAGCATGTTTAAGTGTCAAATATGGATTTGGTTCATATAAAAAAGAAAAATAGGCTCAATGCATATTTTTCTAGCTACATTCAACAAAATGATACTTTTGGTGTATTTTGAAATATTAAGAAATAAACAGCTGAAAGAGCAAAGTGGTTTACAGTAACATTTAATAGAACCTGTAGTTCAAGAGAGTAAGAACACTGAGTACTGGCAGTATTGTAAGACATATCTGCACTGTTGTAAGAGAGGTGTCTTCATAAGACACAAAGACTTGATAGTGTAACATGGGTTTTCACATTGATGTTTCTGACTGCTGGACAGACTTTATCAAAACCAGTGTATACGCAATGAGAAACTCAGCTGAGCTTCATGTATTGCTGTTAGCTGCTGAGAAGTCATTTTGTGATGTGAGCAATGGTTGAAAATAATTTACCGTTGCATACCTTGAGCAGTAACTTCATATTTCTTTCAGCTTTTGGTCAATGATGTATCAGCGTAAGTCTGCATATACCTGTTTTCAGTAAGCTATTCAGTCTTGCATGTCAGATTGCTTCTAGGTGGGAGTAGAGAAGTGTAAGCATTTCAGATTTCATTGTATCCTATCCATGTTTTGTTATGAAGGAAAAACTCCTATTGAAACTAGTAGGACCCTGGCTAGGATAAAAGACCAACTTAATGGACAAGATTAAAAAAAAAAACAGAAGGGAGGGAAACACAACATAATATAGGTATTTCCTAGGCTTTCATATTATCCTATGTCTTGGAGCACTTAACTATATAACATTTATTAACAGGGTAATGAACAGTAATATACAAAATTAATATTGCTATAAATTGAAAATATGGGTTTATCTCTCTGCCCCAGTAGAGGTTCATAGTCTTACTCTACTTCAGTTGTCTTGGTCTTGATCGCAAATCTGCTTTTTGGCAGAAAAAGGAACCACAAACATTGTTAACAATATAATGTCTGCCAATCAAGTGTAAGGTATGTTTTTAAAAGGACTGGCTGGTGGCCTAGAATAAGTACTACCCTTTCTGATTTGAAAAGGAAAAGATTTAGAGGCATTACCTTAGAAGCGGGAGTTCTGTTCTAATTAAGTGTATGCTTCCTACACAGCAGTGAACACACAACTTCAAAACAGTTGGGCAAGGGTGATAAACTGAAGTGATATGGAAACCTCATTTTTTTCAGACATCTAAAGAAGTTTTCTTCATTGCCTGTGAAAAATAAGGTGCCTACAAATGAGTTCTCCACACATCTGCACTTTAAGGGGGTACAAACTTTCATGCAGTGTTTCTTAAAATACTACAACCAGAAAGCTAAGTAGTGGATGTTTTAATTTATTCTTTCCTGTTCTTGAAGCCACAGGAGAATAAAAGATCCATTAGACAGAATATTAGGAAAAAAAAAGTACGAAGGAGAATGCAGTGAGAATACACATAACTGGAGGGAAGGTACTGGTTATGTTTCCAGCACTATCTACGCATATTTATATTAGAGAATTGCTAAATTAAAGTTACGACCAGTTGGAACAAAAACAAATTCCAGATGTCTTCCTTTGAAAATGAGGATACATTTGTTGTTCCTCTCTTGTTCTCTGAGCCCTGGTCTTTCATTCCGTACTGCATGACATCCTGGTTTCAAAAACAGTACAGAGTGCCCCAGGAAAACCTAGTTCCCACCTAGTGGGAGCAATCTCCTGTGGAGACTGCTTATGACTACGGCTTACATCCAGTCTCTACCTTCTGAATGAGCTCTGTGAAATGTTACCAGCTTAAGCCAGACCCATACTGATGGCAGATTTGGGCAGGTATGGAAAAAGCAGTGTTAGGACATTGATAATACATAGTCAGCCCGAGTGGCTGGATAGCGCATTGAAGGCATCTCATTTTGAACTAGGGTTTAATAATTGCATAGTAGGGGTCTGAATGCTTTTGAGGATTTATTTGTTCTGCACTTCTGCATCAAAAATAGGGATTGATTACTTTCATGTTCAAAAAGTCTTAGAGATGTTAAGTCAATATTTCTATGATGCTTTGGAAAAAACGCTATTGAAAATACTGAGTTTTAAAATCTATTTTACCTTTTAAGAATGTACAGTTACGAAGAAATGATCATATGCAAAAATGGAACTTAAAGGAAAAAATCCAAAGGCTATACACATCTAAATATACTATCCCAGGAGACCTGTTTTATCAAGTAACCTGAAAGTCTGAGGGTCTTTTGTTTCCTGTTCATGTTTAGAGGTAAGTTTGTTTCATAGTCAGTGCGTGCCACTGTGTGTTTGTGTATGTATGTATATTTTGTCATATATTAGATTCTCTAGACTTCAGCTGTTCAGTATCATATGTATCATACTAATCGGGACTTAAATGACAAAGAAATGGGAGTATTCCTTCAGTATTCCCCTAAAAAAAAAGAAAGTTTCCTGAAAGACTTGGATAATCTTTGTGGATATGCTTCTCTTGTTCTATGAAGTTGTTCCTGCCAAGTTTATAGGAAATGACAAGATGCCTGGCATTTTCCTGTGTTTTGTAATGTGACATGCTATATGCAACACAATCGTAGTAACTGATAATACAAAATAAAGCTTACCTTTTCCACCACAGTGAGCTTCACTTGAACCAAGAAAAACAATGAGACAATCCAAAGTATTTTTTTTCTCACTGTTGATTTAATTGTAAAGTTGTAAACTGTTATTTGTGGTGTAATTACCACACGGACACCAGGGTTCTTTCAGGATCAGTAACTGCTGCTACTTTATTGATGACATAACTTCATTATCCTATGTTGCATCACCTTATTGAGGACAGGCTCCCTTTTTATACCATTCCCCCACAGCAGCCCTTTTCCACTAACTATTCATTGGTCAACAGCTTTGCCCGGCATCCACAAACCCCCAGCACCTTCCATGCCTTAACGGCTGGAGAACAAGCAACCCGAGACAGCGAGGCATCTCCTGAATCACCCTTCTTTGTTCCCGCTAAACTCTTTACATTCCTGATGGCCTCATCGTTAAGAGCCCGATGTTATCACCAACCATGGGGCTTGTCGACCCCCATGGCCACACTCCCACGTTAGTGATTCAGCGGTCTCTAAAACGCCCTTCTGAAAGCACAAGGCTCCAAATATGGGATGTGTTTCTGTAGCTGAGCTGATTAGGAGGTTCTCCTTCACTTACTGAGAATTGGAACATATGATAAATAGACTTCTTCTATGGAATAAAAGCTGAGGAAGTTACTTAAAACTTTCTTAAAATGCAATGATGGGGAAATTATGCCTCTTTAAAAAGTACTTTTTTTTTCCATGATGTATTATTCCTTGATAAAGAGAAGAAAGCCTGAGCAATGAGTGTTAAATTAGATATCTGCTATGCTCTAGGCAAGGAGGCTTTCTAAGCAGAAGAAAATATTGATCCCATGTCTGGTTTTATAGTACATGAATACAGAGTACAATCCATTATAAAGGGAAAGCAAAACCATTAGCCTCCTCAAGCATTCGATTAGGCTATTACCTTCTCTGCCTTAACTGATGCTGTTAATAGTATCATATTTAATTGTTCCATATAGGTGGAAAACATGCTTGTTAATGAATCTCAGCTAATTCGCAATGACATTTAAGCAATAGCACCACAGCTGTAGGTGGGTTCCTGATCAATGTGTGATCACCTTATTCTTCCACTGTGATAGTCTAAAATGGTTCATGTTTGCTTCAAATTAATTCCAGTGTATGGGAGCTCACTTGAAGAGCAATGAAAGCTTACTTTCAAAGGGACAGTGCTTTATCGAGTAGTATCACTTTGACTATAGTAATTATTGGATAAATATTTATGCTGTTTACTCATGTCCCACAATTATTTCTTTCTTAATAAATTAGCTATGGATGGAATGACTTTCCTACTGAGAAGTTTTTTATATATAATTGCATATACACATAAGTATATTAAAGATATATTTGTATGTTTCTACACAAATAGATATGTACATTAGAGTACACATAATATACACATATACCTGCATCTATATATTTGCATCACTTATTATAGGAGACCAGTGCATTGGATCCAGAAATACCATTAGCATTCAAATATCTGTCTTAATATCTCTAACTTGTTTTATGTGTCCAGTAATATTTTATCTAACAAATTAAAACTTAGAAAGCAGGGTAAAAAATGCCTCCTGAAATTTGATCTTTAAAATAGTGAAGGCACCTGAGAGAAATGTGATACGTAACAGTAATTTCAAACTCCTCCATCTATTCTTCATAAATATCTTTCTCCCCTAGTAGCCTGTTCTCCATTTCTATAAGTATTTGCAGTAACTTTTTGCTTGAATTCCTGTGCTCGGAAACTGTGCTTAGGACCATGCATTCTGTTGGCTGATAATACTTCAAATCCTCATTGAGGAAATGAAGTTGTATTGAAATTTCTAGATTGTTTAGAACTATGTAAAATACTGGCATCATCTGGTTAATAGTAAAGACCTACTATTGTAGTAGTGTAATTTTCTTCTGCCTAAAAGCTGCTTAAAGACCAGTACAGACTTTTTAAACTTAAAAAATAAATACAAGTTCTGGTTCATCTTTTATTTGAATAGCTATCTTGTGGAAGCTTCCAAGTATAGCTTAAATCTGGATTACTTAATAGACCCTCATTGTTTCAGAAACTTTCAGAAACTCACTGATATTGGAAATATGCTCCCCCCCATCCCAAGAGCTGACAAGGGGTGAAATTCCAATAGTGCACTGGTAGTCTGCATAGACTTGTATGGTGCTTTAATCATGGGTAGGTGGGTTTTACCTCATTTTGTTGCAATAATGGAAATCCCTCCAACGAATATTTGCAAGCCTCTTCCTGGGTATAAAGAACTGCAGCATGCCAGTGACCACAACTGTATTCCTGGATTATGAATAGACCATATGCAGCGATACAAAACTGTATTGCAATTAACTTCTTACAGGAGGGTAAGCTTGAAATGTCTGAAGGATTGAGTAGGTAGTGAAAGGCTGGAATACTTTCAACAATATTTTTCAAGTTCCAGTGCACCTTATCAATTTGCTTGTTCCTAGAGCTAAAATGAAGGTTGTTAAAAGCTCACATAAGATAACACTGAGAATGATTTGACCACTGTATGAAAACAATGGCTAGACTCTTAAATTTTATTTACCTTTTTATGGCTTTTATCAATTATCCAATTAGGTAACTGATTAGAAAAATATATATATTTTTTCTATTTATAGGACTGAGTGTCTCTACAATTTAGAGGACAATTATTCTTTAAACCTGTTTTTAAGATAACTATATAGGATGACTTTGCAGATATTTAAAAATGAAATCCTCTTATTTTGTAGCTGTTTGGAAAGTTTTTTTTAAAGTCCTTGTTAAAATTGCTGCTGATGTTGAACATCAACTATCTTTCAAAAGTGTGCTGCATGAGCGAAATCAAAACATTTAGATATTTTTTCTGAAATGGAGTTCTTGAAAGATCTGTTACTAGTCTGAAAGGTCAGATTTTCAATTGGGGTCTTTCTGGTCAGGAGTAACCAGGCAGTTCACCTTGGACCTCAGATACCTTCCTTGCTTTGTCAAAATTGATGCCTCTCTGAAATGTCCTGCTTTTCAAATGAAATATTTCAAGAGATTTTGCACTGCTTGTAGCTGTTACATTTTTGAGTTTATCAAAATTGCATGCAAAGGACAAACTATTTGCCTATTTTGTAATGTGATGCTGCCTATATATCAATGAAGTAATTAATGCTTATTTACAGGGAGCTGAAGTTCCTTCCTTTTTCTTTAGGCTATTGTCCTAATATGTGGACTTCATTTTTTTCTTTTTCTTAAACCTATTTCATCTTTCTAATTTATGCACACATGTAAATATATAACAATATGGTTGTCAAATAAACTACAGGAAAATATTGCAATTAAGTGTGTGAATTTACAGTTAAAATCTCAAATCAACTTTCAGGGCTTTGTATATTGAATATTACTGTCAACTTGTAGCACTGGAAACTTGTGAACAATCAACTGCTTTTTACTCACTATAAGATTTAAAGTAGGTTTATATTACCCGACTGGAAAATAGCTGAAGAACAAATTGGAAAATAAGTCTATTTTCCAGCTCAATAAGATCTTTAACTGTTACATAAATTTTAAACTATACAGCATGTAATATTTGAAAAGCTCTTTTGACTTGAACACAAGATAAGTGTTTTTGTTCTTATATTGCAACAGTTTTGAAAGTCTAAAGGACATTTCAAATAATCAAATGGCAGCACTAAACCATGAGAATGTAATTATCTTTCTACAGCTATTCTTAGCTTCACTTTGAACAGTATGATAATTGAATAAGTCTCCTACCAATTTGAAGTCAGATTCACAGCCTACATCCCTGTGCAATGGCCTTTATCATTTCTTTGAGTTTTGTTTAGCATCTGTGTTTTTTTTCTTGCCTATATTTTTCATACCAATATAAAATATGGAATAACCCTCCAGTGATTTAATTCATTCCATTGCATTGTTTGCTTTCATACACTTTTATATTTGTTAGGTAAACTTGCATTAGAACGCATCATAACATATTCTAATGGCATAACATTTGAATAAAAACAGAAATTTTATGGTTAACTGGTTTCTATCCTATCACTACAAACTCTTTGCAAAAGGAAGAAGCACTGTGATCAAATGTTACGATAGTGATAGTCCATTTTAGATCTGAATAATTGCATTTGTCACTGTTGTATACATGAAAACAAATTTTTCAGTCTTTTCAATTTAGCAGGTAGTTCTTGTTGCTCATTGCTGTTGCAATTAAGGGTACAGTATTGCAGTTATACAATTTACAGTCTGTGTAGCCCTCTCTTTAGCAATAGTATGGAAATACAGAAGCTCAACTGGAGGATTCATCTTTTAGATGTATTAATAGACTGCCACCCGCCTATAACTGATTAATTTGTTTCTACTGGAATTTACTCATTTTTAGCATTAAAGCAGTTGAGATGTATTGGACAGTGAAGAACTGCAAATATACTGCAATTCAATTCTTAAAAGAAATCAAAGGCTTATTTTGCTGCTGTTTTCTTCCTAAGAGTCAAACTGTTACATGTTACAAATGGCATAGTTCACAAAACAGATCAACCAATCTTTTGTAGACTACCTAAGAAGCATTTGGGCAAATAATTGCTGGGCTGTGTTAAACAAGTAGGGGGGTCTGCATTCAAGAAAGGGACAAAGCGGTTGACTTGATACAGACTATGGGAATGCATTTTTCACCTTCCAGCTGCAAATGTTTGAAATATCTGTAATGTAGTCAGAAACCTTGACCCAAGGGCTGATAGTAGCTTTTAACAACATTCCCATTAGTTTATCTTGCTGATGATTCATTTTGAATTAACAAAGTGTGCTACGTTGGTCAGGTACTTCCAATGCATTGCATGTGATCGTTGTCACTAGGTTGCTCTTCTTTTTTTATTTCACAATGTGTCTGTATTGCTTCACTTCGCATAAATTAATAATTGAGAAAATTTTCAACATTATTCGGTTATGTTCTTCAATCTTGTATTTACAGATTACACATTTTTTTACGTTTCACCTGTAACATAATACATGTAACCTAAACTATCCTTATTAGTCTTATTTTTCGCTTTGCATTCCCACATGCTGGCAAAACATCTACTGAGAAAAACAGTCATTGTTTCACAGGCTGCTGCTCATCCACAAACTCTATGTGACCATGCTCTATAGCCCGAGAAACAGTACTCAAGTCTAAAAACCTAACTTACAAAATACTTGCAGGGTGAACAACTGATTTCTACATCTGTAGTGAAATGTACATTTTTAGTGTTGGCTTCTTACTAAATACAATCTTCCATAGGGTTATCTCTAGTCTTTTCTAGAAGGCAGGTTTTGACCTGCTTGCTTAATGTAGGAAGTCTAATAAAAGCAAGTTCTGATGAGAAATCTAAGTATGACAGTTCTAGTCGTTGACTACACACCACACAGTCTGTCCTTGGAAATGAAAAAACAATTCTTCTATGAACATCATAATAAAGCATGAAATCTCAAGGATGGATTGAAGACAGATAATTAGTTTAGTCCAGAATATGACAGAATGACCTCCTCTTGAAAGAATATCACTCCTCTACAAATCTGTAGAAAACTTTGGCATCTGACGCTTGTTGCTTCATCATTTGAGATTTCTGACTGTTGGGGAGGGATATGAGTTATGGGTACTATTCTGCACTAACTGAACAAAGGGAAGAAAAAAAGTGACAAAGCAAAAAGAGGGAGAATGAGGAGAGCATGGCTGTAAAACTCTTCTCAACTTTTTTGTAAGGAAAGATTTGGATCTGCTATACCGGTCAGCAATGCCATAAGAAAAAAAAAATGGCCCATCTTATTATAGGTTATATAGCTCTGAGTTTTTGATTTCACTGACAGCCAAACACCAAAAGAAGATTTTCCTCTTTTCTAATATGCGTGAGGTATTTTATAGTCTAACTCTCTTCTTTCCATCTCATGTTATTATCTTTCCATACTTGTTATGGCTGTCCCACTCCAAAGCTTTTGCTGTTCTCTCTGCTTCCATGTAAATGAATTGCCTCTGCAATATTTTCTGCTGAATATTCTAATAATTTGCCTTCCCTCTTCTTTATGTGTGTGTTTAGGAAACAAACAAAAAAAGTGGCTGCCTTAAAGCAGAATATGTAGGCTGGCAAGATGTTTGAGGCCGTATTATATCTGGCTGTGCAGCAATATATCTACCTGCCATGGCAGCATGGTCAGTCATTACTGTAATTCTGATTTTGTTTTGAGATGTTATGAGACCAGACCAATAAATAAGAATGTGAGACGTACCTACAGTCAACCACTAGTAACACAACTTGATTTATAACCAGTTTCAGGAGAATTTTTCTCCATATCCACAGCTCTGAGTCCTAGACTTAAGTGGATCCAGAGCTGATTTAAATGATGTTGGTTACGTATATCCTTTCCTTTGATCTTCAGTGCAAGTTTCTAATAGCAATTCAGCTTTTTAAAGCACTTGTTAATTAAGTACAGAACTTACAAAGAACTTATTTTGCATCCAAAGAACTTTGGATACTGAGCACAGCTGAAACCTCCATTATTTATGCAGGAACAAAATATGAATACTAAAAAGGAATCAGTTAAAAGATTAAATTGAAATATGAATCTCACTTTTTCCCACATTATCTTGCAGTTGGAAAATATTTTTCCCTCTCTTATGGCCTATGGCTATTGAGTGTAACAAAAAATAAACCCATAGGAACTACTTATTTTCAACAAAGTTGTAAAATCTTACTGTAATAAGACTTGGAATGTTACAGTTGACCAAAAGCTTCAGAAAAAGCAGTAATAAGCTCATGTAAAGGTTTGCTCTATTTTTAAAATATTTATTTAAAAAAAATTAATCAGTTTCCTTAATATAAGAACTCTATTCCTATGATTCAACAGTTTGGTTTCTCAGGTTAGAAAATAAGGGGTACATAAAATGACTTAGTAAATTTTTTCAATCAAACAGTTGGGAGTGTAAATTAGATATTAAGTTTGTTTCATTTGTGCTCTGAAGTAGGTTTTTTATATTTGACAAATCATGTCATGGTGTAATCAAAATCTTCAAAACAGTCTGAAAAGGAAATCGGATGAGGAGGACAATTCATTTGCTGAAAAGACATAAAACAAAAGCATGAAACAGAAGAAAGCTTCATAAAAGTCTTTACACTTTCTTTTAAACACTACTTTCTTTTAAACTCTTGTGCACAGAAGTAGAGAATTGTTTTTTGAACTCCAGATGTATGTTCCTTTGAAAGGTCTTTTTTTTTTAAAACTAGATTCAGAGGTTCTTATTGAGAAAAATGTTCCTTTATCCAGGAAGGAAAGAATTATTCAAAATGCTCTGTATTAACCTAATAGTTCCCACAGAAATAAATAGTAAAACTCTATTAATGTGACCAGGAGGTGAATCTATCATGAGGTGTTTTCAGAACGTTGCATCCTACTTGGTTTTGTCCTGGCAAATGGATAACCGGGGTCATGGTGCCCCATGTCCTCTTAGCCATAACTTTTCACTGAAGCTTTGAAGCAAAAGCAATAATTTGCAGTTCCCTTTGTCTGCCTACTGCTGCTGGCTGGACTTGTCATACAAAAAGCCCAGCCCTACATCAGCATTACAGCTTTGTGTCCAGTTTCCTGGCAGAAAATCTTGTTGAATTTAGCATGCTTCTAAAAAAGGCCAAAAAAAACCCCACACATCTTAAAAGCTAGTAGACAAATAGAAGTCATTGATTTTTTTGCTCTCACTAATCATGATGCCTCATTTATGTATTTTTCTAATGGATGAACTCTCCTGTAATATATGCATCACTTTGACAGGGTTGCCTTACCTTAACTGGAACACTTTGTGGCTAAACAGCAAAGAGACAAAAATGTGAAGAGACAAACCCTGTAAATGGTTTTGTACCCTACTGCATTTCTGTAAATAGGCTCCCCAGCTTTAAGGACTATTTCCAGGTGCACCTGCAACTAGACCTTGCATGATACTCATTTGCACATGGTTGAATGCAGCTAACGTCTTTCCATGTAGATCTTACTGGTGACTGGGAGCAATCATTTTATTCAAAGCGATGTTCCTCTTCCGGATGGGAGGAGAAGGGGGGTAACAACCTCAGAGTATAAAAGTAGGATGATTTGAGAGGCTGATGGGAGTACAGCATCACACTGAGAGTCCTAATGTTTCTCTCCTTGTTGTCATATGCTATCCACATGTCACCCATTTACAGCTGTGTGCTGGTCATGCAGCTGATTGCTGCATAGTGTAAGTGGCAACAGAAGATCCTCAGCTGTGCTATGATATTGGCAACTAGCCACTTAGAGACACATGTCCTGGAAGAGAGACAGAAATTGCCCTTGTCAGTAATTATGCCCATTGACATCTGTACTGCTCACTTGTGATATGCAGCAAAAAAACAGAGCTGGACAAATGCCACTCAGAATTCAGGGTCAGTGGTCAAGTGCTGCTCTTCACTGATTCAAAGATTATTCTACTTTTGAAAAACATTACTGTTTTTAAAGTGATTTTAAAGCTAACCAAAGTAAAGGTAATGGTCTTCTCAAAAAAAAAAAAAAGGATATTAGGACATGTTTCTAAGGATCATGTATGAAACTTTAACTTTGTGCTTTAGAAGATGTGTTTTATCACCTATTACACATACGTGGGAAGCCTGTCTCAGCCAGTACACAGGGTCTATTACTGGATGGAAGTGAGGAGCATAGGTGTTCTCAAATCTATTTACATATTATTTCTTTCAGTCTGCTATTATAAAAGCACAAATTTAAATCTTTTTTAAAATATTTCTTTAACTGCATCACTGCTTTATGTAATAAGTGCATGCTCTTTAAAACAAAAAAATCTTCATTGTAGTTAATCTCTTATGGAAGAGACATTTTGACACTTCAGGCCTTGGTTATCTATATAGATATTTACCTTCATACACCAGCTTCTCAACAAAGGATGATGTTGCTATTCATTTAGCTGAGAATCAGCTCTTCAGAGGGGGCAATATGATAGAAGGAAGCAAACAAAATCCTGTGAGTAATGGCATATGGGAGAATCATTAGACCATATTTTTTTTGGTATCATAAGAGCTCTCCTAGTAACATATTTCTTCAAGCTAATTTATGGGTATAAACAAATGTCATAGGTGTTGAGGATTATCTGTAAGTGGTTTAATACAACTAAATCGGAAATACACCATAAATATAAATGTATTGGAAGTTGGGCTTGTGTACCCGAAGTCTGAGAATCACTAAGTCACCTAAAGCAAAATTCTTCCAACTCAGTTACCTGGAGCTGGAGAGCTGATGCCTGCTGAGTTGTAAGTGGGTACTTAGATCACCATGGGGACTAAGCATGGGAATGTAATTTGCACACTGTTTTGAAATGGAAATGCTAATGTATAGTAAACTCAGAATTTGGAGGTTTTGAACTTTTTCCAAAAAAAGTATATAAATACAAGGTATTGAGAAATAATATTGAAACTGTTTTCAGCCTCCTGTGTGAGGTTTCTGGATAAGTGTGCAAAGCTGTAAGAAACTAGTGTTTTAGAAATGTAGTGTGACTTTATACATTATGTCAACAAATAGTGTTATCTTTATGGAAATTTCAGTGGTTTTTTTTTGAAAGAATAGTATTGAACACTTTTTCATTAAAAACTGTAAGATAGGAATTCTAATCTTCAGCTTCTTATTTTCCTGCATTTGCCACTCCAACAGTCCCCTCTCCCTATATTCTCTCTATATTCTTCTAATACAGGAATAGCAGTTGGGTTATTGAGGTCACCATTAATTTTACAAATCTGCTCTAGTATTTTTCTCTTATCAATCCAAAATACAGGATGAATCTGTGGCAGACAACATCTGGCAGAGGTGATAAAATATCAGGTTACAATTTCCCAAATAATGTTATATATATATCCTGTTCTGACAGATAATTTCTACCCTATAAAGAGGGTAATTTCAGACTGATGTGTGATCCATGTGGATGATAAAGTATTCTTTGTTACAGGAAATTACAATCTAGCTGATCTGCCACACCATAATCTGTCCCATATGGGAGTACACTGGACTTTTTACACTTCTCTATTTGTTATGCGATGGGCACCCTATCACTAAGTGGGTAGAAACTTCTCTTCAAGTGTCAACAGCCAGTGTGGAAAACTTAGTGATACTAATGCACCTTATTTTCAATCCATCTGAATTTAGGGTTCCATCTGTATTTAGGGTTAGTTCTTGTTGAAGGGACTTGCATGTGCACATTATTCATTCACGTTACTCACAATGTTCTATTGCAAGATGAAACTTATTATTGCTAGCAAACAGTCCTTGCAACCAAAATGCATTTTTTTCATGGAAAGAGCTATTCAGTACCAAGACTATCCGTAGTTTTATTAAAAACTTATTTCAAGCATAAAAATAAAGGCATATTAATGTCTAAATGACGCTGGTAGGTAACTGGCAATGCTGTCTCCACACCTGTAATTCAGTTAGAATTAATACCTGTTCTGTGACAAACAGCAAACTCTAATGTCTTACTTTCCAACATATCCAACATATCTGTCTCTTTTATATATTTCTAAAGTTTCTTGTACAATAGCAACTGCAGCTACAGGTGCACGAGGTCACCTCATGCACAGCGGTCAGTCATTTCATTTGCCTCTTTCTGCCTTTATCATTCTGTTTGTAGTGGAATCAGCCTCCCACTCCTAAAGCTTGGGGTCATAGCAATTTCTTAATATCGTGCATTAGACCATTCCAGCTCTGATTTTGAACTTGGGGTTAGATCTTCTCTCTAATCTTCACTTCCCTTTCTTATGAGTTCACTGCATCTGAACACTGAGCTCCTAGGGAGGTTTTGTACAGTAATGTTCGTGCTAACTTGGCTTTTTAGAAACCACCTCCAGCAGGACTGCATCTGTAGGGTATCCTGAAAATCGTGCAAGGGGTTTTATGGGAACTATGTAGCATGTACAACACTGAAAACAAAACTGCAAATAAGGCATGAGGGAAATAAAAGCTCCCTTTTTAAGTAATTAAAATGTGTATATACTGATAACGAGTGTACTCTTGACTGTGCTGCTCAGCTACTACATATCTGCCATAGCCTGAAGGGTTTGCAATCTCCCTAGCCTTTTGTCTCTTGCTGAGAATGCTACTACTTAGCACTTGTTGTGGTCGTGGCTTTCTACAGCTTGGGTTCTTGCCAAATGGAAATTTCCTGAGACCACACATCCATTTGTTTTAAACCAGTGTACATCTATCAAATAGTAACAATATATTATATGCTCTCATTTTTTCTGTCCAATTGGTGTTTGTAGAGACATTCTGATGGAGAAGGGCACAGGTCTGAACAGGCTTTACCATTCTCTCTACCATAAAGGTCTGAAAAAATGTGTTTTGCATCTAGCAATGTCTCCCTCAGGCAAAATGGATGTCAGACAGCAGGAGAGCTGAATTGTCATGAGTATTCATGCATATCAGAAGTTTTCAGTAAATGCCCAGTATGTGCTTTATTGAAGTTGCTATTACGTTAAGGATAGGGCTCTGTTTCCTGTTTTTCAAGAGTTGCAAGTTTCTGCTGGTGTGGAAGGAAATATTAATATCCTCTTCTCATTTCTCTATTTATCTCTTCCCTACAACTAGGGTACGTGAGCAGACTCCTAAATTCTTCATGGACTTGAAAAGCAAAATACAGATTTTTTCCACTTATCTGCCCCCTGCCCTTAAGCCAAGATAAAGGGAGACAGATAGTAATTTTAAATGTAGCTTAAGAGGCAAATGAATATCAGATGATATTTCCCAAAATCTCTACTTGAAAGCATCATTGATTTTTCAGTTAACTTCAGATTTTCAGGGGATTGGACTCTGGTCTGCAAGTTATATATCTGCTAGACTCTTCCTTATCTATACTTTTGCTTTCAGACTTTGAACTATATGCAAGAAAATGTTCACAAATGTTCTGCTTAAAAAGCAATATTATTTCTTTTTTATATATAAAACAGATGGGGAAGAATTGACTAACTGTTGTAGCAGACAAGTTGGCTTTTTACCCCTAACCATGTGGACTATCAGAGGCATAAGACTCAGCAATCCAGTGATGCCTGCTTTTAAATGATTAACCTCTGAGTGATTTCTTTTATTGCTAGCATGAATATGCATAATTCAGTTTAAATGGATGTTCAGCACATTAGGAATGTCATAGGTTCTGCTTTTTTTATTTAATAGATGTCAGTACATTTGGGCTCAGGTTTTGCTACTGTTTTATTTCCCTGCAAGTGCCCCATTTTCTGGTCACCAGAGTGTGCAGCTCTGTATGTGTTTTCCGTCACTCTTTGCAAAAACAGGTGTAATGTGGGATCTAATTCTAAACTTGAGCCCTTGTCCTGGAGTTCTGTCCTGGAGTTCTAAAGAATATTTCTGTCACCAACCAAATGGTCTAAATAACCCCAAAGTATCAACCTTTGATGTACAGATCCACAGAGTGAAGTCACTGGACCACTGTTTGTGGGGTCCTCTACTTCCTCTTAAAAAAAAAAGAAAAAAACAACTAGTAATATGGCTACACAAGCTAAATCCTGCTCCATTACTCATGCAAGAAAGTCATTGTTTTCACTGGTACCACTTGTGTAAACCATCAGGGTTTTGCATAAATATCCTCGGGGAAATTGACAAATAGATGTCTATCTGTGAACTGGAATCCTACCACCCAATCTGAGTATGTTTACTGCAAATGCATAACATCTTTTGCTCAGTGGTGACTTGTGAGAGCTTAGCTATGCAGCTCTCTGTGTAATCTTTCCTGGGAAAGCTTAAAAGGGGGAAAAGCAAATACCATAGGCTAAAATTCACTTATCTCTTATCATTAGTTATGTTTGAATTTAATTCAAGATCTTCCTTTTTACTCACTGCAGCCAGGAAATATTACTCTATGGGTCTTTTGCACGCAAGAATAGATGAAGGCTTCTAAGGGTTCCATCACTTGCAATCTCCTTCCCAAGTGCAGTTGTGGTGTTTGCTAACAGACAGTGGGGCCTATTTAGCGTGGAGATATTCATTATTCAGGTAAATGATATGGCAATAAACAAATTTAACACTGCTGGCCACAGAAAATTTTACTACTTCAGAATGTTTACACATAAGGATCTTAGCTAAGAACTCCCAACGAATACTTTAAAAAATATATGTATATGCTGCTCTTTAGACTTGCATTATAAAAGCCTTTGTTGGCCCAAGGGTAGGTTGCAGAACCGTGAGCAGAATCTGTGCTCTATAACATTCATAGAGTGTCTGATGCTTTTTGCTTCAATCACAAATTTTGCATATTTTTGCAAATTTTGCATATTTTAAGTGAATTCTGCATGTAGAGTTTTGTACAGGTGCATGTTATTATGCACATGTTTTGACTGTCAACGTATTGCAAAAATTTATATGGAATTACACTGAATCATATAGTGTGCAAAAAGATGAAAAACAATAACGCTTATAAATGAATTAAATTCTATGATTTGATGTCTTCTCGAACTTCCTTTGATATCTGTAAATAACACAAACAGCCTTTTCTGCAGGGAAGACTATTTTTTTCAAGTTATTTCAATGTTACATTTCTGACAAGGTGTTAATGCAAATTTTCAGAAAGATGGTTGGACTTGTAAATGTGGCTGACAAGTCTCTTTTTCAATTTGTTCCCACCTTTGTCATTGACTGTATGATGTAGCTCTGTATATTCCTATAAGTTCTTACAGATATAGTTTTAAGTTGCACAAAATCCATGTAATTGAGGTGATATCAGTGTTCCTTGTTTTAGAAATGATAATTAAGACAAAACCAAAAAACATAACTCCTATATGGACTCATTTAAAGATGAGTTTTGTTTTTTTTCTGGGAGCGGGTAAATGGAAGTGTACATGTTCAAGAGTCGTGCTTAAATTCTTTGAAAAAAATAACCTGAAACAGAAAAATATGGAGAAATGTAGAGAAGTCAGATTCAGACAGTTTTAATCAACTGAATAAAGACAGTTTATAATGACAGTCAATCTTAACAAAAACTGTCACTATAGCTCACCTATAATAACTTGCTATATAGAGAGCTATCAATACCAATCTTATTTAATAACATCATTCTACAAAACAAGAAATATTTATACGAAGTATGTTGTTACAAAGCAGGTGTTAACTTTGGGATCTCTTCATGGTGCTATATGTTTGTACAAAGCTAGGATCTTTTGCACTGGCATGCCACACATTTCTGCAGTTACAAATTTTTACTGTGACCTGGCTTTTGTTGAACTATTCCTCAAACTGCTTCCTCATAAACTATACATGATTTCTTTTATATGTCTATGTATGTGTCTGGATAAAGTATATTCACAGGGAAGTGCAATCAGTGCCATTCACTCCAAATGGGAACTCTTAATTTGATATGAATTTCTTAGGTCAATCAATAGTTCAATATTTTGACTTATAACAAGGTATCTATTCATTAATAAACCCATGTACTATAGGCACAAACTGTAGTAATGATTTTTTCATCTTCTACTCACATCTTCAAGAATTTGTGTTCTTGATCTGGGGCTCAAACTATATGCTTGAGCACTCAAAATTACTATAGTTGATGAATTCCATTTAGGTAACTCTTCCTCCTCCTCTTTCAGCAGTTTATCTACTATCGCAGAAGAAATGTATTTCCTCTTGCTCAGCTTCTGCCATAGGGATTTATTTATTATGTAAGTGGTGAAAGGAAAACTTCACACTTTGTCTGGGTTGAAATTGCACCCAGTGCACAAAAATATGATCATTGCTGTGTTATCAACTGTTAATAGGAAATGAAATTGAAAATTGGATTTGGCATTTAGCTTTCCAAGTGTGAGTAGTACTCATTTTTATTTCCTTTAGTAGTAAGTCCTATGGTTATTCCAAGCTCCTGTAGAAGCATGTTCTTATAAACTTTCAAATTTTATACGTTAACACTCTCATTTTCTAATAGAATAAATTCATTGTCACTGTGAAAGCAAGTTCCTTTAGGTGGCCTGAAGGACAGTAATGCAGTACTTTGCCATCTACATGTCAAAGGTTTTAAGTGATGATAGATTTCCAATGACCTATGTTAGAAAATGATCCCAAACCATCCAGAATTATTTCCTGGTGGATTTGGGATCAGAGTTTTACAAAGGAGAATATTCATTTTTACTGTGTACCAGACATGTTTTATCTCTAATATTCAGTTTTAGGACTAAACATATACCAACAGAATTTAAGGGGAAAAAGTCATATTCAAGTAAATCAAATCAATGAAACTGACTGAAAATGCCCCTAATTTTTTTTTGTGAGAAAGTGGATTTTGGGCTTTTAATTGGGAGGGCAAATCCTTTTTTTGCTATGCAACTCCAAAACGTTCATTTGAGTGGGTTACTGGTCATCATGATGTCCTTTTTTGGACAGTCACTGTTGTTAAATTTCCATTTTATACAGTTGCAAATCTGGTGGTCTGAAGTGTAGGACACATGAGCTCCAGGGGGAAAGTGGGAACTGTGAAGTCATCTGCAACAGAATAATGAAATTTTGCTGGGAAGGGCCAGTAAGAGGGCATAAAATGTCTGATCTGCTCATGTGCATGGTAATATAAAGAGTGCTTCTTTAGAAGCAGCTAAAACCGATTTCTAACAGAAAATTATTCTAATTAAATTATTGCAAATATGGGGAGACAAATACTGTTCCTGTAGGTAGCTAATGATAAAATGAGCTTTTGAGTAGTATCAACTGATCAGCTGTGGGTGGGGATGCCTCAGGAAACCCAGGTATTGAGTAACCTGGTAGTGGCAACTTGGAAAGAAGTGGGGTACCTGCAAGAATGTTTGCTGGTGTATTTCTGTGCAGATAGCAAGGTAGTATATTTCTTCAGGGAGGCTCCCAACTTAAGAAATGTTACTGTTTTCTTTCCCCTGGTTCCAGTGAAATTTTGCTTGATTAAGAATGTGACTGTGATTGGCTGTGAGTTGGGTAGTTAGGCAATGCAATTTAGTTTCTCAGATACTTCAGAGCAGGTTCAAGGCAATGGTCTTTAAGTATTTTTAAAAAGTTCCTTCTAGAAAGTGAGAGTGCATAGAATTTCACAGATGACCCTTCTGAAACATGCATCCTTTTGAAAACCAATGATGGTAATTTACATTAAAAAGAATCAATATTTCACTAAGGTTTTGATTTACTTTAAAAGTCAATTATTTCCTGTTCTGTGTACAGAAAATCAAATCTGTCAATGCTGTCCTGATTCTCCTAACGTTTGTTAAATACTGGCCTTTTCTTGTGGTGTAACCATTGGAATAATTCCAGGCAGTTGTAATTTGCCAGATAATCATAGTGACATTTAAGGAAGAAGTAGGTATGCTTCGATTCTCAGGTTCAGTTGACTTTGCCTGATAAAGGGCTATTTATAATATGCAAACATTAATCAAACAATGCAACCCCTAATGTGAAGGAGTGGGCCATATGGTGTTTCTATAATCAGTCTTTATGGGGACTTTGGATATAACCACAGGACTTCCTATCAATTTATCACGTCTAATAATAGACATGCCATAGTGTCATGCCACTGACAAACAATTTTATTTCAATGCCGGTGTTGGCATTTTGGCAATCCATCAAACTTAAGTACTGCCTTCATTAGTTTAATGAGAAATATGTTTACATTTCCTATGAAGGAGAATTAACACTGTTTTGAAATGCTAAGGTTGCTCAAATATTTCAAAAATATGAACAGATGCATTACAGGGTGTTTGGTTAAGCTGGAAATAGTACATCATTCACTGTGTGTCTTAGTGAATTTCAGGTGTTGTAGCTAAATGTGTCTTTGGAACTAATAATTTAAAAATGTGTACTTGCTGTATTTCTGCAGAAACACATTTTCAATATCTCATTTCAAGTAAAATTGCCCTTTGAACAACTTGTCAAGAGTATTTTAATATGGTTAGTGATTCATGTTATTAAAAGTAAATATTTAAACTGTACTCTCACACCTTGAGAAATAATAAATGGAACAAGGTCCACTTCAGAAAAACAACCTTTAAATAAAGAACTGGGGCCAGCAAGATTTTGCAGCACAAATAAAGCAAATAGAGCCTTTTGAATGAAATGATGCAATTGAACTAATGGCCTTTGATAATCAGGGACAAACAAACCAATGCTTATTGTGGTTAAGTGAATCTGCTACTGACTTCAGTGGCAAAGTTAATAATAGAAGTTAAGTTAACAGAAAGACTTAAGAATTAAATAGGATGTCTCTCTCCCACCTGTACTTCAGACTACGTAAGTCTGTATAATAAAGATTATTAATAAAGGACAAAATAGTAGAGACAAGGCCTAATCCTTTCATTACTTTTGCTTTATGTATGAGTAGCATAACAAGCCTAGTAAGTGTTGGGAATTCATGCAACATCCTTTGAAATCGAATCTTTACGTTGATTTTTGAAGGTTTAGAGAAACACTGCAATTGTAGGAGTAAAGATCAGCAGTTCTGTTTCCGGGACTGAGGCAGTAATTTTAGAAATCTGAAGCAAGCTGCAGTACTAAAGAAAAGAGAAAATCCAGCAAGTAACAAAACCAGAAGTATCATATTTCAGAAATAATATGCAGTGCATCATATATCACAAAATATTTCCAAACAGTGATTCAAAATGATAAAGCAGACTGAAGTGCTTTTTGGTAGGAGGGAATTCGGTAGCCTGAAGTGTGAGTGGTAAAGTAATAAAACGTGGTTGTGCTGTACTTAACAGTAGAATGTAATGGAAAGTGGGCAATACTAGAACCACACAAAAATACCGTAGGTTTATATTTTTCAGATTTGTATCTCGTGAAACTTTTGTCTAACATTCCTTCTTAAACAAGAACTAGAGTGACCTTTATTCTTTCACTTAATAAGTAAAGTGCAGTCATTTAACAATACAACACTTACAAACTTGACATTCCATAAAAATCAGTGAAATTTATATAGATATAATTTTTTTCAAATATAATACATTTGAGACTGCCCAGTCATGGTAATATTAGTGAAAAGGTTCTGTAAATCTGAGTCATTTCACAGGCTTAAAATGATAAACAGTGCTTGAAAATTGTAGTATCTTGGAAACAGGCTTCCTAAAGAGGTGGTGGTTGTCCCATGCCTGTCAGTGTTCAAGAGATGTTTGGACGATGGTAACGTGCTCTATAATGTGCTTTAACTTTTGATTAGTCCTGAAGAAGTCAGGCTGTTGAAGCAGATGATCCTTGTTAGGTCCCTTCCAACCAAACTTTTCTGTTCTAAGAAAAGTTCACCTAAAAAGTTCACCTGAAAGTGGTTGAACTAATCTGCAAGAGCTGTTAACAAAGCATAATTTGATTGAATGGGCCTTTCTTTTCCTTTCTTTTCACGTTTTTCTTGCCCTTTGTCTCTCAAATTTGTATATTACCCTGAGCATATGTCAGAGTGCCAGAGGCTCCTAATAGCTGCCTTGCTTGAACATGTGTATAAGGAGTCAGCTTGTGCTCTTCCAAACAGCACCAGCAGAGAGATGGGCACACCATTGACCAAGAAAAAAAATCTCAATTCTTTCATTTCTTGATGTGTTAGAGGCTTTACTGCTAAACTTACAATTTACTGTAAAATTTTACACTTTCAAATACTTTTCCCTTGCTAGAAAATTAAAGATATGAAACTATTATTATGGTTCTGTACATGAGAGCTAATAATACGAAGCATACAGTTCTTAGGGGAAACATTCAAAGATAGTAGGTGATTAAGGTGGTATTACTGACTGGCAAATGAAAAATTACTGTAAGCTGAACAGCAGGATGTAAGGATATTGTGGTGAATTATAAACATGTTTGACACATGGGTAGAGTGTCTCTCTACGGTACTGTTATCTCATTTCAAATATTGTAATTAAAATTGGACAACCTTTGAATTAATGTAGCTGAGACTTTTCCCCAAACGCGTTCTCTAAAATCTTCCCTTGTCCTTATTTTATACAGGAAAGACTGAGAAAAGAGAGTAGTTGTGAAGTCCTGGAACATCATTCTTAAGTTACAACACAGCAAGCTGAGGTCAAAATCAGTGCTATTCCGTATGGTTTTCCTTAACAATAACGTTTGTGGAATGCTTATCGAACATAATGAGGCTGGGAAGAGGATTTTGATTTTTTTTTGTTTGGTAGTTTTGACTTCAAAATAGAATCTGCATAGTTATTATGTACGTGGATTGTGAAAGTCTAGGTGGAGAACTGTAAGTTACATATATGTTTTGTACGTTTTCAGTGAAGGAGTTTAAACCATGTTTGCTATATGGTTTGATTAATAAGAGAAGCACGTTTTAATCTTGGAAGACATGATGGCAAGGGATGTAAAGGAAGAAAGGTTTGATTTAGCAGTGTTCAAGAGGAGTAGGGTGGTTAGCTTTACTGTGATTGTTTTTTTTTGTTTGGTTGGTTTTCTCTAGGATGGTGGGGGGAACCTGGCTCCCCTTGGGAAATGCCTGATGCCTTGCTCAGATCTGCTGTGTGGGCACAGCTGCTCTGAGAGGCTGAGAATGAAGAGAAGACTGTCCAGGAGGAATTCTGGCAGAAATGGGTTCAAAATATTTTAGCCGATTGGGAAACTCTCTTTTATGAGAGAAGAAACTGCAAGAAGAATTACCTTTGCTCTCATTAATCCTTTACTCTATGCACTAAAACTTTAGGAACTAGTATGGAGTTAAAGTATGTTTCTTAAAGGAGTTGAGTACTGTCCTATCAATGTGTTATGGTTAACACTCAAAATACACTTTGCTTCAAAGTTTATGTACAATAGCGTAACACAAGCACCTTTCCCACAAACTCTTTCAAAATATTAAAATATGTGGTTCCTGGGCATTTAAGACCTGGCTTGTCATATATTGTTATGCCAGACATATGGAGAATAAACATACTATAATAATATAAACAAACACCAAAACAAACTATTCAAAATGTGTAGAACATAACTTTTGGTAAGTTGCTACTAAGTCTTTTCCATTTTGTGTGCTTGACTCCTGGCAAAGCTATCATAGCTCAATATATGGTAGCTTTAGTAATGTCATCCACGTATAAGAGAACCTTTGCTGCCTAATTTTGTTTTTTCTGTCTTATGTTTATCCATGTACAGCTCAGAGAAATCTTTCAAAAATGACAATTTTGTTCTGCTATAGAAAATGTATTGCATTTCATAGGTATGAATGTTTCTTTTTTTCTCCCAGTTTCTCTTTTTTTTTTGCTCATAGTACTTATTCTGTACCAAATATACACCTTTAACTTCCCAGGATGTTTTTCATTCTTAAGTTTTAAGTGGGTAACTACAGCTGTAAATGTTTAAGAGAAAATTAAGTTTTCCTGGAAACTGACTTGTTCAGTATGTTATTGCTATGGAAGACTTGCATGAGAACTCAATATGCCGTCCTTTGAAGATGATAAAGTAATGCAATTCATAAAATGGGTCTCCAATGTATCTGAAAGTCAAAACTAACATGTCATTTACCTGAAAGCTTCTCTTCCTATTTTGATATTTCTTTTTCATCATATGCAGGACCTGCAAAGTCAATCTTGAAACTTGGTCCTTCTGCAATGCCTTCTTATCTTTTTTTTAAAGCACTGCTTGAGTAACTGCTAGCAAAGACGTGGACCCTGGACAGCAGTAAGCAGATGATTAACTCAGCTTCCCTGGCAGTTTAGACTGTAGGTGAATGATTTTAGCTTCTGTAACTGTACATGATCAAATGGCAATCCAAGACTGTCCTGTATTGACTGACAAAAAGTTGATTTCCCCAAGGCTGCTTTGACTAAATTTATAGCATACCCCTGACAGAGAAGATTTTATATTTACATTGAATTTGTTTGTGTTATGGTTGCCCTCTTTGTATTGTCTTGAGATTGTCCAAAACATTGTCCAAAACAGCCCATTTCTTTAGCAGGACTGGAGGAGGTTTTTCCCATATGTTACTTTTCTTTTGCCTGTATTTATCGTCTTGACTAAGAACAAAATATTTTGTAAACTAAGGAGGGATATTGTGCCAGTAAGTGTACCAATCTACTGGTACTTCCTTAATACCAGATGCTAGTTTTAATATTTAGGTTATTCTGTTGTATCCTTAAGAATGTGATTTCCTCTGGAAAAATCAGCTTCCCTCAGATCAGTCAAAGATAATTACAAGACCTCTACAAATATGTTAATGCATATAAAAAAGACCATTATTGATGCATCGTTATTTGAAGCTGTTAACAGAAGCACATCAATACACTAGGCAGCATAAAGGGATATCAAAAGGATTTCTTGTTCAGTTTTCCCTCAAAGAACTCAGTATCAAACTTTTGTACCTACTCTAGGTTCTGTCTTTCTAGGCTACAAGAAAATTTTCCCACAGAACGTAATTTTCTTTGGTTTTGATGAATAATTTTGTCCAGCAACAGTTTGTGTCTTCCCTGGTTTACATTTCATTTTTTAGCAGAGAATTTGTGTTTTTATGCTGAAGTTCAAACAGTGAAGTGTTATATATTTCTAGATGGTGTATTTCCAGAAGACATTATTCTTGAGATTTGAGTGCTTATATCTCAACATCTTATTTGATCAGTTTCTTACAGCTCTTGCTGTGGTTCGCTCCCTTTATTTGGGGGACATATCACTATTCCAGATAACTTCATTGTAAGTCAATAGAGGTACAGTGAATAGTCATGCATTCTTCAGAGACTGTAGCTATCTGGTTATAAAGTACGTTTAAGACATTTTCCTGCTAAATGGGGATACTCTTAGAAATGTGGAGTTAGTCATCACAGCTGATGTATTTTCTTTTGAAACTACCTAAATCAATCATGATAGCTAATTAACTACTGGCAACCACCAGTTTAAGGTATCGAATCTTTTTTTCTAAATTTGCTATATAAACTCCTGATTTGCCACACTCCATAATTGGCATTCTGGCTCTAAATGAGACTGGGTTTATCACTGCCGTTGTGGAAGATCAGTGGAGTTGTGCATGGAGTTTGAAGCAGAAAAAGTTCAGACCAACTTTTGCGATGCTAACTGAAAGATCTTTGGAATGACTTCCTGCTTCAGTCCTTAGAGCCATCTGTTTTCACTTTCCCTCACATTCCCTAGTGCTATCCTTTCCATTTTCCCCTCCTCCATTTCCCTCTAGGGAATCATCTGAGCATCTCCTTCCTTGATTTGTGAGTGCACTTCCCAGAAATACGTGCTGAAGACATGTACATTTAAATCATGAGAAATGTGGCATCTATCAACATGATGCTATTTGGTATGCTTTTGCAGACACCTGTCTCTCTTGTTTATTTTCGTGCTGTAAACTGTTCAAGGGAGGAAATGGTTCATATGTGTCTTTATTTGGCCAAATGAGGGAAACCTAGTCTTTACTTTTGTCTCTAGTATTTCTAGCAGTAGACAAGTCATTGGGTTAGAATTAGTGTTATTCATTGCACTATGCCGAAGAGCCTTTAGGTTATGTCACAGAGGAGGTTAGAAACTGTTTTTTTTTCCTCATGTCATTTGGAAGTGTGAATGTTTGTAATCATAAGAAGGAACTATAAGCTTGTGTTTAAGGCATGAATTAACACTACAAACTCATGGGGAGTCCTCAGTGACTATTTCATTAAGTGCCAAAGTCATCTTGGTTTCTGCTTGTTGCTCCTTTCCCTCCTGAAGTCTTGGATAATCACCTTGCTACCCGAACTTGAAGCTTCGAAGGACCAGTGGTTGTTGCCTTCAGCACTGCTGAAGATGTGAGTACCTGTTATGGTATTGCAGTGTCCTGAGTTATAGATAAGCCATGCTTTTTAGTGTCATAAGTTCAGCTATCAACTCACATTGTAATTGCTTCTAACTCAGGCCAGTTTGTAATGCAAGAGATGTTTATTTGATGCTTCCAGAATACTCAACATTATTCAGACTTTTTCTAGAAGATCCATGAAGAGATGAAAGAACATAATCAGTTTACACCAAGATTAGGCTGGCGAGGTTGCACTGTCCTGTGGCTTCCTGATGTGTCATCTCAGACACTTCCTGTGTGCCTCATACCAGCAGCTGCACACAACAGAGATGATGCCTTTCATAGCTAATATCTTTTTAGAAGCTCTCCTGGAGGTAGAAGCAGATTTCATGTTTTTCTACCAAATTTGTTTTTCTTAGGAGACAGTCTTGCCAGTTGTCTTGTCTTAAACTATTTTTTCCTTGTCCCTGGGGATGCAAATGTCTCTTGATCAGGTTAGATGCCATCACTTGTCGTTGAAGAAAAAATTACTTTGCTGTACTTGACTCAGTGGGAATCTGAATCTTTTGGTAGCAGGTTCTTTTCTGCTGAACTTTGGTGTTTTGGCTTGCATGTTTGTAAACATGTCTGGTGTACCACTAAATGAGGGTAATCCCACATAGATTATTAGTAGCTCTTAAAATCAGGCACAACCATAATCAGAAACTCTTTACAGTATGTTTTTATCTTTAAGATTCTGGCAATAGCTACAATTAGGACATTTAATGTCTATCCCATTATTTACCATGTGCTTCCAATTAAATAATTACTTAGCCTTTTTATTGTTACTCCAGTTTAAACATCTCTAACACAGAGGACTGTCATGTTAATGATATAAACCATTCAGAATCAATATTAGCTTTTTTGATTCTGAATCAAGCTGAAAATATAGATGATGCTAAACTGTGAGCATTTGAAAAAATAGTCCTAAGGTTCTAATTGCATGATTCAGAACAAAGTTACAACTATTTTGCAACATATGCACTTTCATAAAGTCCTATTTCGAAGGAAAATATCATTATCGAGGGCATGGAATTAAGTCCTTCTTCAGCAGTTTGGTTATGGGCAGAGTGCCCAGACTAAATGAGCTTTCAAGGCCTTGCATTTAGAGTGATGCATTTTGTCCATTTTTTTAATGCTTGACTGATTTGATTATATTTATCAAATTAACAGAAATTGATTACTTCTCCATTTCAGAGAACTGCCAGAAAATAGCTACATTGTTAGGGTGGAGAAAAAATTCTTAGTTGCTTGTCAGAAAGATATAAATGACTCTGTAAGCACAGTAGAGGAAAGGAGAAGTCTGAGCTTTTCATATTCAGCGTGGCTTAAATATATACAGATAATAAACCTGCTGAACTACTAAACTGCTTTATTAGTCTAATTTACTTAAGGACAAATTACTCCAGCCACTGCAAATACTCAGTGATTTTTAGAAAAGCTCATTTTACACTTTCTGAATAATAATCATAAAGTAAACAAAATAGTACTAGATAAAGGCAGACAGTAGAAAACAGTTTTGGTCTACATAGGCTGTAAGGAATGTATCTGAGATCTGTCGTTTTCCTGAGTCTGGAAAATAAATCTGTAAAATGGTTCTTTCCTACTTGTGGGGAAGGTGAAAAGCAAGCAAAAAAAAGCCAACCCTGTACTTACAGGTTATCCCACAGTGCTTTATGGACCAATCTCTAAACCAAGTTGTACAAAACTAAAGAGAGGGAATAAAACTGTGTGACATCTTTTGTAGGCCAATAGCAATATGCTTGGGTTTACTTTAAATGGAATAGAATTATTATTTTTTTGTCAGTTTAATCATTAATGAAGAACAATGAATTTGCTCACTGCCATTCATATACAACTCATTTGGAATGTGTTTAACATTACTTTAATCTTACTGCATGCTTTTAAGGTGAAAATTATCATTCCTAATCTCTCCTCCAAGACTGTGAATGAAAGAGATGAGCGCCCTTTAGAAGATGGTAGTGAAGTTGGTCATTTAGGCCACACATTCAGGTTTAAACAGTTGATTTTACATTACCCTCAGTGATAGCACTAGTTCTATACTGAATGTGAGTGCATATGCAATGTTATTAGTGGTATGAACACAGTCAGGGTACTCAAATAATGCATTTCCTGAAGAAAAATAATTGGTATAGCATCCAATCACATGTGTGAAATTAATTTATTTCTATGCTTTAAAGCTAAACAGCTAATAATGAAGAAAATATTAAATAAAAATGCTATGCCATTTCCATAGAACAAAATAAAATGTTGAGGATTAATTTGAGACAATATTCCTGACTGTTTTATAGTTCTTTTGAATAGTTTGGATTCAGTACCTTCTAGATGTAGGCTGACATATCTGAAACGTAACAAGTTTTAGTCTTCTCTCATCTCCCACTAGAATCATGAAGAACAGAATATTTGTCTCCTGAAACAGAAAACTGTCCATTTTCAGAGAAAAAAAAAATAATGAAAAAGTGCGGAATTTTGGAATGAATGATGCTTATGACATAGAGAATTTATCTGTAATATCTTTTGAATAGTTGGTTGCAGACCTGATGGGACTCCTTATATATACTTATGATTTATAAGATACTTCTCCCAGTGGTGCTGGTTTTCTTCATTTTTTTTCCTTTTTTCTTGCCATGGTTTCTGTATCTTTATTGTTGCTATCTGAGGAAAAATAAACAAGATACAGTTTTTTTTTATGAAACATCATGAGTTGTTGAAAGTGTGAGGTAAAAAGTTGGGGCACTAGTGATGAGTTATATTAATTGTATTGAGGAATTAGTGAAAGTCTTACAGTCTGTGTTACAATAAATTAAAATTGATATTTTCAGAAACATTTTAAAAATTAAAATTCTTGACACTTTAATTTGTGGGATTTCAGTTTAGGTGAAGTTGTTTTGCAGGAGACAATGGTGGGGAGGGGATCTGATGCCCCTGAATACAGCCAAATTGTAGGGCCACCTGAGAGCACAGGGGGCTGAGAAATTTGACGAATGCCAGGCCTTCATCTGTCCTCCCAGGGAAAGAACTCAAGAGAAACGGAGTTGCCTGTAGTTGTCTAATGGAGAAAGCAAGAGTGCAGCTTGCCCAGAGCACCTTTCTGTTTGTGATAAACTGGTGGTTTCAAGGGGCTTGGAGCAGTTTGTGATGCTGGGGCCCCTTTCCTAGTCACAAGATTAGTGAATAATGGGGACATGAAAAATAGCAAGGTGGGTAAAGTTCTGTGTGCAGCATGTAACAGAAATGGGTATCAATTTTCAGATATTCTCCAGAGATTACTGCAGCAGAAAAACCTGGAGGATGTAATTTTCCTGTCCTTGCTGGAAAAGGATGTGGTAATAGGAAGAGGAAAATAGTGTAGTTGTCTAAAGTAGACAGTCTGCAGGAAGAGTGAAGAGTTTTCCCTATTTAAATGGGCTGTCTTCTTAACTAGACCTCAGGTGTACAAATTCAAAGACAGAAATGTAAGAACTATAAGTAGTTATAGGTTTGAACAACTGCCAGCGTTCTGTGTTTTTGTTTTCAGATGGTTAACTGTACTGTGAATGTAAAGTCCCCTGGCAATAGTCTGGTCATACTATTATTTAGGAACTCTCTCTGGACTGAATTCATTATGAAAACAATTTTTGATTTAGATAATTAATACCTCCCTCATAAATAGTACATTTTTATCTCTTACATATTTTTTGAATTTGTTAGACATCTTCTGCAGATAACTGTCTTGCTGCTGGGCTTCACAATGTTTTTGTTCCTTTTGTGCACATTTTGATAACTCTGGGCTGCAAGATGTCTTCTCTATTGGGTTTAAATACTAAATTACACCCAGCCTATAAAATTCCTTAAGGGACAGTTGGAATTGCACACTTCTAATTTGCTCGATTCTTATCTGGTTTTGTATTTAATAAAACATCCATAAAATTGGATTGAGAATATGGATGAAATTTCCTGGAAAAAAAGCTGCAGGAAGAAAAGCACCTGCAGAGTCATTTACAAGATGATGTAATGTTATTTCACCAACTAAAAGTATAGCAGTGTCTTCCACAATTTTTTTTAGCGTTTCCTCTGAGCCAGCATGAAGGAAAAGCAGACAGGTCTGCTCAGCAAAGGTGTACCTTAATTGTATGACAAAGTGCAAATTTCTAATATGCAGTACATGTGTGTGCCAATAATGCTTCTGCGCAGCAACCTACTAATTCTATAAATACATTTTGCTCTTTCCATTCTCGTTTGTGACAATGGTCAAACAGCACTTTCAGCTCTATGAATTTGTATAAAATTGGATGTGAATTTAAGCTCAAATTTTAAACCTGCTATAAACTTATCTGCTATCCTTGCAAATTAAATTCAACTTTTTAAATTTAGTTCATGCTGAAGGAAAGAATGCTTTTCTCAAAAGTTTCTCTATAAACTGCAAGCTGAGTCAAGTGCAAATAATTTGGCTCATGTAGAATCTATAGCTTAAACAGGATTCAACTACTCTAGTTGGTAGACCATACCACTATTTTAAAACTGTCTCTAGTTCTGCGTAGTTCATTAAAAATAATTAAATGCCCTGTTCCCTTTATGCCCAAGAAAACTAAGATCTTCTAGATAAAAGTTTTAATTTTCCTGTAAAATGTATGGGCATGCTAAAGAGCCTTGATTAGAGAAGTTTTCTGAAGCTAGGAAAAAAGAGGAAACAACACCATTTATGCAAAAGCATTAATATTTTTAAAACATGCAAATTTTGAAATTGAAACGTGAATCGTTGAAAAAAACTCCGGTACTATAATCTGAAAATTAAAAAATGTATTCTGAAATAACTAGCATAAATTAACCCTACATTTTATTCTCCTTGCTAATGTCTGCTGTTGGTCATATAAGTATGTAATGTTGATCATTTCTTTTAAAGTAGTATTTCAGATTGCCATTTCAATGCATAACTCATCTTTTGAAAATCTTTAAAGATAGTTTTATTTTAAAAAATGAGTGCTTTCGTAAGTTTGTTTATTCTGAAAACCAATCATTTTCTGCTTTTTGAAAATAAACTCCTTCCACATCTTTGTAGGAAATAAAAAATTACATCCCATGTCTTTCCTTCAAGTCTACCATCCCTGAGGCTTTGATTCTTCCTCTACAGCTTCATTCTGAAAGAAAAATGAGGATGGGGACAGTTTTAACCATTAACTGATATTCCTCATTGTTATAGTCAGGATCAGAGATCTCCTATACTTGCTAGGCTCTTCATATTGGTTGAGGTACTGCAGAATGGCAATAAGTAAAGGACCGCACAGGTAAAATGACAGTTGGATCAAGGGTTTCAGTCTATTTCATGATGACCTGAGAAAAGAAACCACTCTGTACATATGCATGCCAGAAGTAGATTGGCAAGGGAAGGTCAAAATATACCTCTCTGTACATATTCATTAACAAAACCTATACCTAAAAAACGATGCCCTTTACCTCTGGAGGCCTGTGACAACAGCTTCAGAAGTCAAAAGCACACTATAGCGAAGGAAAATTAAAATTCAGGATACTGACCTCCACACCAGAGTTTTTATGTTCCTATCTCCTCCTTTTGGCTTATCGATAGCTCGGTGTTGTCTGGGGGTTTGCTTCTTGTCAGGGAAAGCCATGCATGTCTCTGGCTGTGACTTCAGTGGTTGACTAGTAGTTTTACCATCCACTCAGTGCTTTCCAAGAACGGTGTTTTCAAGGTATAGTAGAGGATTTTCTCAACACAAATTTGCCTTGCCAGAATATATGAGGTGGGTGAAAGAAGGGAAATCCTCCCCATCAGCTGCATCTTTTTCCAAGAATCTGTCTTGCTCTCAAAATTTTTTTCCTTTTGGTTGCTTGTTCCTTGCTTATACCTTTGCTTTGAGTTCTGACATAAATACATACAGACACCAGTCTCAAAAAGACTCTTTTTAGGTGTTATGGTGTGTAAATATTAAAAATAAGAATAGAAGTTTTACAGAACCTTGTCTTTTTTTTTGTCTTTTCTGTATAGGCATCTCATCATAAAATATGTGCTATAGATATTCCAGTTGAAAATATAGATTAGGTTGGTTTTCAGCTGATTGCATTATACTAATTTCAAAGAACATCATTGTATTTTGATTCTGCCTATCTAATCAGGGAAGTTAAAATTCAGTTAAAATAACTTTGCTGAGAACACCCTGATCTATACATAGAATTTACCAAAAACTATGAAATAGTGGTGATTGGAAAATTTTTGACAGGCACTTTCTTTTGGGGAATGCAAATGTTGTCAAAACTAGAACAACTCATTAAAATATTTTCTTTGAAATATCCACTTCAAAATAAAAAATTGAAAAAAAGCTATTTTAATCCTATTCAGCTGGTTTTGTTTCAGTAGCTTCAGAGGACTGATGGATTTTCTTTTCCTGAGGAAACAAATCTTCTTTCTGAGGAACAGCTTCAGAATTAGCTTTATTTTTCACATCTTTAGAAATGAGAGTACAACCAGTAGTATTCAAATAAACCATTTCTACCAGTGTGTACCCTTTACTGGGGAGTTGGTTTATGTCAATTTTTGATTTTTTTTCTAGAATTGAAGACTGACATGATAGAATTGCTCTGGTTGCTTAAAGTCTTAATATATTGAAATGTTCTGACCTTAATTATGAGTTCTGCTGTTGGAACCAAAGGTGTAGAAAGATGTAAGGAAGAGTTTGGTTTTGCAGATGTCCTAGATCAAAAACAGTGATTTAGGTTTTGGTCACTGGATGTAGTTTGCTGTTGCATCTACCATACAGCTCCCCGATTTTTTTGTCCACCTACAGTGAAAAGTCCCTTTGCTAAAACTGCAGATAAGCACTTTCACCTCCAGAAAAATAGTTTTGGCCAAAACGCCATCATTAAATCCAAACTTGCAGTACTGCTGAAGTTGACAATCTTGGCAGCTATGTTTCATTGATGCAGTCACCAGCCTTTACTGAAAGAGCAGTGCTTTAGCTGCTATTAAAAGCTGTGTTCTTATTTTTTTCCAAACTAAGTCATTTCTTAAATACAGTACTTTTTTTTTTTTACTGCAGCAGCCATATTTTATGTTAACCCCAGGTGTTGTAGGGATTTCTTTGTGCTAAGCGCTGTATCAATGCAGTATGAAAAATTTGGCTCTGCTGAAGGCCATGTAAGATATTTGCCATGGGATTCAACAGAGTTAAGAATATATCAGTACTGAGAGACAGTGATGCAAAGCACTTTCAATCTAAATAGACAGGGGTTGCAAAGGAAAAGGATAAAGTGATTTGCACAGAATCACATAGTATGCTACGGACAGAACTAGATCTTGTGACCTAGTTCTTTCAGTTTTCAAACCAGAACCCCTCATTACTAGACCACAGTGCCTTCCACGATTAGTGAAATGGCTAGAAGTGTAGGAGTAAGGAATTGTTAGGACAACAGCATTTTGATTGATGCCATGGTTCTATTCTATCATGCTTCACAATCATCTATTGCAACAAGTAAACTGATATGTTATTCTGCAGAATGCAACTCTATCAGAAAAAAATGGAGAAAATGCTGCTGCTGGAAGTGAAGACAGATTGCAATGGTGTAAGAGATTTTTCTAATGAGAGCATACAAAACCAAATTTTGTTGTCAGTTTAACTATATGGAGAAAACAAAAATAAATAATGCACAATGAGATCATTTATTTTTGTATAGGGCTGTGTTGCATAATACTTGAATTTGGGAATCATTTTCATACAGCTTTTCAGTTCTGCTTTGTGCTTTACTACAGTAAGTCAAAATATACAAGTGCAAGCCTTTTTACAATTTTTTCAACAGATATATCTAAATACATATTCTGAATATAAGTTGTATGACAACTGGAGGAGTTTTGGGGATATAGAAGTTAGAGTATGTTGTCGCAACCTTCTCTGGTTGAACTGTTTCAACTTTCAACAGCTGTTCATTTAAGCATGGTTCATATTCCAAATTTCAGAATTCTGGCCTCTTTCTAGTTACTATTATGTTATTGGAATATGACCTTTATGTGGGACTGAAAGTCTATTTTCACTTGTGACCTCTATGCTGTTCCATATAAAAGTTCATATCATATTATAAAGGATCTTATTTCTGAGGTATCTAAATAACTCTGTGAATGTAGTTTTTGTTATTTATTCCTCAGTATGACAGTTACGTATATTACAGTGATAGAAAAGTTGAGTCGCTGACAGGAGAAGGCATTTTGACTGATGGATTTTGCAGTTTAAGTCACTCTGTCAGTTCTATTTTTTTTTTCTTGCAAGAGAAACAAATTTCTTATGAAACACTACACTATGTGAAAAGGTGACACGGAAGATCGATTTAAAATTGAACTGATTTTTAATTCAATAAAAATATGTAAATTCTTGCAAAACATTTTTTCAGATTTTTTTCTCTCCGAAGCTCTTTGAACTAGAGGAAATTCAAAGTGGCAGTTACATATGTCTGAAAAAAACACAAAACTTTATTCAAAGATTCTTTTATTTCCTTTGTGGGTTTGACGGTTTTTGATTATTTTTTTCTGAATATATTTTGATGGCAGTGTCCTTTTTCTCTTCTTCTGTAACTATTGTAACAAACTTCATTTATTGTAAATATCTTTTTCTACAAAAAAGAAAAAAAAAGGAAAGAAAAAAAAGAACAAGACATTCTTTTTAATGACAAAGGAAGAAAAACATTCCATAAATATGACTGGTCTTCATGATAACCATAGACACTTAGCATAAAAGTTTGGTATAGATGATAGCTGGAAACAGAATGGTGACCCAGCTGGAAGAATGCCAAAGTTGCGAAATCTTACACATGGAAACACTGGGAACAACACAGTCCATTTTGTTAAGACTTACTAGATCATGTACTGAAATAAATTTGAGGGAAATTCCAAGTGGATTTGATTAGTTTAAGAAAAGTAGTTAGCAGAAATGCTGGTGCGGGTTATTCTTTCTTTGAGAGGAGTATATTATATGTTATGTGTACAGGAAACCTAATAGCTGAGAGGGGCGAAAGTTGAAAATAAAGCAGTGTAATTTTTGAGTGGAGAAAATGGGGAAAATAAACATCAATCAGTATGAATTAGATGTTTTGGTACTCAGAAAACTGGTGAGATTACACAGCCAAAGGGAAAATCTCATCTGAGGAAAGTCACATTTTGTAATATTATTCCTAGATGTGATTTTAAGTAATAGCAGCATATTTGTATACTACTACATGTAACAGTGTATGTAGCATATATGGGAGAGATTCTCTGCTGTTGTTTAAAATGAAATTAGTGATTCTACAACACAAGAACGTAGTCTTATTTTCTGTAATTGTCTGTTTAGCAGTTGTTTTTAGAAAATTTTATAAATTGGATGATTTTCTCAGAGCCTTTAATAGACCTTTTGTGTTTTAGGTTTATACTCTATGTCAAAATGTTTGGTGGTTATCTAATAGTAATACTACTTAAAAATAATGTGGTCTAATAAGACCTCATTTTTTCCAGGTTGTGGGGAAAAATGGGAAATATCTTTCTACTTTTTGCCAATTGTGTGCTGAACCAGCATCTAAAATTGCGATTACTAAATCGTATTTGTTGACACTAAACAGTATGAATTATATGAATTGTAAATGATAAACAACCTTCAGGACGGGTCTTCCATTCCTTAATTTTTTATTCTCTTGATTTCATTCATCAAAATAATTACTCTTTTTTTTCCCTTGCTTTGCTTTAGTTTTTATCTACATTCTTAGACTTAAAATCGTTATTTGTAAGGCAGCTTTAGGACAACCCTAAATGTAATCCCAGAGGACGGGGTTTTGGTTGGCACGTTCATATAGAGTTCTTTGTCAGATTCACGTAGTGTTTTAGGTAGCGTCTCACTCAGTTTTATGGTCTTCATAACAGAAGTTACTGGACAGTGTTGGTTTTCTGGGCTCCTTTCCAGAGGATGAAAACAGTGGATGCCTATAAGTAGAATTCAAAGAAAGTCAAAAAGGTGAACAGGGAGCTATGAAATTAGGCAACATAAATGCTGATGATAGATTTGTTTGCCTCAAATATTGTGCTTTCTTGAGGTTTAGTTACTTGGCATTGCTGTGTCATTTCTTTGTTCAGATTTCTCTGTTCTGAATTGTCCTCTTGTGAATTGTAGCCTTTTACAAAAAAAAAAAAGTAAGGATGACACTTTAATTGATGAAACATAAGTTAATCTAAGTTATTGGTTATAATACCTTCTTGCATAAAATGTTGTTAAAGGAAGAAATTAAGTCCAAGTCTTCTGTACACTGGGAGAACAGTAAATAGAGGAGCGTACATATAGAAGATGAGGGACTGGAAGTATCTACAGTCTCTGGACAGATTCATAAACTTCTTGGAAGCAGTTGTTAAGATACTTGCAGAACTTCAATCTTAAAAACTGTCATCAAAATACTTTTATAACCCCAGGTATCAGATGAATTTTTCTAGGATGATTTTTGAAAATGATTTTTAGACATCTATACATAAAAAATATGTATTTCATTATTTTATCATGTGAAAAATTAACATGCACATGAAAACTTCTTCAGTGTAACAGGTCAGGATTTGCAATGTCAGATGTTTTCAGCTATATAATCTGCATTAAAACACTTTTTTCATGTGTATTTATATGCAAGATAATGATCTTCAGATTTATTGTTGAGTCCTAAAACGTTGAACACTAATCTCAAGCATCAAAACGTGTTTTTGAAGTTGTGTCTTTTGGTGCCACCTGCTGGTATAAAGTGTTTGGTAGGGACAGAATGCAGTAAAGGTTTCTATTAATAGATGGTTTAGGTGGCTGTCTTCATCTCATGTTTTCAGCAGTGGCTTAGGTCACAGTTGAATGGGGGTGATAAGTTGTTGAATTATAGTAAATGATTGCAAAAAATATACTTAAATTAAGCAAATAATCCTTGTTACCTAACAGACGGGAAAAGGTTCTCTTTGACTTACGGCTATAAACAAATGGAATGTAATAAAATTATGTTAAATGTTGTTATAGACTGGGTTTTTCCACTGCCTTTATATAATTCTTACATATCTGGCATGTAATCATAAAATTAAAAAAACACTTATTTCAGCAGTTTGTTGTTTGAATTATTATAATCTTCATAAGCATCATTAACACATTTCTACCCTCTGCTTCAATCCATTCAGATGGCCAGTTCCACCCCCCCCCCTTCCAGATATGATTAAAATGTTATGGATGAAACTTGATGGATATTATTGGTTATTGGTAAATTACCATTGACTTATGTGGGGGTGGTTGTTGTTGCTTTGTCTGCAGCTTTTACATAAGTGAAAATTATTCTAGGCTGGAGTAAATATCCACTTCTTGCTGAAGCACCTAGGTGCTGTACCACCTGGTTTATTCTTGAATTTGATAAAACAACAAAATGGGAAGTTCACAGGCAACCGGTATCCTGTGAGATGATCTATTTCTTTGATATCAAGGGGGGAATGAACAAATTGGCTTGTTGGCTGTGGACTCTTGAAGTTCTCAGCTGGGGTAAAGCAGACATGGCAGTGAGCGCCATATCCAGTTGGATCTGGGGAACAGATGGTGTATCACCTTGATGTGCTTACCCTCTCCATCACTTTCTGAATCATCAAGTTGCACTTTCTGCATCTAATTTAGTTGTGCAGTGGATCTGGTATTCCCTCCAAAGAAGTATAACACACGTTTTGAGGTAAGGAAGTCAGCAGAATAGATTAGTGGCTGATGTAATTTAAGAAACTGTCACTGAGACTTGCATTAATTTATACCAGCAGAGAATATTGCCTGACATTAGGATAGACTTTGAAGCAGTCTGTGGGTTCCTGCTATATCAGGGCTAACTTTTTCAAAGACAAGAACTGGGATGAAAATTTTCATTATTCTCACTAATGTAGGACTAAAGGATCACGGGGGACAGAACTTTGAAGGTATCATTTCTTACAAGTAGGGCTTTAAATATAAACTTAAATTCATATCTATTCAGCAAATGTTTCTGGGAAGAAAAAATAGTATAAATTTGAGATGTAAATCTGTCATTCTGCCTTATGATTTTATAGTCTATTAGTTGCTACTTTGTCACTGGTTGACTTCAAGCTTAGAAACATTAAGTATGTGTTTTGGTGGATTGGATTTTGGCTTTTTAATTATTATTTTTTTAACTTTGAAAATACAATGAGTGTATTTTATTGCTTTCTAGTGGAGACTTACTTTGCCTATGAAGAAAAGTGGTCAGGTTGGGGCTGCTGGGGCACAGGCTGCTGTGGTGTGGTTTCTGATCAGTGCTGGTATGAGCAGGAGCAATCAGCAAGCATGCAGAGCACAGTCAGAACAAGCTTGTGTCTGCTTGCAGTTTAGGTGGTCTTCCAGGGCATATAAAAAGAGTCTTCTTTGTCTCTCAACCTTTTAGATGGGATAGGAGGACTGTGAAGAGGTGAAGACTTGATTTTTGGCATGCTCTGTGAGAATGATGCGGGGGGGTGATGTACTAAATTGTTTTGGAAAAAATATAACTTTGTCCTGGTATTATATAAATTTCAGTACTTCAGGAAAAGAAATTATCTGTATAGACACTAACTTACGTATTCAGCTTTCTCCAGGAGCTGCAGTACTTGGCTGTTTTTTTGTTTGGTTTTGATCAGGAAAATCACATCTGTTTAAAGGATTGTTTGTACACAAATGCCTGACCAAATCTAGTAGTATCTGTGCATTTTTCTGGAGAAAATCTTTCATTAAGGAAATTTCTTAACTCTTTGGACTAAAGACTATAGGTGAAATACTTAGTTTATAAGTTTCTGCAATTTCAAATTTGAATGCACATGGGAAAACCTTTGTATTTCAGGCCAGAATTTGGTTTAATTCAGGGCTAACGCTTGTTGGTCTACTACTGGTGTGATTAAGTAGTTTATAAGGATTCTTAAGGCTGTCTAATTGAGTCACTTCTGCATTCAGAGAAGAGCTTTTTGCCAACAGCTGTATATCAACAGCTTTTTAATGTTAATTGTGGGTTGTCCCAGCAATGAGAGCAAGCTGGCAGCATCCAGGTGATAGCACAGGACGAGGTGTTGATACAGAATGTAGATGCTAGCCTTCCCCAACCCCTGTGTGTTGCCAAAGGCACGTTCTGCTTGGTGTTCCTGAGATGTTCAACAAAGAAATGTGTTATTTCAGGAAAAAAAGGGGGGGGTGGGGTGCAAAAAAGTGTGTTTCTGGCAAGGAAACAAATCGTTTCTATGCTTCTTCAGAGTATTGCAACAACAAAAATGGTGGGAGATCATCTGCTATTTCTTTTGATCTTACATTCCAAAACCAGTTTATGTTGTTTTGCAGAGGATTTTTGTTGTTGTTGTTAAAAGTAGCCAGAAGGTCTGTTAAATGCATGCCTTTAATCTGTAGAGTACTTCCATTTCCTAGCACCATGATTTGGTTTTCTTTGTAATGACCATATCTAACTGAAAAAATGATGTTCTGACTGTCTCATTTCTTCTTTGCTGGTGTTTTGTCACCCTTTGTGTGACAAACATGGAAAATAGGATTTATCTTGCTTCTGTACCATGATTCTGGAATTAATCTTTACGTTTCAACTGTGTTTCGATGACAATAATGAAATAGGATCTGTTCTTGCATTATCTTGATGGTTAATGCTTATTGTAGGAAAACTGGATGCAACTTAATGTTAAAAGTGCCAATAGTTTCCAGACCGCAATTATAGCAAATAGTTTGGATCATTGTATTGTATATGAGGTCACTGATAGTTTCTGCAGCTAATATCTGCCCGTATGTTTCTGTTATTTTAACCTATTCATTGTCGCATCCAATGATGCAATTGATGTCTCAAATGAAGTTTTATGCTTTAGCAAGTTGTATTAATTATTGGGGATATTATTTGTATTATAATAACACCCAGCTGTCTACATTGAAAACTGGAGTAATTTATAAAAGACGTTATACACACAGGGGGAAAAAAATACTATTACTCCCTGTTTTTTTCAGTGGTGTAATTATTAGAGCTCTACGTTAGAATCATTTTTAGAAGTGCGATGTAAGCACTGGAGGGAAGTTTTGTCAGAGCCGCAGTTTTGAACGACTGTGCACTTGACCAGGCAGTGCTGTTGATGATCTGCCCAGGTGTCTTGCCAATAGACTTGAACTGACAGCAGCAAATGCTCCTGGCTGGATCTGTGATTAATAGTACTGTGAGCCCAGCACTAAAAATAATTGCAACGGTTTGCTTCTGTCCAGCCCTGTGGACCCAAAGACCTCCATTACAGTGTTAGCAGCTAGTCAGGAAATAACCTCTAACTCTGTGAGGAATCAAACAGTTCAGACCAATGTTTTTGCTGTTCCTTTGATGGTAATGAATACTGTAGCTTCTTTGCTAAAGTCATTTTTCTCATTGTTTTGAATACATCTTAAAAACTTATGTGATTCAAAAAAATACAAAGAAAACCAGAGCAAATAAGTACATTCCTTTGGTTTTCTTTACCTCCATTTTCACTGTTGCTGCTAATTATGAAAATAATTCAGTTGAGAAATAAACCTCTTGAGAAAATTCCATGTATTTTAACTTAAAGGCTTATTTTAACTAGGTAGGCGTATTATATCGAAAATAGTCTTCTCACCAAGTGAAATTTGTTCTTTAAAAGAAATATGTAATTTGTTACAATTGGTAGCATTTCATACTTTGAAATTTAAGTAATTTTGGAATAAGAACAATAATGGTATTGGCTTATAGATTTCTGATTTGTAGAATAGTTTAAGATAGTTTTTAGAAAGCAAAGACTTAGGTTTAAATAAACCCTACATTTTGAGGAGCGTGGTAGAAATAAATAACAACTTTGTGCACTTTACATAATAAATACAAAAAAATATTTTTTTTAATAGACAGAGCTGGGTTATAGAGAATTCTGAGCATCCCATAGGAACGATTCATGAATTCATGTCTCCAGGTCCATTTTCTGTCCTTATTTAAGATGAGAAGCAATGAGTAACCATACCAAATAACACATTTTGTATTTTTAAACAGAAACAATGAAAATTATTTTTCATAAACATTTGTTAATAGAAACAGATACTTAAGAAAATAAGCATCTGCTTTGCATAGAACAGCTTGAAGTTCTGGAAGTGTGCAAAGGGTGCAAAGAGTGCAAATAAATGAAGGTCAGGGTGATGCATTAATGTATTTGGAAGAAAGAAAGAAAACAGCTAGAAATTTTCTTTAGTGAGTATATTAAGGAAAGTGATATTCACACAAGGAATCCCACTTTCCAAAGTGAGCCCCACTGATTTCATGACTCAGTTTTTGGTGAATAAAAGTTGTCTAATCCCCCAGGAAGGGGACTTCTCACCAAGGGATAAGAAAAAAAAAAAACAATTGAACTGAAGAATTGAATATTTTAGAGACATTCTCTCTTTTTAGTTTCTACTCTATGCCTTTTCATTTTTTAGTCTCTTGGTTTTGAAAGTCTAGGGCTCATGACATTTATCCTTCCAAGAATATCCCAGGATAGGAAACCAGTCTAAAATACATCATCTTGCATTTGTGTATACTCAGTCTCCTAAGACCATTTTAGTACAGTTGCTAAAAGAATATTAAATTATTTAATTATCTGATGGTAATTAGTGCTGTTTACAGAATCAAGTGAATAGCAGTCTGTTGACTGGAATGGTGTATTTACAGATTATTATGATGTATTTTTATGTTTCCAAATTTTGTTTGCCTGTCGCAGTATAACTAAAATATCAGTGTAATAAAGTGAAAAAGTATTTTGGAAGGCAATTGTGTAAGATCCATGTTTTTTTGAGAACTAGATATAACTAATCTAGTTACAACCATTGAACTGGAGGTTACCAGGCTGCAAGTTTAGCGAGTAACCAAGAGAGTTATTGTTTCTTGCTTAATGTCATCCCTGCTAGGAATATATTTTATAGTTAAATATTTTGTTTGAACAGTAGTACATGAGAAGAGGAAACATTTAATTGCTACACAGAGGCATCTGTCACTCATGTTTTAGAGAAAAAAGTCACATATCAGTATGTATAAGCAGGACTTTTCATCTGGGTCTCTTTAGTTTTCAATCTGGGGTTCCTAAAGTATGATTTCTGGCCTCCAAAATATTTGTATACAGATTTCAGTGGTACTGTTTTTAATTGTCAGCATCCTATAGAAAATCAAGATATTGCCAATGAATTTGTCATGCAGTCCACGGGCTGATATTCCACTCAGCAGTTGGTCCAGGAAAAAAAGTTACCTACCAGTAACAAAAGATCCTACCAGTTGAACTACAAATGAAAACAAAACAAAATAACAACAACAAAAAAAACAGTAGGTACAAAAGTCTCTGTTGCTGACTATTGCTGAAATGTCAGGACAAATTTGTTGATGACAACTTACGAATTTTATTGTAATTCTCAGAAGCCCTATCAGATGAGGTCCTTGACTTTTGTTTACACATAGTCAAAAAGACCTATTTAGAGTTGTATTAGTATTTATAAGGATAGAATGGTAAGGGCTAAAGCAGTCAGTAATTAAGGAGCAACTGGAAAGGAGCATGAGTTTAGAGCGTGAAAATGTTTGTAGGCATCAGGGAGCAAAGGACAGTCCAGAAGACGATAATGAAGAATATCTGAAGCCTGATGGAGATGAGGGTATCAGTGGCTTGGCAGGACCTATGAATTTCAGCAGTCAGTGACTTTGATCTGTGGATGTACTCTGAAGAAGTGATAAGAGCTTGCAGTATGTGGGTTATTCTTCAGATCGATGACCTATTCATGGCTAGGAAAATAGAGCTGAAACTGGCTGAGAAGGCAAAATATGATTCTAATAGCAGCTCACACCGGAATGGGAGCCAGGGGATCGATTTCTGCTGTGGTTGTTCATCTCTCGTAACCTGGGGTAAATCACTTAACAGAATTTATCATGTTCTGATCCAGCCATGAAGCAGAAGTTTTACTTCCCTGCTTCACAGCACGTTGTAAAGATGAAAACATCTGATCGGTTATGGATGGTATGATGATAAGGGCTACATAAATTCCTGAGATAAAGATGTTCAGGGCAGGACTCTAGCTTTGCTGGAGTCCAAAATACCAGCATCTGAGGAGTTACAATGGTGATTTCATTTGGTGGTAACGAGATGCATACATCTACTAATTATTTGAAGAAGATACATTGAATGAATGGAAATTAGGAAATAATATATTCTGTGCTCTAAAATAACATTGCTTTTAAGGAAGACTTTCATTAAAGTCCTGATTCCTCAAAATGAGGATAAGGGCTGCTTGAGTGCGTGGCACAGTCAATGCCTATGGGACAAAGCTGTTCTAGGTTTTCTAAAGCATCATACACAAAATGAAATCCAGATCTGTTACCGGATCTATAATATGGAATGAAAAAATCAATAATCTCACAGTCCTGGAAGCCAGATACTCAGAGTACATGATATATTTGCTATTGCGGTGCAGCATATGGATATACCTGGCATCACTTCCACGAAGACATCCCATATGTGTGCAGCCTGTAAATTGTTTGCAAAAAGCTTTACTGATTCACCCAAATATGTAATCAGATCAGAAAAATAATACAGAAGTTATTTAAGAATAATGTAGTTTTTTATTTCTGGGTATAGAATGTCGTAAAATCAAAGTAACATTTATTTTCTGACAGATGAGAAAGCAATCAAGCTAAGTACCTGGATGTTACAGCCAAGGGAAATCATTAAATTAGTTATCTGTCAAAATTGACTTTGGAAAATGTGATGTTTGCTGGGAGGGGGGTGGTGGTGGTGGAGACTTAAGCAGATGCAAACACTTTTCTTATTTTGAAAAGTATATATTGAACATTATTTACAATTACTTGAGTCTCCTTTGATGGCCATTGCTTGATATTTTCCTTTGCTTATGAACAGGGATATGTGAACAATGGGTTCATATTTAACATTATTGGAATCTGATGACAGTAAGCTAGGCTTGATCCCATAACATGGAAGAAGATAAGTTTGTGACAAGTTGAAAGAGGAGGGAAACAACTCTGTCTGCCCTCTGGAAAATAATAGGAGGTGGCTTGAAATCCACTGTGCTTTTAGAACCAACACATGTGCAGCATTTCTAAATTCAGAAAATATTTGCAGTTAGCATAGCAATTTTAATCTAGAGCAGTTAACTCATGTAAGCAGTTTACATGCTTATGTAGATGCCTAAAAGTGAAAAAGTTAGTGTGTTAAAAAAAAAAAAAGGTATTTTATGGAAGCAATGAAGTTTCACAAAATGTTCCTTTCAGCTTTTCAGGATGCTAGTAGTGCGTGATATAGCTTTACTTCTTCCTCCAGAAATGAACAAGGAGATGTGTAAAACCACCCATTCCCTCACTCTAATTGATATTTTGTAACCACATACTGTAGAATAAGACTTATCGTTACAGGAGTACTAATCATTGTCAATCAGTAATACTAATCAGTAATGACTTTCCATAAATCTCACCAAGAGCAATCATACTGCTCTAGCTTGGGACCTGTTATAAAAATTGTCTGGGCTATCTAAGCTCTGTGCTAGACAGAGCTGAAAATGCTGGCTCAAATTAGTTTGTGATAGAAGTAGATATCTCCATTTTAATGTGCCTGAGCTCAAAAAGATCTCCTTTAGCAGAAAATTGGGTAAAAGCTTAGTATGTCTTAATCCCAAATTTGAGATTCCATTTAAAAGTTTATAAGGAGAATTTCTATATTTGTATTTAATTTTATCTAAAGCTGCAGGAGCTCTGTCACCAAAGAACTAAACTTCACCTTCTCTCTGTGTTCTTTTTCTAAGGAAGATCTCAAACTTGACCCTCACTTTCCAAAAAAGTCCAGGTTGGGCCCTTTCAATTTATCTGTTGTGTTGATTTTGTATTGGCTGAGGACCCCGAATGGAAAAGAGCCCATCAAGTCACCTGTTGCAGTTATGATTTGGTGCCACTCTGTGATTCTTGCAGATGTATATGCTCATATGCTTTACCCATACTATTTTTAAGTGATTGAAATGATGAAGCTTCCATGTTTTCCCTTAGAAAACACTTTTCTGTGGTTTTTTTTTCCTCTTGATACTCTGTTTAATTTTTTCCTTTAACCCATCTTCATGCCATTGCTGTAGTTCATGGCCATCATTTCCTTGACAATGTCTCATTTTTTTCTTTATACACTTTAAATCTTTCTGAACATCATGATTATTCTCACTGCTGGTTGCATTTATCAAACCTGTATTTCATAAACTCTCGTAAAGCTCCAACATATATATGTTTGAAGACTTCCAAGCCAGCTGATACCTTTCTAGGACTGGGATGTTGAGAACAACATGTAGAGAGGCGATCTACCTATAAGTGCCTCTGGTATGAAATAGCAACACCTCAAAATTGAAAACTCATGTGGCATTCTATGACTTATTTCTTTCTTTGCTTTTAATACACTTCTCTTTAAACATTGTTGTGGTATTTATTTATTTATTTTTGGTGTTGATAATTTAGGTTAATTTCTGTTTTTTATTTCTTTCTCTATCATCCCCATACGTGCATCATGGTTGTCTCTGAATATCCATTTGTATTTTTAGCGTAGGATTTTTAAAAGGATGTGTACTTAAGATCTGACTAACAACATTGCTCTTCCCAGTTGGGTATTCCAGTAGCTTGAAACCAACTACACATCCTTTGGGAGACAGTGTGATAAGGGTAGGAAATAGGGCATACTTCTCAGTAGATAGGACATACTTTCTCAGTTTCATTTTTGTAACAATAGTTTTAATACCTATGCTTACTAGAACTTCCAGAGACTAATAATTTTAAAGAATATCAATATCAACCTGTCATGAAGAGGTTCTTCCTTCACCTGCCTAATAATTTAAAATCCATTCCAACTGGCCTTTTTATTATTGTACAGAGTATTTTGGCACTACCAGCACTCTTCCAGACTTTCTAGAAATGGCACAGAGCTTAGTAATTCCAAACTGGCATTTGATTTACTAAAATAAAAATCAAAGGATAAAATTTCAAAAAACCTTACCAGCGTTGCATCAGAGTTTCAAAACTCAACAGAGTTACGTCACAGAGAGAGCATATTGTTGTATACTATCCTCATTCAAAAGTCTGACAGTAATTAGCATTTCTGTATTTACAGTGATTGAAACACATCCTGAATCACAAATAAAATGAAATATTTAAATTTGGCATTTTTTGGTGCTATATAAGGTGCTGTAACTTGACTTCAGACTAAATTGTAAAAAACAACTTTTAATCTAGTTTTGAGTGCTTTCTTCCCAAGTTTGAGCTACCTGTGTAATTTTCTTTCCTCCAGAGAAATGTGGTATTAAACCCTTTATTTTTCTCTCCTTGAGACCTAATACTGATTTTTACTGAGTTCTGGTAAAATAAAAATGCAGTCCATTAAACTCCTAAATTTACACTATCATAAATTTTCACTGTTACTTTCTTTCCTGTTTTTAGTAAGTAACCACTTTCACATTTTGTCTTCCTAATCTTTTGTTCTATGAGTTTTCTAAGCAAATTCTGAAGCATCCTTGGAGTTAACATGTGGAGATATATCTGTCGTTACAAAGTACCTTTAAACATTTATCATCAGTTTCCTGTAATTGTAATTTATGACCAAAATTTTGCTTTTGCTGTCTTGTAACTAAAGCTGGTTGGGATTGTTTTCTTACTTCGTTCTTGTTGAAAATATTAATTGAAACTTGTCAGATACTTTTCGTGGAAACTAGAAATGCAGAGAAGCCACTTTGCCGGTACCTGCATGCACATAGCTCAATTACCCATGATTTGCATCTGGATAAGTCTAGCACTTCAGGTGGTTATGCAACACTAGATAGTTTAAAAGGAATGTATTCAATATGATAGAAGTGTCAGTTCATTTCTGCCTGTTTGTTTTCAACTGACATTTTGTTTGAATACAAATTTCTTTTGAATACAAAAATGTGTTTAATATATGAAGTTTCTTGTCATCAAATGTTTGAGCTTTAATAACGTATCTTTATTGGCTTCCATTGTTAATCTTTTTAGCATTTTAAGACATTAAATACAGTTGGTAGGAGACATGTACGAATTATATAATCTTAAAGTCTATTACAGATAAACTGCTGTTTCAGTAAACGTGAACTTTTGAAAGCTAAAATGTTATAGGTGTTTCTTTGTCATGAGTACGTGAAAATAATTGAGGCAGGCCCTAGAAAATAACTTCTCTGGGGGAAAAAGAAAATTAAACTATTAGAAATTATATTTACGCATCGAGTAAGGATTGTGTAATTGAAATTTTTTGTATTGTTGGTCTGTGGTTATGACATCCAATAGGACTGCTTTCTAGGTCTTTTAGATGTCATATACATGCCTGATCGCTTATTCTTTTGTTGACCTGTGATTTCAATACTTCTGCTTCATGTTAAGAGGCCCACAATTAAGCAGCGAGATAATTTGTATCAGCAGAGACTTCTGGAAAGACCAATATGTCATCAGTGTAATACCTAACCTATTCGGGAAATTTAGTTGAAATAAACTGGTTTATACCAGGTAGATAGACGAGTTGTTCCACCCAGCTAATTAAAACAGTTAAAATGGGAAGATAAAATAGGACATTCTGTGTCTTTTCCTCTTTAAATTTTCTACCTAAATAGAGTTCAACTGATGTCACCTATGTAGTATGGTACATCTATTACTTTATCTTGTCTAAATCAACGCTGTTTAATAGACTTAAATGTCAGTGGTTTATAGTCTCAGAAAATAACGTTTCCCTATAAATGAATGTAATGGAAATTTTCTCTTTGCTGACGTTATGATGGCAAAATTGATTCATGTCACACCAAAAAAGAAACCCTATACATAAGCAATTAAACCTGAATTTCAGGGTCCTGCTCTGTGAGTGGTGTTAAAACTATAAATGAACAATTGCAAAAGGGAAACCTAATCTAGTATACCTAGTGGATTAGTGCCTCAAGCCTCAGGTGAATTTTCAGAGCAATATAATCATGAGTTTTATGACCCTACACTTCATAACAAGATTAGAAGTAGTCTATTTGTTACTGTCCAGAAATTGAGAAAGGTTGCAAGATCAGTGTGCAGTTACCCTCATATTTGACCTACAGAAAATACTGTGGTTTTGACAGAAGAATACGGAAGACCCTGATTTGACTTATACGTAGTTTGTTTATTGAGAAGCTACAGTTACAGGGAAAGTATTGTTAATACGTGTAGTGATGCAGTAGTAGTGTTGCTGTGGGTTTTGTTTTCTAAACTTGAAACAGAGGGAACTTTTGTGGAGAACGATAAAAGCTTTTATTAGGTAAGGTTGGAGACAAATTTTGGGGTTCAGAGCTTTCCATCTGGTTTACCCAAAAGCAACCAAATAACAATTAAAAATAGATAGTGCCTTGTAAATGAATTATGCTAAACAGACCACCTGAAAGAAAGGTTTCTGGTCTATGCGTTTTCAGACTGGCAAATAGCTAGGAGTTGAGCAAAAAGGAGATGTGGGCTATGATACAGTCATTTGAATAAATATGCAAGCATGGAGTTATCGAGGGCTGGCAATTGTGTGAAAATGGAACAGTCTATTTGGTTTGATTGCATGTTTTGTTGAGAATAAGATGTGAAAATGGCTGATGGTTAACCACGATATAATCTAACAATACCTTTTAAAGCTGTACAATATTTTCTTTTTATAGGCTTTTTCTTCCTGGCAGGTGAAAAGGAATTATCTAAAATTATTTTCTTTGTCTCCTAGCAGCTCCCTTATCTGTACCATGAACTTGCTTATGAATTCTGCTAAATCTCTTAAACTCTGAAATCTTTTACCTCTGGTAAAAATCTATTTTGCTGACTGTTTAGGGAAATGGCTTTAGCTACTGTCCTCTCATAACCCCTGACTTCAAATACTATCCATTCTTCTGCTTCCTGAGAGCAGTATCTATCCTAGCTAACAGCGAGGAGCTAATAACATTTTGGGAATAGATACCATCTTTGCAGTGTTGGTAATTGTAATTCAATTAATTTTTCTTGTTTGTTTCTTTCTCTGCTCAATGTAACAAGATTTTCCTTTTGTATGTGTATGCATGGTCAAATGGGGTGGTCTCTTCAGATGCTCTAAAATTTTACCTAATACTTGGCTTAGACCTCTAATTTTAGCTGTTTTTATTGAAATTCTCTGGAACTCCTGAGGTGGTGCCTATGTGAAGCTTCTGCTGAGGTTTTTAATCCTGCTGGTTCTTGCATGTTTTTCAGGTAATGTAAGAGGGAACTTCTGATATGGAAAGGAGGGAGGATAGTTGCGTGCACACACATAAAAGAAGGTAAAAATACAGTTGTTTTGTTTTTGTAAACCACTTTGCAAACTCATGATTTCTTGAGCACGATGAGTAAACAGAGCTTGGTGAAAAACACAGGCATTTTGTTTTCCTACAAAATATTTTCCTACAAATACCTAAGAAACTGAGTAGTTCGCACAATACTCCATATGCAGATGCTTTTACTTCTTAAAAGCTTGATGCTAATAATTAAATATGAGGTAAATATGCTCTATTTCAAGAGTCACTGGATTGTTGTTTTATCTTCATGTGTCCATGTGGTTACTGCAGCTCAATCAGAATGTATTTCCATTGTTTCCAAGAAATACATTCCTCTCCCTCATTTTGAGAGAGCATTGAGGGAGCAAATTTATCTGGAAAATAAAGAGCTAAGATATGGAGAGACTGGTGTGTGCTATAAAATGGAGCATCCTCAAGTCTGCAAATAATGTTATGACTAGGAAGTACAGGAAAAGCATTAAGTTTAGACTCGAAAATAATCGTAAATGCTATGACACTTCATACACTGTAGTGCTCATAACAAACATTTTTCTTGATAGCTATGAACCACCATCTCCATGGAAAAATAGAATATTTAACTCAGTGGAATATATACCTTAATAAAACTAAAACATAAATGTCTTATTACACACTTTACTAGGTACATAATTTTCATTCTAATTCTGAACCTACAAGATTACTAGATAAAACAGTTTATTAAAGCATCTTGACTACTGTGCAAGTGCACCAATATAAAATGGCAGAGATATTGTCTGTTCTTAATAGCTAATATAAATATTGAAGTGCTCAGATTGCATGTACTGGAGTTAAGCTATTGTGCATGTTCTTTTAAGGGTTCATACATAAATAATTGATTTTTACTTAAGAATAAACATCCTTTAAAATAAAAACAATTGAGAGTTCCACTTCTAAAATCCTTTATGGCAAAGGCAACCCAAAATGTCCTGCCTGTGTGTTAAATATCACTTCTCTTAAGAGATGTAGGCTATAGCAAGGAAGGAAATTTTACCAAAAAAATCAGAAGGAAATGAACCAGGCTTATAAATACGAAGCTCCACAGGAAGATATTACTATAGTGGTTAGTAAAACCAGGCAGAAGTGTTTGAGATTAAACAATGCATTTTTTTTTTATTTTTATTTTTTTAAGTTTCTGGCAACGTTTTTGTTAAAATAAAGTTAGGGGAGAGAAGGGGAGTGTATGTGCAGGGCTCTTTCCCCCATGGCCTGTTTTGATTCGGGAAGAACAGGAAGCTGAAATAACTCTCCCACATCTCAAATGCATACTTCAGTCATCTGTCTGATGCTTGATGCCTTCAGTTGCTTTCACTGTGTCCTTTCCACAGAAATGGCTCCCTGTACCCATCAAGAAAGGTTTTTCCTATTTTTTAAGATTTTGTTAGATGGGCATGTTCTTGAGAGGATAATTGATTTTCAGTGGAGCAGGACTCAATTTGTCAGTTGTTAGTCCAGACCAATTGTGCATACATTGTCAGATAACAGGGTAGCCTCTAAATTTGAAGCCGTGCGTTTTGCAATTTCCCCTTTATTGTGGATGTTTGGGGAGACCCAGAGAAGTGCTGCAGGGGAGGGAAACTGATGGTTGGCTTCTAGCACTGCTGAACTTTTCAGTGTTTGTACATCAGTCAGTAGGGATTCTTCCTTTTGAAGTCTGTCTGTGTACATCAAGTTTTTAAGCTTAAAATGCTCAGACAGTTCTTTCACCCAGGAACTAATGAAGGATGGGAGTGGTAGAAGGCATTTGTTATTGTTTCTGCATTTACTTAGATTGTGATTTCATTTCTGGGGACATCCACAACAATGTCAAGTAAACAGAAGTAAGCCACTACTGACTGTCCATTATGTTTTAACAAGAATAACTAATCTTCTTAAATTATTCATTTTTAGTACATTTACTCCATTTAATACATTAAAAATTTGTTGGTCCTACTAAGAGCAGTGGATCTTCTGGGAAAAGAGACCAGTAACATAGCTGCTAGAGCAAAGGAGAGTAGCACTAATTGTGCAAAATAATGGACGTAAGATTTTGTTTCAATAATGCCAGTCCAAATTAGCGCTCCAATCTGTTTTATCAAGTAGAGCAGAGTTGTGTTCAGTAAAAGGCAAAGATGACTGCTGCTTAATAGGGCATGTTTCCAAATGGTATAACCTGGATAACCTGGTTTCTTCCATGCACCACCCTCTGCTGCTGCTTCCCTGGGTGCCATCCACAGAAGTGAAGCTGATGTTCGGCTCAAACGCAGCCTCCACAATGGGGAAGCTGGCCCACCTCCTGTCCTTCCCTTATACTCAGGGGAGGGGGAGGACAGGGAGGAAAATTGCTTCTTCCTTGAGGGATTAAGGAAAATGGGAATTTCCAGGTTCAGAAATGGAGTTTTGGTTGCAGTTGGGTGGCGCTGTGCACCACATGTGAAAGAGAAGGAGGACACTAAAATGGAGGGGAGAGCAGAGAAATTGTAATGTGAGTGAAATGGGTAAGCTGGATAAAATTTAGCAGGTGTCCTTGGAGAAGTCCAAACTGTTGCTGTGGCCTTGGGTTGTCCATTTAAACTCTTTATTCTTAGTATCAGATGCAGTACAAGTTTACCCGTTGATAGGTAGAGCTGGATTTATGACCCTGATACAATGCAAATTATCTTGCAAACATCAGTGGAAACACAAATTTCTAAAACTGTGTATTGCAACACCTTACTGGATCAGAGTTTGGCAAATTTTTACTTCCAGTATTATGTGAGATCCATGTCGTTTGCTAATGAGCAGATTTAATTTAGCTCTTGAGTTCCCAGTCTTCTCCCTCTCCTGTCTGAGAGATGATGTGTCCCACAGGCACATTCCCCTGGAGCTCTCAGTGCACAGCCTGGTGGGATGCTCTGAAGCATCTTTCTGAGCTCATGTGAACAAAACTGTTTTTGTTGTTATTATTTGTTTGTTTTTATAGTATTAAGAAAATAGCTGTATGGTCAACAAAATATTAGGTGACATTTGGACAAAAATTTGACAACCTTAATTGGTTCCATCAGTGCACAATAATGGGGAAAGGGCAAACTTTGTACTATATATTTCTAGCAAGAGGGTTCTAGGCTCTTTGTTTTTTCTACAGGAAATATCTAATAGTTTTATCCATTTGTGTCTGCTTTCAGTTCAAGAAATAAATCGTTGGTGTGGAATGAATGTTAAAAATCTGGGAGGAAATTAACTTGTGTGAATGTATTGTAGTGCCAGAGATTTGTTTTTTTTACTTTGTTTTTAATTTATTTTTAAAGACATTGAAACTGTATTCCAAATAGCTTAGGTATAAGTATTTTCACCTAAATATCTACATACAGAAGTTGATTTAACTGTAAAATCTTTCAATATGAAAATTTCTGGAAATCCATCCAATAGAGCTTTGTTATTTGTGGCTTTTTAACGTCCCGGAGAGGTCACCTGTCTCTTAATAAAACAAATCACTTCAACTTGGATCTACTGATTCGTATTAAGTGTCTTATCTAACCTTTGAAATTCCAGGAGCGCCATTTTTTTCTTCTTTTTAATCAGTGCAAGTTGTATCAAGTCCCATGGGCATATCTGAGTGACAGGACCTTTCTTGGCTAAAGGAAAATTGCCAAGGAGCCATAGAAAGGAAAATGATACAAAGAATGAAAGAAAAACTTGTCGGAAGAACTCTCGCTTCTCTTTGCACACTAGGGATTTTAATCGTGTTAGCTGATTTGGTGAAGTTCTGATGCTCGATGTTTCAGAGGAGAATTAGTGAATTGCAGACCTGCTTTCAAGCACAGTATGATGCCTTGATTTCAAATATGTTCCTGATATCTGGGAGGATGCAATTATTTGTATAACTATGCCTTGAAGGTCTGATTAAAATCAGACTTCCAATACATCTGGCACCTGCGGTAAAAAATAAGTATAAAAATAAAAAAAACAAACAAACATCAACACACAAACCTCGGTAGCAGCACATTACAATGGGTAAGACAAAAGATGAAAAAGGGGAGCAGAGATACAAAATAAATGCAGTGCTCTGAATGTGCCAGGGTTTCTGGCTGGGAAGCAGTGCTGGGCTGCCTTTTCCCTTGCTGTGCCCCTCCCCAGCCTTTGGCTGCTTACCAAGCTGCCCCCACAAATGTTCCCCTTTCCTACAGGAGCGATTCACTTCATCTGCAGCAGCTGTGGGCCACTTCACTTTGTACTGCATTTTTTTAAGGTGCATGGACACCGGTTTCTGGTTATTTTAAATTGCCAGCTGTGGTCTTTGGTGGCATGACAGAGGAAAGTGGTAACCGGGAGGTGAGGCTACAGCTGAAGTCTCTGGACATACTGTTCTTCCCTCAGACCCTTGAGGCAGACCAGAGGGCAGGGATAGGAATAGGTCCCTTACCTCTTAGTCTTGAATTTTGGTCTAGGCTTCTAAACTACATCCATAGGATATATGAAAGTAACAGCTCATAAGGTATCACATTTGTTATTGCACAGGCATTTTTGTACGTGCAAACTAAACTGGTTTGACTGAATGCAAACCAACTTTTACTTTCGCTTTACTTAGATCCTAAATGCTGTTGGTATAGTACACCTTCTGGTCAAGGATGTTTAAACCATAATGCTTATAAACAACATTTTGTGATTTTTGTTAGATGAAGCAACTTTACTGTCAGACTTTCCTTTTGTCTCATTTTCCCTAATGAAACATTTCAGTGAAAATGCACATCAGTGAATTTTCTCAAACTTTGAACTCTTCCGTTGTACCTTACGCTTTATTTGACCTAACTTTTTGGGGCTGATTTTCCTTTATTTATTTATTTATTTTAAGGGAAAAGCTGACACTGCACACTGAAGGAATTGTGCAAGGTAGAGTTTTACACTCATTTTCACAAGGAGTAATTCTTTCCCAATGCTCACATCTGCCGTTCCCTTGATAGTCTTATAAACAGCTTTTATCTGTAAGTTGGGTTTCGTTTCATCTCCAGCCAATGCTTCTGTACTCTCTTGCCTCTTCTTTTACATGCTGTGAGAGACCAATTTTCTTTTTGGAGTTTAAGTGTATTTTTGTGGTATATCAGAGACAGGACCAGATTTTTAAGGCAGTTGGATGGGAAGCTGGGCAAAGAAGTGACTAGAGGATATCCTGGTTTAAGTCTCTGATGCAGTTGTCTGATATCAAAAGATTAAAGGATGCTAGACTTGGTTTTTAGGTTTGCATAGTAATTTAATTTAAATACATTGTAGTGTCTGAATCTCAGGCTGTATTCCTTTACTTTTTTTTTGTTTGTGTCATCCTCCCTCCCTCCCAAAAAAATTATTTGGCAGAAAAATTAAAGCAGTCCTATTGCTAATAATAAACCTCACTAAATTATGCAATTTAATTTCACATGCAAAACACTCATCTGTTCTTTACAGGTTGGGAAAAGCTTCTCTCACTCACACCTCCCCAAAATCTGGTTACAGCCCACTTTGTGCTCTATCCCTGTATGAATTACTTAAATTTTGTCACAATGGATGTTTACTGCTTGTTACTGAGCTATTAATATCCTGCATCTAAGAATAAAGCAGAAATAAATGTGGTGATATAACTCATTAGTTAAATCTGAAATAACTGAAAAAGGAGTAATTTTTTTTTAATATGGAGAATGAATTTCAAAAGCTACAGAATGCCTCAGCAGTTTCAGGCTGATTTTTGTGTTGAGCAGGCACTTAAAAAAAAAAAAAAAAAGGGGGAACTACATATATTTATTTTAGCTGTAAAAAATAAATGCACAGTACGTATATGTACTGTATGTGACTGAGTTACAATGATACACTCAGTCTGTAAATGCACAAAATATTTTCAGTCTACACAAACTATGTATTTGGCTGGTGGCTTGGATGATTTGAAATCATCCAGGAAATAAATTTGTGTTCTGAAACTGCATTAAAGATTTTCAACCTTTCCCCCCTCTGCTTTCTCAGGAGTAAACAAATAATTTTGCAAAGATGCTAATTTACCAGTGACAATCAGATACATGAAGGGTGTCAACGTGTGTGTGCATCATGCAGGAAACCTCGCCTGTAGGAGTTCAGCGTTGCACACCACTTAGTTCTATGACTCAGTTTAAAATCTCCCAAAAGGAAAGAATAGCCAGCCACTGCATCACTCTGACAAAAATTAAAACGTGAAAGGATTTGGACTGAATTATTTAACAAGCGAACAGATGGTAAATGAACCGTGTAATTTACTTTGGTTCAAATGCATTACCTTAAAAAAAAAAAAAAAAACCTTATCAGCTGCATATGTTGTGGGGTTCCAGTAATGCTAGGTACTGCTAGATTCAGAGACAGGTGATGTGGGAAAGGAAATACGTCAGGAATGTAATGATCTAAGACAGAAGCCAGATCTGACATTGCTTCTAATTCTTGATTAATGATTTCCCTTGTATTTTGCTACTGTAGTGCCATGTCAGTGCTTTCCTAATCAGAAAATCAAAGTACAAACTGATGAAAATGGATGGTGTCTTCAGGACTGCTATTGGTAACTTTGAAAGTATGATTTAGAATATTATAGCCCAATCTAAGAATGTGTAGCCTATCAAAATCTATAACCTGATGTAAAAAATACAGGTTTAACAGGTCTATATACTTGCTATACCAAAGTAAATGTTGCCTTTTATTAATACCAAAGCCAGTATGATGTTGGAAACAGTGACAGGAAAGGAACTTAAATTTTCCCCAAAACAGGTGCCCTTGAAAAATTATTATTTTAAAATCCAAGCTGACCAATACTATGAGACTACTGAAAACATGTTTTACATAACTTGGAGAAAGTGTTTCTCCCCCAGCATTCTATATTGCTTCTACTTCATTTTTTAAGAGAAGATACAGCTTGCTTCATAGCTTTGTAGGGGGACAGCTCTTGCATGTTGGGCAGATTAAATAATTCCTTGAGAAATTAAGAAATTAAAGAAGACAACAAAACAAATCAATTATCTATTAAAACAACAAAAATGGAAAAAAAGCAATAAAAATGCCAAATTGAAGCAAATGATTTTAATAGCAGGATGAATTGTATAGGTATGGGGGTAATGCAGAGGGAAGTATTCTTGAGTTTCATTTTTGAAGTAAGCTGTCCCAGTCTGCTTTCAAGTTGATGCAGATAATCTGCAAAGTTCTTTTTAAAGCTCTGGTAGTTCTAAAAGCATAAACTGAAGACATTATACTCATGAAACCATAAATCTTTGGAAATGAAAATTATATCTGCTGAAGTAAATCTTGTGGCTTTCTTTGCTTGAATTTTGCTGATATGACAGTAAACTGATATACCTAACACAGTGGAGTCATCTTTATCAGCAAGTACTTTAAAATAGCTTAATTATTTGCCTATCTTCACCTGTCTGCATTTTGTACCTCATTGTCATCCTGGCAAAAACATGTTAAAACAGCAAAACTTGCTTTAAGGGCAGGAGGAGAAGGTATGTCAAGTCCTGCAGTGACTTTGTGGTGCTATAAATAATGACATCTACCCCATTATATTTCCATGAAGAAATCATTGATGGGAGAGCCTTCATCTTCTGACAGGAAGTGAGAGGGATGTATCCATCTGAATAAATCTGATCTGAAAAAGTACATTCCTAAAACAATTTTGTACCTCTACTCACTCTTGGCAAAAGGTAAATTATTAAAAAAAAGAAAATAAAAAAGGGAGAGGATAAAAGGAGTCAAGGAGGGGAAGAAATCATAATACTTCCTGGTCATCTGAATTTCCAGACTTGTGCTCATAACTCTTACCAAAACATTTCCATAGTCTTCAGAATTTTGTCGGTTGTGATGTGAGTAGTTGGCAAGAGACTAGAAAGACCAGATAGAAACTCCAAAATACAGTGCTAGAAGCTTTCTGTTAAGCTAAGCTTAAATATAATCTTTTGCTGAATCTCATGCTGAAGGGTTGAGAATGGAATTGGCTATCCAGAGAGCATTCATATTCCAAAAGCTAACGTAAAGATATGTCCTGCTGTCAAATTGAGATCCATTGCAGATGCCTGGGGATTAATTGTCCAGTCTACCCACCTGGAATAAAAATGTGTTTAATAATGGAAATATGTATATAGGAGAAATATGACAGAGAAGAAGGCTAATAGCATACTGCCCTTTTTTGCCCTCACTTCAAAAATGTCAAAAAAACATCATTTTCTGCAATCAGCTCCATGTGAAGGTAGCTAATAATTAACATAATTCGCATAAAAAGGGATTCCATGTTACTATTCTGGCCAGTTTGACTTTATTATTTTTAAAAATGGGATGAGTTTAAGAGGCCTTAATGGACCAAGTGGTACCCCAAAGTAAAGCCAGGTTAAATTAGAAATTCTTGTTCTTGAAATTCTTCTTTAAAGCATATGGCTGCAGTCTTTAAATTGAAAGCTACCAGAGTAGTCCTAATTCAGAATAGAATCTAGATGTGAAAAACAAAATAACTGCACGTTATGGAGATGGAGAATGGACATCTAGTGCTTGATGACAGTGAATTCTGTTGTTTCACGCCTTTATCTTCCTTTAATGTATATCGAAACAATACATGATTTTTTTATTATTATTCTGTCTTGTAGGGCAGGTTTTTCTGCCCATTTCATCACAGTCTCTTTAATCACCAGTGATTTTTCTCCAATGTGTGTATCTACAACTGAGAAACACTGATATTAGACAGTTGCTTGTCTGGATTTGTTTTAGTAGTTTGATGGAACTGCTCGCGAAATGGGGAAAAAAAAATCTTCCCTGATTCATTCTGCTCTTTAAACGTAATCAGCTGCAAAAGGCTCTCTGTAACAATGATAAATGCAGCGCCATGCAGGTAAAACCACAAAAAGTAATCTATCCAGGATTAAGGAACTGAGATTGGAGGGTAGGCTGTAGCAGAAGAGACAACTCATTCATCTACCATTCCTGAGAATGAAATTGTTTTGTGCTGTGAGACTCAACGTCCCTAAATAAAGTGTGTAACATCAAATTGATAAGGAGATGGAAGAAATATATAATTATGATGCACCCAGGTGCTAAGGTGCAGATTGAAACCAAACCTGTTAATATTTGAAGAACCACCTTTCTTAGGCTTGCTTTTCCTCCTTGATCTGTGTTTTCACAACATGGATACAAGGACCTTACTTCCTTAGGAGACATGCATTTTGCAAAACTGACAAATCTCCTCCAGCAGGAAAAATCTCATCGGTGTTTGGTTGTATCAGATAGATCAGCACAAGTCCATGCTAAGAACTGCCTAATCTAAGTGGAGCATATGCATTGAAACTATTTTCAGAAGAACACTAATTGTGAACTGCTATTCTCAGTGCTGTTGGTTCTGAGGAAGAAATAGTTTCTTCTCTTCATGTATTTACTCTTTGGCAATCTTTGAGACTCTCCACTTTTTCTTCAGGTATAAAAGTTAATGTGAAACTTTGGGAAGAGCTTCGGATTTCTTGATTTCACTAAGCTTCTTGGCAACTTCCCCCTGTTCAACTGATCAAAATAAATAATACTTTATGTTCGGGAAAGTTCATGAGAAAAGCTTGAGTGTAATTAGACTTGTCTTTTGTTTGTTTTGCTTAAATAAGAGCAGCAAGAGAGTTTTTGTAAGAGACCAAACCTTAAGCTCATCTATATTTTTTTCATTAAATTTAGGAAAATCTGCCTGGAACTCATAAGCATTTCATGTGTTATATTTAACTTTTTTTGTACACCTCCAATAAAATCGAATTAATTCTTATCTATTTAACAAGTCTTCAGATAGGGAATGGATACTCATGCTTCACTAACAGTATCATGCAAACTGAGTTGCAAGATTAACATTATGTATATATTAAGATAACTGGACAATCTCTATTGGCTATTAATAAATAGGTATTGCAGTAACAAAAAATTAAAACCAGTATAAGAAAGGTAATTTTATATTTTTATAGCATTTTATTTTTCTTAAGCCTAATGTTTTGCTGTACTGTGGGCTGTTTCATTTCTTCTCCTGGAAGTAAAAGATACCTTTAATTTTCTCATAAGTATGTTGCTGTGTCCTCTGTAAGAGTATTCTTCACTAAAGGACAGTTTCTCTGAAAAATAGGGCAGAGAAGGTTTCTTTCTCGGTGTGAAAGAACACTTAATAACAGGAAGGTTGTTGTCTGGTAAGCCTAAACTCTGACCTGAAGTTGAAAGATCAAGCTAAAGAAGCGGATAATGTGGCATTAACACCACAAGAGGTAATGGCCTGTTCAGATATATATATATATTAATGGTTTTCTGAAAATGTAGGCATTCACAAAACATGATGGTATTACATTAGTTGCCAATAACTGCAAATCTGTCATCATGCATCGGTTGGCATGCTTTGCCCTTTTGGGGTTACGGTACAAAAAGTCAGTGCTGATGAGACATATTTATGCCAGGAACTACAAGAAATTAATTTTCAGCATTGATCAGTGGAATGCATCCAAGCTTATTTCAATAATGAAAAATGAAACAGTATACACTTCAGTATTAAAACTAGCAGTTTACTTTCTGACAAAGCTACCTGCAACAACCCAAGCTTGTTGAAAAATTCTGGGTCAAAATATGTGCATAGGTTTTAAAAGCTAAAACATAGATTGTAATTTTGATAAGACAAGTGCTTCAGGGAAGAAACTCTTCAATAAACAAAGTTCTCCATGACCATAACACTAGTGTTCTATTTCTTTTCTGCAATAATGAACAAGATGATAGAAAATGTACTGCAGGAATCGGAGATTAGACTTGCCTCACTCTTTTGAATGGTAGCTCTTCAGGTACCTCCATAAACAGCACACCAACATGTGAAATCTAGCACAGTCGTGGAAGCTGTCAATCCTGAATTGTACCAAGTCTTTGCAAGTAGGTGTAGTACCAACTGTTGCTTTTCTATGGCATTAAATAAAAGCAAACCAAAAGGAAGTGTGGTATTTTTTGAAATTGAGACTTGAAGACAAGTTTTTGGGGCTAGGTGTTTGAAGTAATGCTTGTTGGTAGCGCTTCTTAGAAGCTGACTAGAACATGAAATATAACCTTTCTTCTCTCTATCTCTTTTTCTGTCATTGTCTGTTAGTAGTACTGATGTGTGCAAACAAGATACCTTTTTTTCTTCTTCCAAAAAACAGACCACTTACTTTGCGAGATCTAGTGACTGCTGAGTCATCTCTTACCTGCCACCATCACTCTCAAGCTAAAGCAAATATGAAATCTTACATCTTAAGTCATTTTTCTCTATCCTTGGTATGATTTAAAGTACGCCATTTCACCGTGAGATTTACCAATTAACTGTTGTTGAGTTTTTTGGGTATTGCATAACTTTTTAAAAACTAAAATCTCACAATTTTCTGGGGAGAAATAAGAACTCCCATCACATCAGCATTATCAGTAAAGTAGTTGCAAGCTGAGGCACCTTAAAGCATGTCCATTTTTAATCAGATTCCCCAGAGCATTGAATATACTCCCTGAGTCTGGACTAATGAGGAGCAAAAGTGAATATGTCACTTGAACATGCAGGTGAAGAGGAATGAAGTTTCCCATGACCCCAATAGCACTACATTGTCACTTCCGAAGAAGTAAGAAAATGTTTGGTTCCTAAGTAGAACTGATGCATAAAAATCGGAGTGGCATTTAAAGAAATAAAAAGCAAAACCACAACCTGTGCATCTCTTGTCTCAAATTCTGTGACTGAATACAAAATGCTTCTTTATGAACAAACAGTCATCCAAAAACCTGAAGATTTGATGGGCATTTTATTTTCAGATCCTTTTTAATGATTATGTATCTTACAATTATACTGCTGACTGTTTGTATCTGTCAGCAAGATAGCAAAACCAGTACAGGTGTCAGCAGTCTGTGCCATCTGCCATATTCGATTGTGCACAGTGCTATTTAGAACAATGCTATCATCTTAATATTCCAGATACCTTAACGAGTTTCTCACTCTAATTAAATGTGCAACTTGCAGAGATCGTTGGATGCCAGATTGCAGTGGCTGGGAAAAAAAGCTCGCATTGTTCAGAAGCAGCTTTACGGTGGTAGAGGCATATTTCAGTTTTTAGTACTTGGGATCACAAGCAAGGTAATATTTGAGTTTAGATTTAGCATATTAATAAGTACTTAAAGCTATAAAGCTATAGACAGAAGAGTAATTTCAAATACAGTAATGCTTACAGATTGCGACAACGGATCAGGAAGAAAGTGACAGTGCAAAAGGAAAGACACCGATGCTGTTGTGGTGCAATCTCAACTCCTGCACTTCCGCGGAGTGGCCGTGGAGTGGGTGAGGAGGAGGATTCAAAAGTGTGAGGGGGTAGGGAAAACTTGTACCTAGCATCCATACTGTGGTGCACAGAAACAGCTCCTCTCAAACAAAGAACAACAGGTAAACAAAAAACCACATGCTTTAAAACCAGCTAAAAAGCCTTTGCTTCTTTCAATTACCTTCAAGGTTTAATGTGCCTTTTCAAATAATGTCTCTGACATTAACCAAAAGTTAGCATTGTTTTGTTGGTGTTAGGTGTTGCATGCTTCACTTACTCTACCCAAATCCAGGTGGGCAAACTTTAGGGAAAACATGACGAGGGAAAGTTAAAGAGAAAACAACATGAATGATTTTTTTTAAACTGTTTCTTTTGGCTAGCTCTGTGCTCCACCTTGTTTTCCTTCTGCACTGATCTTCTCTGCAGCAAATCAGATGATGGACTACAGCAAAGATGGAGGCAATGAAGAATATTCTCAGAAACTGTTTAAAGTTCATGTCTCTGTTGTTAACTCCATAAATACTGATTCTGGATTTTTCATTTATTGAGATAGCATAATTTAGTTATTTGAGAGTGCTAAGCTGCAGATGTAATATTTTTATTGCAATGATAAATTTGACAAAAATATACCTTGGGGAGGAGTGAAAAGGAAAGGGACAATAGTTTTCATTTCTTTGTCTTGTATTTTCCTCTTCTGTCTGAATAATCAAATAGCAACAGATCAGAGGTTATATTATCACCTGAATTAAACTTCTAGGCCTGCCTATGCAGGGAATGGATTTTAGGGCGTATTCCAGGTGAGGTAGTTAAGGCCAAGCTGTAAGTTCATGAATAACACTGTTGAGCAAAATATATTTTTTTCATGAATTAAATTAATCATGGCCAAATAATTTGTTCTTGACAGGTTGGAAGCTTTGATTAGATATCTTCTGTTCATCGTATTTGTGGCCTGGTGTGTTGGGTTACCCATTTGATGAGCAAGATCCAATATGTATTTTTTCCCGTGTGTCAAGTGAAACACGTTTCTTTAAGATAGTCTTGTATTTGTAATTGTTTTGAGTAGAATACAAGAAAAGTATACTTTAAAATGATTAATATGGTCAGAAGATGAATGAATTTCTCAGCAGGAAACAAGACAAAAATATTTTGTCCAATGTGAAGCTTTGTGTGCAGAACTGCAGTGTGGACACTGTGCGGTGTTCAGACAGGTCTTTAAGTTTGCTCTGTACAGCAGAAGAAAAACGCTAATTGCATGAAAGGGTCCCCGAGTCACTTTCTAATTAGTTTCTCTTTTATTTCTGGCTGAGTGTCTTTACCTGAGAGCCTGCAGATCGTATGCTCTTAGTACATGGCACATCAGTTTCTAGTCAGAAAACCCTTCTGGTCTTTTTGTAACCCTCACCCTTGCTTTTTTTTATGACTGCTGAAACAAAATAAGGGAAAGGTGAATGGGAAATAAAGATAAAAATTGTCTTTTTGTCAGTATGACCTGCAATGAAATCCAACATCACATTACTAACTGTAGTGAATCAGAGGGGATGTGACCAGATTTTACCTGCTGGGTCACAGATACACTGTATAAATATTTCCATAAGAAATCAAAATCTGGGCTGTAGGAGTCAATGTGTTTGAAGGCAATTAATGGAGACAAATGTTGATGTAATAGATTTCATCTTAGTAAGACTTCTGTCCTGAATACTGTTGGATTTGATTTTGCAATTCATTTTGGTGTTTTATTTGCAGTTTACTTAACCATTTAGCCTAGGTAGGCTAAACTCTTGAAATAGTAATTATAACAATCAATTTCCAACAACAGGAATTTTAGTTTAATATTAGTCTAACTTCTTGAGTTAGGTGTTCAAGGCAAGCTTGGGAGAATGGTAGCACAGCTGTTGTTTTCCACTCAGGCTTTTGGCTTTTGCTCTTCTATATTTCAGTCTGAATTTGCCCAAAAATTCTTTACTGTTAGGAAGAGGAGCCATCTTCTTTGTCTCTTCTCAGAAATGTCACTCATCTTTTTTGCTGGTTCTTTTCCAAATGCATATGGCATTTCCACTGTACCTAAGGAGCATGCTAATGACACAATATTAACGTGCACCACCTTTTGCTCTCTATGGATAGAAATAAGCTCTTGAGAAAGATCGGTTAGTGTTTTCGCTCCACAGTTAATCTAACTTTCATTTGCAAGGAGGGGGTGGAAGAAAGATCCCTTGTAAGGCTATTTTGTTCGTTTGTTTGTTAGAATGAAGAGCATTGCGTGACAGTAGCATTTGAATTTTCCCCAGTCTTTGCGCCTGCATCATGGTAAGGACTTGGGTAAGTCAAGGACCTCTATGAATCAATTTACCCATCTGGAAAACACACACAGTAATTACTATAACTGGCTAACCTGCCTCCCGTCAGTACAGAGAAACCTAGTGATTTAGTATTAGCAAAGACTGTTTCTATCCCCAAGGAAAGCCGAAACAAGTATGCAACATTACTGTCATTTGCAGATCCTTGGTGAGAGAGGGGCTGCAAAGGAAAGGTATTTTCCTCCGAGCACTGAACACCTGGCAGCAGCTTCATTTGCATGGTTACTGGTTCCTTCCTGTACAAACACAGTTCTCTTCATGCTAGCTGTTAAGAGTTGGAAAATTGAACAAAACTTTTGCCCTCAGTCTGCAGAACATAAATTCATTTATAAAGGCTTTTACCGTTCTTGTCAAGTCCGTAATCTGCTGGTCGTTACTTGTTGCCTTGATCCATGTGTGGACCCGAAATAAAAAAGAGTGCGTAATACCTTGCCCTCAGTGCAGTGGGATGGGGAACCTCTTCAGGTAGGAAGATGGGCAGCACTATCCTTCACTGATTTTCTTTCAATGAACAGGTCATGGTTTTTAATTTAACAGCTCTACAGAAATAGAAAAAGGAAGTGAATTACTCCTGAAGCAGCTGGAGTCAGTATAACAGCGTAACAGGTAACCTCATTACACAGAGTAGCACTGACCTTCACAAAATGTCTTGAATTCATGGAAACAAAGCATGATTTGCTTTGACTGACAGACGTATATGTATATATATATATATATATTAAATAGTAGCTGTTGTTTTGTGGTGTTATGCAGAATGGCTATCCTTGTAACTCCCTGGCAGATTTCAAAACTTATCTGTCAAAATTGTTGCTGGGTAGGCAGGATCAAACCTCATAGCTCTTAAAAACAAATTTGTAATTCACTTACAAACTTCCTAGTATCTCGAATTTTCCTTGTGAGGAAAGAACAAACAGCAAAAATGCCCTTTATGGGGAAATTACTGGGCCAGTTTTTATTTTTTTTCCTAAAAGGAGGTGGAGGATACCAAGAGCCAGTCTCTGTTTTGAGCCAGATTCTGTATGTAATGAATAACAAGCTGGTGCCAGAGAGAAACATAAGGCAAACTGGTGGGAATTGCATTTAGGTTTATAGACAAGATTTTGGCTGATCAGGTTTTTTTTTGTTTTTAATTGTCATTACATTACTATTATTAAAAAAAAAAATCTAAGTACAAATTGTAGGAAAGGTACAGTAAAATGTTCTAACCTGGAAAAAAAAAGCCTTAAGTAGTGTAACTGCTGTTTCTTGTACATGCAAAGAAAGAAAACGTACTCCTTATGTATTTGATAAATGACAGTTAATAGCACAACCTGCAGAACATAGAGAACAAAGGGTAGAATGAGTATTATGTATCCATCCATCATTCATTGTCCATTACAACGTAGTGCTTGCAAATGCTTTGTATGTATGAAAAGCATTGTCTTTGATTGCAAGTAGGATGGAGTCTTTTCTTTTACTCAGGGGGAGACAGAGTTGAAATTGCAAAGCAAAAGGAATTACCTGTAACCTACCGGGGGGGGGGGGGGGGAAGAAAAATCCAAAGAACTGTAGAGAGGTCAGTAGGTTTTTCAGAGTGAAGCAGTGGGACAATAAATAAATAAATAAAGACACTCAACTGAAAACTTTCCAAAGTCATTTGAAGAATCAAAGAATAACTGCATCACTGTCAAGTTCGTTGTTGCAAATATATTTGTGTTGCAGAGTTGGAAAGGATTGGTAAACCAGCACAAAAATAGTCCAGCCTGAGTCTTGTACAAGTGTGCATCACCGCAGGATGTGGTGGATGAGTTGTTTAAAAAATTCATCTTTTTCAGCAGATGATAATGCAGCTCAAGTATTCAGACTTGCTAAGCTATGCTTACGGGGGAATGTGACAGGTTTTAAGGACAGCTTTTACCCTTGATCACACTGTGAGTCCAGGGGAAAGTTGTTTCTCCACCAAAGACTGATGAGGTTTGGCATATGCTTGGGATGTTCTCATTTGTACCTGTGTCCTGGCAGCCTCCGAAACCTGTTATTGCCATCGGGCTTCCCTGTGAGATGCAGTATGTCGCAGGGGACTTTCTCAAGCTCTCCTGCTAAAATTGATCCACTGCACACGTTTCTAAATTATTAACTGTCAGGACTGGAGCCTAGAGAAGTTTATTTCAGAAAACTTCACACAGTTGGAGCATATGACAAACACCAGTTGTGTTCTGAAAAATTTCTCTGCGTGCTGAAGTAAGGCACCCTTGTTAATGAATTATTCTCTGTGCAGAAAGTGCAGTTATAGGAGCCGTAACTTTGCTGGCTACCTGCACTGGATGAAGAGCAGGACCAGAAGAAATTGTGTCTCTGTATGCATGTATGAGCAAAGATGGGTGGATCTTTGTGGGCTTGCATTTGTTTTGCCAGGGAATGAAACTGGCTGGTTTTAATGGACTTTGGGAGATGGGATAGATTAACCTTCAGCTGGGACCAAAAGGTAACCACAGAACTAGTGCCACTGAGCTTTCTGTCTCTCACTACTGATTTTGCAGCTATGCATTTTCCTTTCCTTGAACCAGATGGCTTCATGAAATCGGTTCCCATGTAGTTTGCAGGAAATAGTCCCATTTACTACTGCAGTCAGCAGTCTGCAGCCTTACCTGAGATTACTGAGCTCTCATAAATTCACCGATCATATTGCCTTTTTTTTTTTTTTAAATAGAGTTAATACTCTTGAACTCTGCAAAACTAGCTTTTCTTTAACTTCCCTAACAGTTTTCTGCTTTGGTGTTTTCTGCTGAATACAGAAAAAACTGTCCCTACCAGTTAGGGTACAAGATGTGTTGTTTGAACCTTGATAAACTATGAAGATATGAGTATGCTGTGAATGCATCACAGGATTTACAACACTGATAAAGTGATTCTTGATGCACTGCTTACAGCAGGATGATATTCAGTGAAATATTCATTGAAATACATTTTGAAAATTAACTTTAGACTTTCTCTTACCCACAAATTAAATCACCAATCATTTTTGTACTTGTTCCCCTTCTGAATTCCTGTAATTTACCTAAAGTTATTTTGCTTTTTTCTTCTTTTGTTAGGATTTTCTTTTTTTCATCCAACCTTTTTTCAAGCGTATAAAAAATAGTATTGATTATATCAGTCTTTCAAAAATCTGACAGCTCCTAAGTTAATTTAACAGAAGGAAATCTGTTCTTAAACTACATTTTGCACTGGGTAAAACCTGAATATTTAAAAACTGTCTTAAGTTATGAGTTTAGTTTGTCTTTTGCTGCAGTCAAAATAGTGAACTCTGTCATCAGTAGACAAATGTGAAAAAAGTCTTGTGTCAATTAACTGACGTTTCCTTGCTGAGTCAATTTAAGAAAGGAGATATATGCTTAGGATAGAATGGTAAGTTACAAAATGAATGGTCAGAAAATCTACACAGAGTAGAATCTAGAATAAACTACCGCTGCCTCTCTAATTCAGTCTCTTTTGTGTTTCAAGCTCTCCTGACTTGGTTTAATGTATAAATTTCCCAGTGTGCTTTACATGAAGATTATTCACCACCCAGCTGATTTCACCTATTTTCCTGCTTTAGGCCTCAAGACACTAGACATTTTTGGCACGGCTTGCACTTCCATTGCAGCTGTAGGAAGGCTGGAGAACTGCCATTCAGGGATGGAACTAATATAGAAATTTCTTTACTCGATAACACAATTAGAACCAATTGTCACCGCCTTTGGTCTTACTCTGTGAAGGTAAAATGGCTTGTAGTATTAACAGGCTGTGGAAGCCCATTTAAACCTTCACTGAAGTAGTAACTGAAGTCCTCTGCAAAGCCACAGTGTCACCTCTGCCGTGTCCCTCCTTGGGCTGGTCCGGGTGGTTGGTAATGTGGTCAGTGCTAGCTGGCTGAGCTGGAGGACTTGTGACATACCTGCTATTGCCAGCTGCTGGAGCGTGTGTTATAGAAGTGTAGGACAGGGATTTCTTCTACTGTTAAACTTAACATACTGTACATAGTGGCATCTGCCAGAAATGTTTGGGTAAACTAATGTTATTTTTCCTGTCATGGTATGGCAAATGAAAATATAAACAATTAGGTTACTGCATAATTCCTGCAGAGTCATTGGAGTCAGCCCAAGGTTACTTCTAAAGCACAATCCTTTTAAACATAAATTGCATAATGTCTATTCTCCCAGCTTGACGCTTGTTGTCCTGGGAATAGGATTCCAAATCAATTTATTTCCCACTAATTTTCCAACATTTATTTAAAGGTTAAGGAAAACAAAAATTATGTGATGGCCATTGACTTAAACAATAAGGAAACCAACCAAACTGCCTGCATCTTCTCTACTGTGTATTAGCGTCAGAGAAATCTGGGATATTTATGCATCCTTTAAAAAAAAAAAAAAAAAGGAAAAAAAATAAATATCAGCATTTTCTCTGTTACAGTTCAATAAGTTAGGCCCAGTGCCAACATCTTATTCTTGTTTGCCCCACAAAAAATCCTATGTCAAATAGGGAGCTTATTTCACAACCTACAGCTGTTTCTCAACTCATTTATTGATTTCCAGAGTTAAAGGAGATGAAAAATAACATTTCAGAAACAGAATATTTATATCTAAGGTGGCTTTAATAATTAAAAGATCATTTTCTGTGTGGATTTATACTGAAGTTTCTTGATTAATTCTTATGGAAAGTAGTATTAAGCTGTCATCTTAGCTTGATAAATCTAATTCTGATATTTTATTATCTCTGAAGGCCCTACAAAACTAGTAACTTACAGAAGCTTGCAATGAAAAAAAAAAAGGCTCTCTGTGGCAAAGTGTCTTATTCCAATTATTTTCTGATGCATCTTTCTGTGTTCTTTCAGGGTTGCCACATGAAATAGAAAGCTATTGCTCTTTTATTACTTTTATTAACTGTTACATCCATATTCATATTTCAAATACACTTTATGTAGTTAATCAATGGTGATATTTATTGCTGTCTTAGATATTGAAAAGAGGTGGAAAAAGCCAAAGACCCTTTTTCAATACAATGAAGTACCTTCTTCAAATTGGTTGGCCTGTATCTGTTACTGGTTGCATTTTGAGGGACATCACTATGCTTTTAATGATCAAGAAATTGTTTTACTAGTCTAAAAAGATAGATTCATCAGAAATCTACTCTTCCGAAACAGAACTTTCCACCTACTGTACTTCAATTAAAAAGGGGGGGATTTACTTCAGCAAGAAAAACAAGAAGAAAAACACAAACAAGCAAAAATTATGTTCTTGACTCAGTGCCTACCACGTTCAAGCCAGAGGATGCATTTTGCAGCCTGGGAAAGAGGTGAGAGGAAACAGCAATTCTGTAATATTGCCTGTTGTTGGGAAAATAGAACACTACATGAAACAGTACAGGAAAATTCAGAACTACTATAAACATTTGTTCTTTGTTGCAAATTTACTGTGTTAATTTAACTACAACAAAGCAAATGTAGAGGAAAAATATATATATCTGTTCTGGCACATGGAGGAGAAGGCTGATGTGTGGGAATGACGCATGGCTCATGAAGCAGAGAGGAAGAAGAGGGAAGCAGAAGGATGCTTTGGGTTAGAAAACTTGCAATTGGGAAAGATACTGTACTAGACTACAAGTGTGATGGCCCTGGTGAAATAAGGCTTTATTCATCTGCTTTTCACTTTTTCCTTTATTCTTGGCTACATGGCTAGAACTCTCTCAGATGACTGTTCTCATCTCTGAGAATCATTTCAGCCCCCTTTCAGCCAAAAGTCATGTCGTCTTTCATTGCTAGCTGCAGAAATTCCTACTTTACCTAGACGTTAGGGTTTGAGCTAAATGGACAGGGATTTTGTTTTGAGATACAAGGAGTGTTTCAAATGTCTGGATAACTTCATTAGACAGTATAGAAGAAACAAGCTTATTCCTTTTTTTTCTTTTTTTTAAACAATGCTTTCCTTTCTTTCAATAAGTAATGCATTTCCTATTTTGTAAAAATACTAAAAGATAAGCTTTTCACTTTGTGCAATTTTCACAAGAGCAGTGGAAAATACTTTGAGACTGGACTGAGTGTTGAACTGGGAAAAATGAATTAGTGCTGTATTTTACAAGATTAGTGTGAGCACAGATTTTAATACATAGCAATGCCATAGTGCATGATGTTTAGTTTTACCTTAGCCTTTGTTGTTATATAGTCTGTTTTATAAACTTAAAAAAAAAAAAAAGTGGGGGTGGGGGCAGACCACCACAGCTGCCTTGTTTTAAAAAACAAGTTCTTACTTTTGGCAGTTAATCAATAAGAAACAAACGAAAAGTAATAACGCACGACTTGAGAAATATTGTTTTTATTCTTAGCCTGAAGCTAGGGCTTGCCAATACATTAAGATCAATCAATCTTCCCCCCTCAGACTGAGCCTGCATCCAAATCACCAAATCTGTAAAACATGGAGTCATTTAGGTTGGAAAAGACCCTTAAGATCGTCAAGTCCAATCACCACAAATGTACTATATGCATAACATTCTGCTGTTTGCTGGTGGTATACGAGGGCAGGATGGTAGACAACATTGTTTTCTGGATTTCCTAAGAATGCAGAAGGGCAAAAGGAGAGAAAATCTGCCCTAAAGATCAGAAATATCCAAGTGAGGCAATCTTTTTTTATGATAAGGAAATTGGAAGTGCTCTGTATGCACTCCAGTTGATTCAGCTCAGTACTAAATCTTCTCACGCAGAGGCAGAATGACGAACAAACAAGCAAGCACCCTAAATCCTGCTCAGAGTGATTCTGCTACATGGAAAAAGATTATCAATTCAGTGTTATGTAGAGGAATCTTTGATACAGCATCATTCACTTTTCATATGGAATAAGGCAACAGAAACATCGTTTTGTGGGGGGTCTTTTTTTTTCTTTGTTAAAGGTGGGGGTCTTTTTTTTCCTTTGTTAAAGGACAGGGAGGAGAGGCAACAAAACTTCTAAACTGATGTTTGGTAACAGTAAACAAATTGTGTAGGCAGCATACTGCACACAGCTTTCCCTGGGTCTAGCTGGTAATAACTGGTTTTCATGGCCTTGCATTTTAAAAGCTATTCTTTTGCTTTCTATGTGTAGTCTCACTCCTGCTACTAATCTCGGTTGCTAAAATTAATTGGGGTATTAGCACACCTAGAAAGCCTTTAAAACTACTTTTATGTCTGTGACATAAAGCAGAACATTTGGCAATGTTAATTGAAATGATAAAAAAGGTTTGCAAGACATCAAGAACCCTTTAAGTCAGTCCTCCTTACCTTGGCTTAATGACACAGTAAATGCTTTCTTTTCTGGATATGATTATAGTTTTAAACAATATAAAGTGAGCAAATTCCATTATCTTATGTCAAGGAACCCTCCAGAGAAGATAAAAGTGCAGTTAATAAATAAGATTACTTTCCAATGGCAATTGCTCCATAATAGAAAATTCACTTTCTAACCTTCTTCTCTAGGATGCTAATCAGTTAATCAGTTCAGTCCCATCTTAGTTCCTGGCAGCAGTTTTTCTCCTACTGGGACAAAAGTAAATGCAGGGTTTCTGTTGAGGCAAGGGAAGAAAGCAGGTAAGCAATAAAACTGCCTTATTTCATTCGGAAGTGATTGTTTTAGGCAAATATGCACCTGCAGCACTGATCCCCTTAACAAGCAGTATAAATAGCCTACAGTAAGTCTATTAAGCCCCCTTTTTTCTTCCTGTAAAGGAAGCTGAAATACTATATGCGCACATACCAGGGCAGGAAGTAATTTCCATGTTCATGGGCACGATTCCAACACACCTCTGTCTTTAAGTATGAATTTCTTACATGTTCCAGTGTCACCCACCATCAATCACTCCTAAATCATTATACGCCTAGGACTGTCGACAAAATTCAGAGGTCTTTTCTTTCATACAAAATCCTCTATTTCATTGATAACTTAGTAGTTAGTGCTAAACAAAATACTGATGTGGTATTTTTCTGTTTCTCTATTATGCACAGTTTATATTTTTTCTCTTTAGAAGACATATATTACAGTAAGCAGGATGCACTTCCCTTAGAATGAATATTCAATGTATAAGGCTTTATCTTCCATGGCATAAGAATATCCAATTAACACTAATTTTCTGATATTTATGTTGATATCTACTTAAAGTAATTCAGGTTTTCTGATTGTTATTGTGAAATTTAAGCACTTTGGCTTATGAAAGTGTGTATGAAAAGTACGCCCTCCCCCCCGCCCCATCTGTAAAATTAAGTACTTTTTTGTGAACTGTGTTTATCTTATTTTCTTCTTAGCTATGTAATACTCCTCTAGTCAGTTTCAAAGAAGACTTGATCTGACATTCAGGCATATCTGTAGCTGGAATTAGTACTTCCCAGCTTTTTCTTTTACCCATTTTGCCTAAGATTAAATGTATTTAGGAAAGGAGATTATTTATGTTAGACCAAAAAGATTTATTTGGAAAAAATAAAATCATACTTCAGAAAACTGCCTGTGAGAGAAGATGACTAAGAGAACAGCAGTTAGTGAAATTTCATTATTAGGAACAGAATTGGGTTACTTCCACTTTATATTGCTACAGTGATTGATCTAAATAGAAAAGATCCCCCCCTCCCCTCAGTTTATTCAGAAAATGTTTTCAAGATCTTACCCCAGGGAGGATAGACCATGGAAGGTGTATCCTCTGGATATTAGAAGCTAATGTTCTGTCAGTATTTTAAGAAGACAGATAGGATGAAATGGGTAATGACAGGATAGCTGGCGTAATGATAATCCAAGCGAATATAAAATCGATCATAGAAAAAAAAACCACAACATTACTGGAATCAGTTACTAAAGAATTAAAAGGCAACATGACTGCTAATGAGTAATTTCATATTGTAGAACATACAGGTTGTCAAAGGAGTTTGATGGTTTGGCCATCACCAACATAGCTGGTAACTGCAGTGCACTATGTTTAGATTTCTGTCGAGTCTTCGGCTTAGTATTACCGTAAATTCTTTTAAAATAGAAGCTAACCAAGCTACACACTGAATAGATTAAACAAGATGAAAAGAAAATCATGCCATTAATTACCAGGGCATATACACCAGCCAGTGGGGGGAATTTATGCAGTTCTGGAAAGATCTGTCCAGGATTTGCCACCATATTTCACTGTCTTTGTGACTGGCTGCGAGACCACCTGGCTAGGTAACAGCTCTCTTTCTGTGGCTGCTGCTGACTCCTTCCCTTTCACAGACTGACATTTAAGTGTGTCTATTTAGAATGCACCAATGCATAAAAAAAAAAGATTGATCTCTAAAACTGTATTTGCAAAACAGTCAGAGTAATTACTGTGCCTTTATACTAATAGTTGCTGTAGAGCACAAATCAGCCTGACGATTTTGATAACTTGGCTTAAATTACACAGAAAACACCCTGCATTGACATTTTGGATCTGCTGGGGCTTCTATGAACTTTGTTCTTTTGCTTTTGTTTCTGATTTTACAAGTTGAACTTTTGGCAGATGCACTCTTTCCTGATGACAGGTGTCAGTATCATTAGAGTATAGATCCCTACCCTGTCAAATCACTTATTTTTGTGTGTGTGTGTGCCTGGTCAGAGCATGTTAAACCTCTGTCTGGGACTGTACGTGCAAATGAGGGATTAGAGGAGAGACAAGAGCTGGTCTTGCTGCCTCTGGAAAACCTGATGGAGGCATGTACGGAGCTCCGTGGCTGACGGAAGAGAGCATCCTGGTCCCCTTAGGGATGGTGAGGCTCTGTTTAGTAATTTTGGAGCCAACTGGATTGCAAATAGTGATGTTGCAAGCTAAAGTCATGTGTCTCCTCCTTTTTGGGGACCAGCTTGTTGTGGTGATTGTTTGACAGGGAGCTGGGAGTACAGGTACAATACCACAGCCTGCAGCAGACGCCAACTGTTGGGCCCCAGCATACCAATAAATCCTTTTACCCAATCAACAACAGAAAATTATTCAACAATGTTCATAGTAAGTGTTAAGTATCCCCTTGCTCAGCATGAACTCAGACTACAACCTATGTATTGATTACTGTCATGTATTACTGAACTGTTTTAGACAAATGGTGACAGGCATTGATGAGGGGATCATTATGTATCTATTTTATCATCGGATTAATAGCTAGTGCTCACTCAAGTTTATAAACCACCGTGTGTTACAGAACCATGCACAACCACACAGCCTATTCTTCTGTTTCAATCACATACACGCCTCTTCTGTCTCCAAAACTACTTAGTTGGTGTTAAACAAGTTTGAAATAAAAGTTTACCTGCTGGCAAGAATACAAGGGGGTTTGCAGTTAAGAAAAAAAAAAAAGTCTGCTAGCAGTTATTTAGAGGTGCTTGTCATACAGTAGAGAATACGATCTATTCTTTTTCCTACAAAAATTTGCTGTGATTTTGTTAAATTTAATAAATAAATACAAAAAAAAAAATCACCTTCATCTAGATATAGAAACTCTAAATTCAGTGAAATACTGCACATGACCTTGCTGTACTTCTTAAAGCTGTAAAGGCTTCGGCAAATGCAAGGATCTCCAAGCTGTCTGGAGTGGTTTTCTCAAGTAGTTTCCAAGGCATTAAGAGAGGTCCAAGCCTGCAGAGCAAATTGTTCTGTAATGCTCTGATCAGGGATCCCTGGGCACCTCAGTATCCATTTTCCTGATCAGCTGACTCTTTTCACCTGATGCTGCAAAGCTTGCTTCAAACTGTTGTCTGGTTTTCTTCGCAGTCTTCACAACAGCAGCATGTGCTGTGGTGGTGGAAAAGGTAAGCGCTAATGCACAATTTCTTTTTTAGCTTCTCCAGCTGTTCTTACAGGCAGTTTGTGTAACTTCTGTGCGTATTCTTGCTGTGATAACTTCGTTTCCCATCCCATCCCAGCATGCCTAATACTTCAGATCTCTGTGACTAAGTCATTCCTCCTGTGAAGAGCTGAGACTGCCTAGGAATGGAGTTATAGAGTGCCAGGAGATTTCTTTACCACTATGTTTATTTAATTTACACGTAAATGCCCCCAAAACAATGTGTTATTTCCAACCAAGCATTCAGCACTGAGTTTGTAAAGACTTTAAAGGACTACTATTAGCTGCATGCATTATGGAGGCAAAAACAGAGTCTCAGTAGCTGCTTGCCATTTTCCTGTCTCTAAGTTATGTATGCAGCAATATCTGGATGCATCTGTAGCTTGTTCAAGGGCAGTGACTTCTGATGAAGTAGAAGATGCATCTACAAGATCATCCACAATGATGTTGCTTTGCAAGACTGAGTACAGAAAGTAAAAACGTCTTTGAGCATGAAGGCACCCCTTTGTAGTCAACAACAGTGTCATTATATTTAGTCTTTCTTTTTTTTTTTTCAGATGAGAACCCACTGTATTGATTTATTTGAAAAAAATGCTTTCAATTAAGTCAAAGCATTTTTCCTTCACCTCCCACTTTCCCTGAAGTTAGACTGATTGGTATGACACACCATTACTTTTATTAACAGATCATAAAATATTAACTCTCTCAAAGGAAAAACTGCCTCCTTCACACAAGCACTTCTGAAGTACCATATAAACGGAATGGAGCCAGGAGTCTTCATCACCATTAAAATTTCTCTGCTTGAAGAACAAGAAAAAAATGATCCTAAGTAAGGTGGGCAATTAACTATCCCCAAACGAGGAATTCTTATCAAGATCTGTGCTCATTTGAAGCTGTAGCCACGTAAGGAATATGCTGCAGTATGCTTTTGATTCCAACCTATATCAGCTTTTGTAAACTAATTCCCAGATCAGTTAGGCATTCAGGCATAGAGAATAAAATGTAACTACTGTTGTATGTGAGATCCAACCAATTATACAAAAATGTGAACAAAAGCAGCACAAGAACACAAAAGTGTTCAAGCATCCATTATAAACAGTTCCAATTTCCTTTTTAAATGTCAAGTACAAAATATATATTTTAGATGCAAATAACACTGGAGTGTTGCTGCTAATATACTCCTGAAATTACATTTTCTTAGCATGACCTTTCTTGCTAACAATAACTTACATTTTAATTAAATCTGTGGCCATTTTCATTTCATGCCAAATATCCCCACGCCATAAATTACTGAACTTGCATGTCAAGAAAGTTTAAAGGTCATAAGCTTAAATACATACTTGAGTTAAACTTTTAAAATAATAACTAAAAAATACGCTTGTGTGCTATCCCTACTGGTTTGTTGAAACAAAATTTTTTTTCTGAGGCTTAAAAAAATCTTTCACCAAACCTTACATGTCAGAATGGCAGTGAAGTATTTGGCAAGGCTTTAAGTTCAGCAAAGTAATCCTTGCATATATATATATATTTTTTTTTTCTCCTCACTTAATGGTCTAGTGCTCTGTCTCGGTAATGAAGAAGCATATTCTGACTTGCTTCTGCAGGAAAAATGCTTGTGATGGCTCTGCATTTAAAACTGGGAGGGGGCAGATTGCATTCAAGTGTAAGAGTTTGCAAACTGGGGAGAAGTTGACTGGTACTTTTGAGATATACAGCCCTATTCAGCTGGAAATAAAACACTAAGCTGTCAGGAAATTCAGTCATCTTCATGCATAGATGCTACTTTTACTGTTGAATGGTCTCGCTGAGGTGCATCCCGGGTGTGACTGAAGGAGAGAGACACAGAAGGGGTGTAATGAGAACCTGCCCCAGCTCCCTGTCCCCAGGCACGCACACACTCTTTGCTTGCATGCTGCCACAGATGTGCTATCAGTTACTGCTGTGACTTTAACAAATAAGCTTCTCTGAGCTCTAGGAAACCCTGACATCAAAGCTTGCTTGGTTTTTCTCTGCAGGTTTCTGTCTTGCTCCTATTTATATTTTTTTATTATGCATTCTGAATTCTTGCTCTAGCCCTGAGCTTAGCAGTAAAATGTTTATAATTCAGCTGCCTGTGGAGCATAAGAAACGAAGATGTATTTTAGAATTAGGTCTTGGCAGCTCAGCCTTCCTCCTGGAACCTGTGGTGTTTCTTAAAGGATGTCTAATCCTTAAGGTTAGCTCCTGAGGATCAGCCAGGCAGCTTGGATCTTGCATTTGGTGTTGAAATAGTCCCAGACTCTGAAGCAGACCAGAGCTAGAAACTCTGGTTTAAGCTTTCTGCTAGTTGACTTCTAGGTTTGAGAGAGAGGCAAGCTGTAAATTCTGTGTAGATATTCACACAGTCATGGGAAGAAAATATATTTAGTTCTGGCTCCAAAGAGCCACAAAATTATACAGGCCTAGATGTTTGCTGGGTTGGTTACAGTGCACTTGGGAAGCTGTTTAGAAAGGACTTTTTGACACTGACCTCTGAGATCAGAAGAGACTGCAGGGGAGAAAGAATGAATCCCTGGAGGCAGAGGATCTTTGCCATAATTACTTCATTGTTTATTGGCCTTTTAATAGCACATTGACAGTGATGGTTGTCTTGCCCCAGTTCCTGTTTGCTCGTGTAGTGTAATGGGAAATCAAGAAAGTAGTAGAAATAATCTGTCGTGTCTTAAAAGAATAACTGTCATCTTCAAAGTTTAAAACAACCATGAGGCTTGGATGGAGTGATTTTTTTTTTTAAGTTTCAAACAAGTTTATGATATGGGTGAGTTTGGTTCCTTCTTACAGTGTCTTGGGTATTAGAAGTGTAATTTTATAAATACCTTATATCACTGACTTCAGTGATAGATGGCCTTAGGGCAACTAATTTTACAATATGATTTCTTGCTCTGTCTTCAAGATGCTGCATTCAAAAAGCTGCACTTACAACTCTTGTCCTAAAGATGTTGAGGAAGTGATTTTTGTGAGGGAAATGTCTTAGTGAAACATTAGTACCAGAAGGTGCAGTATTTTCCTGTGATAATGGGAACATTTTTGAGGAATCATGAGGAATTCATTTCAGGAAGTCATTCCTTTAAATATTTTCTTAAAAGCAAATGAAAACAAAAAAACTACAACAGAACATTTTTTTTGTCAGACATCAGATGTACGTGTTTGTTCCTGACAGCTTGAGTTTTATATATATTATACTGTATATTTACATATATATATTATATAACAACAACAAAATATATACAAAAGTAAACAGAGAAAAAGCAGAGATGCGGGTGCAGCTATTCCTTAACTATCATAAGGGAATCATCAGCCAGGGGAAGAAGATATGCAATTAAGTGTATATTGCTAAGCTATGGATAACTAGAAGCACTTTTTGATCAGACTGAGCGCTTGCTTCACATTAGTGCATCTCTGAATAAAATAAGAAACAGCCCCATGGCATTGTTTTTATAAAAAGGAAAATATGGGGGGGGGGGGGGGAACCCACGAGCATTATCCTGCAGTTGCACCCAGCCATGTGAACAGCAGCCTCACAGTTTAATGAAGTTAGTTTGTGGGCTGCGTTTTGATTCTCATGCACTGCCAAGGACGACTCCCATAACTTGCTCTTGCTTGGCCAGTTGGCAACTTCTCAAGAGAAGTTTGGCCTCTGACCCAGGGTTCTGGTGCATCTTTTCAGTTTTCTGCAGTGGCACACAGGGATCAACACCTGCAGAAGGTGAAATTTAAGACAAATTCCTTTAGTTCTGAAAGTTGTTGTTGGGTATAGAGCTGTCAGAAGAGCTAAACTTTCCTCAGAGTCAATGTGCTTAGGACGCTGGTAAGTGACAAAGCACCAGCTGGGGCTGTTTCTTTGTTTCCAGATGAGGCACCTACCTCATAAGATCTTTTGGATGTGAAATGAAGAAGCAGGAAAAGGAGTGACTTGGATTCTCCTCTGTTGAAAGGTCATCTCTAGAGTAAATCTCAGCAAGTGGAGCATCCCATGTAAGCACTCCTTCTAAAGAATAATGCCAGTTTGTTAATGTGAGATGCCTCCACTGATCTAAAACCTCTGAGTGGCCTGCAGCCAGAACCCTATAAAATATTCACTTGGGTAAGTGAAAATTTGCCTTGCACTAAATGGCTGAGCTAATTAGATCTTGAAAGGTGCATTTAACCTTTTCACCTTACTGGAAAGAGTGAGGATCTGAATCTCCATTACGGCATGCCAGCTTCATGCTGTTGTAAACGCCACTACTTTTGTTTAGATACTCTGATATGGTATAACAGAGAAACAAGGGAGAAAAGGTGGGGCAGGGAAGGAGAGGTTTCCAAAAATGTTTCCGTGAATCTTGCATTTCATATCAGGAGAATATCTTAGTCTGGGCACTCCATGCTGTATTCCACCATCTCGTGTACTGTGTCCTCTTCAAACGATGCTCAAGGAAAAAATAATTAGTAATTGTGAATGTAGCAAGACTGTACCATTAGCATCTAATTGTATGACAAAAAAAGTCACCTTGTATGTCTTCTGATTGCTAAACAACAACAACAAAAAAAAGATTGTGGAGGTCAAACTGCATGTGCATCGTTAGAGATTAAGTAGCTTTGACAGGAGCAATGAAGGAAATAATGTATATGATATTCTGTATGTGATATTCTACTGCCTTCTTTTCACAACTGTTTGTGTGGTGCTGTGAGACTGTGCTGGGTCCCTTTCCCATCTTGGCTAGAGAGGGGACAGGTTGACTAAAGCAGTTGCTCTGGACAATGTTCATAGTCTTTCTGAAAGAGCAAGAAATATGCCGCTCTAAGAATTGCCAGTGCCAGATGGTTTGAAAAGGTAAGTAACCAACTTTACAAACACTGAATTGCTGAAGCAACTAAGTAGGATTCTTATAATTAACTATAGGCTGAATGTTTTGTAAGTTTTGGCTATTATTGCAAATGTGAAATTTGTTGTTTATTATTGACAATTCTGTAGGGATAGAGCCAATTCTGAATAGCCTAAAAGACTAGGCACTCCATTTTCTTCTGGTTAAAATGCTCTTTGAAAGGAGCAGGTGGAAAATTTTCAGAGTATTTAGAATATAAACAGGACTATCTGTGGAACTTATGAATCTGAAGGACATGATTTTAAGTGCACAAAGCCAACTTTCCTGTTAGTCTTAGGCTACAAGAAACCATTTTCCATGTTTTCCCAAACCCATAAATATTTTAAATATATATAACACATTCACTTGCCAAATCATTCATAATCCATTGGAATCTAATGGAACTAAAAAGATCAGTTCAATTACCATCTACCACCAATGCCTCAGAGATCAGTCATGGGGTCAAAACTTCAGGTCCTATGGTTTCCAAATGTGTGATTTCGTATTTTCCTAGCACTTACAGCCTTGTTGCTGGAGATAAAGTAGTAAACCTAGATTAAGTCTGGGACTTCCAGATTGTTGATTCTTGGTACATCTGGACTGCCAGTACTCCCCAAGTACTTAGGCTTTAGAAAGCCCGAGAAGTCTGTAGGGGGCTGGAACTCAAGTTGTACCTGAGGGATTTCAGGAATGGTGGCATGATTAATGGCCCTGGACCAACACAGCCAGGCAGAGAAAACTCTCCAGACTGAGAGTACTCTACCTGACACAGCTGTCCATGAATTCTTGGCCATCTTGTAGCTGTCTGCCCTTGAGCTTCCAGGCAGAAAGTTAACGTTTGGAAAGTGTATTTCTGAAAGCAATTATGAAAAAGCTGTCATTGCTGCAGAAGGATTTCAGAACTGTGGTCCCAGGTCACAAGAAATGACGTGGTGTGCAGACTGTAAAACATAGGTGAAGCAAAGTGGAGAAAAGATTTCCCGTAAGAGAATGCAATAGAGAACTCAGCTGTTGTTTGATAAGGCAGGGGTTAACACTCTTCCCTGGATGTAGAAACAAAAAAATCATGCACTGCAGTGTCTTCTCTACTATTTTTTTTCTGTTTCATAAATGAAGTGATTAAAATGCCAGTAAAGTCCAGTGGGGCATCTAATCTTGTAACCTTACTCCAACAGGAATTAAAGCCCAATGCTGCTTAGCAAGGTGAAGTAAGTTCATAATGTACGCAAAAAACATTTGCGGCACATGGGAAATGTGTCCTATCTCTGATTGCAATCGTTCTTTTAGCATGGTAACCTTTTTCGGGCAAGAATATCTGCAAGTCTCTTGAAGCATAGGGTACATTTACGGATCTACATAAATGCATAATAATAATAGTCAGTGCCCTTAGCCATGAGATTTGATAGACCTTATAATTTAATCTTAAGAAGTGCAGTGTGTCTGCAGATAGTACTTTTTAATATTCACAGTCCTACTACTTGCCACAAAATATAATGCTGCAGTAGTTTTAGTATCCTTCAAATGCAGAAACAAGGCAAGAGTCACCTTTCCATGCAAATAAATATTTTAGCTGTAATAAAATGAAGTATAAAGAGAAATAAGGACAACTGCAGTTTTATGCCACTGCAAAAAGCCTAGCCTGGCCGCAGCTCCAGGCATATTTAATCTTTTGGAGAATGGAAAGTGTTTGGTCTGCTAGGAAAAGTTGAATATGATTCTTTCAGTGCATTATTTCTGATGTGTCTGTGTTCTGAGGTGTCTTTTAGACCCATATTTTAGTGACTGACATGCACATTTTGCTTAGGATTTTTTCTTTGCATCATACCCCTTCCTTCTGTTTCTTGTGCAAACACCAAAGATACACTCAAAAAGAGGATGATAGTGGAAGACCTAGCTTCAGAGTAGTCACAATTTGGTGGGAGCAGAACGTTTTTTATTTATGTGGAACCGTTTAAACATATATTTGCTAAATTTACAGTTGTTTCTTGTATAAGCCAGTTTTTCTTCCCATAATGAAACCAATGCTTGAAATTAAGGTTTTTCAAGAATGGTGAAATTAGATTTCAAAAATCTTGTAAAATTACTCAGTGATGTTATTGAAGGGGAGACATTTTAACAGCGACTTTTCAAAAGATTCTACTCTTTTGGGCATTTCAATGGTAATGTCTTTCACTTTGCTATGTGCAGAAATTCAGTGCTTGTGCATGTCTACACTTGAACAAACATTTCTGCATGTTAAATGAGTGATAGGTAATTCACTGTTCTGTAAATGCATTCATATGGCCTCTTATTTATGCAGAAAATAGAAGATGACTAGGCAGCTTGGATTTTTATATGGAAATGATAAGGGAAAGGAGTCCTCTCTTTTCTACCAAGATAGTAATTGTGCTGTATTTCTCCTTATCTTTATTTTTATATATAAAATAAACTAAATCACATTGTAGGTATTGAAACTTCTTGCCTCACACACTTCAGCATTTTCTTAGCTTTAAATGTAGAAATAATTCCATTGGCTTCAATAGCACTGCTGTAGTGTTTCAAGTTATGTACATGCAGAAGTTCCTCACTAAATCAGAGCAAGAAATACTGATAAGATGGGTGTGATATAGTTTGAGGAGCCATGTGTAAGACTGATAACTGTTTTAATTCTCCCTGATTTCCCTAGCATACTTCTCTGTAAAATTCATGTTACAAGTCAGACACATTCTGCTAAGGAGTTTTAGCCTAACAGTTATTTACTGGGAAAACAACAAAGATCATAAAATATGTTGATTAGAAGGTTGCATCCCTAAGTCTCTGTGTTAAAACCAACAAAATGTGTTTTGTATGTCATTGATACAATATTTAGGAAAATATGTGAAGCTCAAGTCCAAAGCACAAGAAGATCCGAAGTATATCTTTACAGCAAGCTTAAGGAAACCTATTCAAAGCTGAATATCCTTTTCCTTTTAGTATGACAATGATAATGTCTGAGTTTTCAATTTTCTGAATTGCAGAGGCAATTCAGTGAAAATATTATCTTGTATTTCAGTCATCTGTTCATGGATGTAAAGAGTCAAAAGAGTTCTTTCTTAATCTTGCTTTTGTGAGCTCTCCTCCTCTAAGATCATTAATAGTTTATGTTAATGTATTTTTAAAAGTGAGTTTCCTCTTTGATCTAAATCTTATTTACGACTATATTTAGCAAACACATTTCCTTTCTAAGTTGCTTTCCCACCTAACGTACAGGAAGAATGAGATGATGTAAAGATGAACCACAGGTCAGACATAGTAAAGGCAGCTGGTATTGAACACTTTTGCTTAGATCGGCCATCATCTCGGTTATTCTATGGCATCTTCCATGTCTGATTTCAGAGAACATTGTTACATAAAATTTTATATTGCTTCTGAAATTGGTCTTTAGATTCGAAAGCTTTCTGATTACTCAAAAGCTGAGGCTGAAGGACAAAAAAAAAAAAGCATTGCAATTCATTCTCAAAACCTGCTGGCTTCATATCTCTTTAGCTGGGTGGTAAAAATGGAATGATCCATATGCAGAATGGAAATGGGTGACAAATACCAACTGACATGGACACAAACCGAGTCTTCTCACCCATGTAAACTTCCAATTTGATAGCACAATGCTATAGGAGATCTCGTTAGTGTGCACTTGCATGGAACAGAAAGGGGAGTCATTTGAATAACAATAGCATTTTATTAAGTAAGCCAACATTGTCACAGCCAAGTAATATTGGGTGTCTGAGAAACAGCGTGCAGAAAGATGCAGTTCTGAGAAGATATTACATTAAGGCAGAGCACTGCCTTTGGATCAGCTCTCATTACCTGGAAAGAGGTCAGTAGCACTTGTACAATCTTGGGTGGGAAACGTTACTGAGCGTTCTTACTCATGTAAGACTGGTTTTATGAAAATTAGCCCTGTCCCCTCCCCTAGTAACTCCCAGATTTGTGACACTGAGTTTCAGTTGTTTCATATAATGTTTGTAATATGACCTCTTTTAACGGTCTTGATTCCCTGCTCCAGTGACCCTGAGTTTCTCACATTTGGAGAGTTATAAGCAATCATGTTAATGTTATCGTCAAGAAAGCTGAATAGCAAATGGGAGAACTAAAACACTGGTAGGAAAGATGGTTCTGCATTTTCTATTCCAGTGTGGAAATCAGAAATGATTTCATTTCTCTTGATAGCAGTTTTTGTCTGCAGGGGATTTAAATTTACGTTTCCTGTCATTAGCAAAGAACGTTGGCATGTTCTGTTCATATCAGAGTAATCATCTCCAGACTGATTAGAGTACTTCCTCAAGAAATGACAGATTTCAAGTCCAAAGTCGGTGGTGAGACATGGCTTGGGTCTTCTATGTTTTAGGCGAGTTATCCTAGATTATTGGCTAGATGGTGGTGTGTTTTGTGAGAATGCAGTCTCTGAATTAATACATTCAAATCAGTCCTAGAAGTGATATCAGCTGGGATGTGCTGAATCTGAGTGACTCATTAGGAAAGAAGTATGTGGCAGGTAACAAAGATCATGGCATTGCCAAGGTAGAGAGGGTATATGTAGAGAAATAACTTCCACGTCCTCAGAGAATGCAAGGTACCGGTGTTTAAGAGGATCTATGATGACGCTCCTCTTGCTAAGTCTATAGATAAGACTCTACCTAGGAACTTAGATTTTCTATCTTTTTGCATATCTGCAAGGCTAGTAATTCGATTAGGGGAACAAAGATGTGCCGAAGACATTTTTGCTATAGTAATTAAAATTGTTCCCGTTACAATTAGGGATATGAAATGTTTACAAATGTCCGAGGGGTAAAAGGAGCCCTAAGTAATTATTATAATTGTACAAGAACTGCTTATAATTGCTGGACTTCCCAGAAATGATATTCAGAGGAAATCTGTGTAGCCAATTGCATTACTATGTCCTCAGATCAATATTATATTAGTCCCAGTGCATGGATACCCACAGGGCAAAGCAGCAAACTATTAGCATTTCATTAACAATATACCACACCACAAGACTATTAGTCAAATGATTGATGACCCAGCCAGGACGTATCTTCAAACGTTTATGAAGAAATAGTAATCTCCTATTGTTTTTCTTTTCTTTCTGCACTGCTTTTCTTTCAAAAAAAGTTTCAAAAAATTGCTGTGATTTTTCAGATTTCCATATGTTAAACTCTTATAATGGAATGTGGATGCATGATGTCAGCAACAGTGCAGTTGTTTCCAGTGCATTTTTCCAATATGTTTTAAAGCTAATATAGAAAAACAAAACAAACAACAACAACAGCTTGTATCCAGACCAATTACGCTTTCAGCTTGTATCCAGACCAATTCTTATTTTTCTTTCTTCCAAGATAAAATTGTTTCTAATTAGTAGCAGGTTTCTGGGTGAAATATTTCGTCTTCACAACTCAGGCTCCATTTAAATTCAGATGAAAGTGTAGCATCTTCCTGAAAACCCAGTTGCTTGTGTGTCGGTAACACACAAAGAGACGAAATCATAATATCAGTAAATGTGACCTCACTGAAGTAACTCAGAGATAGAGCCACTTATTTAATATATATACATATATTATAAATATACATATAGTATATATAATATAAATACATTAACATCTAATTATTTAATTAATATAGATGATCAGAAGATCCATCATCCTGTTAAAGCCAAAGGAAAGCAAGCAAGCAAAAATAAAATAAAATGTTAAATTAAAATTAAAGTTTTAAATTTTAAATTGACAAAATTAAAAACCTAACATTTTGTTCCTATTGCCCAGTTTAAACTTTTCCTAAATTTTCAGTTTTAGCTTGGAAAGGCCATAAGCATCCACAGTACTTCCTATTGACTCAAGGGAGGCATTCAAGATCTGAGGATTTCAATTTTAGGCTTCTATCTTTCTAAAGTCCAAGGCACATGGAAAACACAAATAGGATGAGGATTTTCGATCTGTTTTGCAGAGGAAATAATTTATTTAAAACCAAATCTGAATTTAAATGAATATGATCTTGAAAAAAATAATTGAAATTTAGTTGTTTGCAAAGCTATCTAGAAGAACATTGTCATTCAGATCATCCAACTACTTTGGATATCTTATGAGCTTGCCCAAATATCTGTGTTTAGGTCCCAAAGTGCATATTCATAAAAGTCCCTATGTTATCAGCATATCTTTGGGGTTTTGGTTACTGATTATTTAAAATGAATCAGTCCACAAAGATTAAAGGTATATTTTTGTGACAGACACACTCAAGAGGTTAAGATGAAATGTAATGTTGTTGCCTTCACAAAATGTTCATGATTTTACCTCAGTTGATAAAAAAGCTTTATAATTTGTGCACTGTTTCTATTTCATGTATCTATTAACAGCCTCCAGTTGACATATAAGAAGCTGACAAAGAATTTCTTAGATGGATATAAACTGTTTTAATTGCTTTGCTGCACAAAACATTTGAGGCTAATATTATCAATATCATTCTTCTATTTTATCAATGGCCACAATTAGATGTTTTAAAATTTATTCTATTTTTAGGATATAGATTTGTTCTCTTCAAAAAAATAAATAGAAAACCCACTGTCACCGTAGTTACAAATATTACAAATGCTTCTGTCAAAATAGAAGCGGGTCCCATATAATAGGAGTCACCTTGGCTGTGAGGGCTAAGTGATTAAGATCTCAAGTAACAAATGGAAAAATAACCTATTACAAATCATTTGGTTAAAAAAAAAAAAAGTATTTAATATATTGTATTGCCTATATCATAGTAACAGCCACCAATAAGACAAGTAGTTGTCTTATGCCCTGGTAGTTGCCCTACTTACGCCCAGTAGTTGCCCCTGGGACGGGGCAACCCTGGCTATACGTACAAACTGGGCGATGAGATGCTGGAGAGCAGCCCTGCAGAGAGGGATCTGGGGGTTGTGGTTGAAAGCAAGTTGAATATGAGCCAGCAGTGTGCCCTGGCAGCCAGGAGGGCCAACGGTATCCTGGGGTGCATCAAGCACGGCATCGCTAGTCGGTTGAGGGAAGTGATTGTCCCACTCTACTCTGCGCTGGTGCGGCCTCACCTCGAGTACTGTGTGCAGTTCTGGGCACCACAGTACAAAAAGGATGTAAAACTGTTGGAGAGTGTCCAGAGGAGGGCAACGAAGATGGTGAAGGGCCTAGAGGGGAAGACATATGAGGAGCGGCTGAGGTCACTTGGCCTGTTCAGCCTGGAGATGAGGAGGCTGAGGGGGGACCTCATCGCAGTCTACAACTTCCTCATGAGTGGGAGTGGAGGGGCAGGCGCTGACCTATTCTCCGTAAACACCAGCGGTAGGACCCGTGGGAACGGTGTTAAACTGAGGCAGGAGAGGTTTAGGCTGGACATTAGGAAGAGGTTCTTCACCGAGAGGGTGGTCGCACACTGGAACAGGCTCCCCAGGGATGCAGTCACTGCACCAAGCCTGTCTGAATTTAAGAAGCGATTGGACTGTGCACTTAGTCACAGTCTAAACTTTTGGGTAGACCTGTGTGGTGCCAGGAGTTGGACTTGATGATCCTTATGGGTCCCTTCCAGCTCGGGATATTCTATGATTCTAGTTTTTGAGCCTGACTGTAGAATATAGCAATTTCCTGTTACTTTCTATTTATAGTCAGACAAAGAATGCATAGATAGGTGCAGATTTGGTGGGAAGATAAATTAAACAGTAATAGATGCTATTTGATAGGCTGATGTATCCAAAAGCAAATGATTGAATGATTAAGCATTAAATTCTATAAAGTTGGATGTCTGATCCTTTGGCATCTGTACCAGAGTCTCTGTAATGAACCAGGGTGCTTGTTCCAACTTGAGAGTTAGAGTATCTAGTATGTGACACTACCAAAACACATCTGAGAAAAAAGGAATAAAAAGGTTCAAAAGTAAATTTTGATATATGAAAATCCTAGCTCTACAGTTAAAAATAATAATAAAAAATATGCTCAATGCATATCCAGTTACCTGAAAATGTTCCATCAACTGAAAAGATTATTGTTTCAGCATTTAAGACTGCCTTCTTTACAACCAGTTAAACGTATTCTATATTTTAAACACTTTGACTAATCCTTCTTAGATGGGCATGTTTTGCAAGTCCTAAACTGGCAGTGCACAGCCATGCAAGGGTGGATGAGGGTGGTGGGCAGCAAGGCCGAATGGCTAAAGCATGGTTCCTCCATCACACAGCTCTGCTGCTTCCAAGATACTGGACTATACATGGTTATTCACTGAACTAGCCCACCTGGAAACTTTTGCCATGACTGGGATGAACGTTTGCGTTTGGGAGGATTTTGCATTCAGTGAATGGACTAGATGTGCCATGAGCATAGATGCACTAAGACCTGATGAAATATTTTCAGGATTAAGGTTTCTGTAAGTAAACTTGTAATAGATTTTTCCATGTGCCTTTTGTTTTCAAATAAGTCTTGTATTTTGTTATATCTAGACTCCTGATCTTTACCAACATTTTCCTGAGTAATCCTTGTTTCAATAGAACAGGTAAAATAGTCATGAATGAAAAATCTTTTTAATATTTGTTGTCTTGGCTCGTTCTGAATCATTCTTTGAGTATGTGTGGCATCAAGATGGAGAGACAAGAAAAGCCAATGATACTGCTGAGGCTAAAAATACAGGCTTATCTCTCTCTATTCTGACCTGGAAAAAAGAATAGGTGAATATATCATTCTGTATTTTTGTCTTCTGTCATCCTTTGAGATTTGTTGAAAAATATCAAATTTGTTGGTGGTCACCACAGGCATCAACACCTTTCTGCTGCACTGACACAAAAAGCGATATGCATCAGAAACAAAAGATTAAGGAAGTGGAAGGGTTAAAGAAACTTAGAGATATTAATGAAGGTGTCAGGAAAATTAATTTGGTATTTTAATAGTTTTTCTGCTAAGATCTCCAGGAAATGTTCAACATGTATCTTAGCAATTTACACATTTTTTCTTTTCTTTTCTTTTCTTTTTTTTTTTTTGGAAAGTGATTTATCCTTATCCATTTACAGCAGAGTTCCCACTGTTCAATTTATAGTTTTATTTTTCGTTGTTTTGGTGAGATATGACATTAATTTGCCTTCACATCTTTTATTCATTTTAAGTATGCAAAAATTCTCTAGAATGTATTACCATATGAAATCTGGAAAATACAGCATATGATTTTATTAAAGGTTGGGGATATAAATACTTATATTAAGAAACAGAAATCTGTCTTGGAAGAAGAAATGACAATATTTGTATATCTTAAAGTTGCACTTCATAAGATTAAGGGAAAAGTACCATAATATCCACTCTAATTGTAAACTGGTGTCTTTTCTCTTCATCCTGGAGTGATACTTGGCATCTGCCTTCACAAGCTCTCACATGAAAGTTGCTTTGCCATATGCACGCGTCCTTCCTGCTGTCAGCTTGCAAAATGAAGATTTGACCCTTTGCAAATTACAAAGGTTTGACTTGCAAGTATGGATGTAAAGGTTGTAAAAGTGTCCATAATAAAAAAGTAAGTTTGCACAAGGAGAATAAATGGATGTATAAAACAGAAAATACCACTCTGTGTTAAAATTGTTTTACTATTTAGGCACATAATTTCATCTTTTAGCTTGGTCGAAGTTATCAAATACACAACTCCTTTACAGTATTTGATATAAATGTAGATCCTGTTTTAAATCTTACTTGAACTGAATCTGATTCATTTGTTAGGCTATATACTATGTTTTAATACATAATTCTGTGTGCTGTATAAACTGAATATTATTTTGTATTTTTCAAAACCAATAGCCAGAATTTGTAGCAGAAGATCATATTGTGGCCTCCTATATAAGCATAATACGCCTATGGACTGTGTTACTGAAAGAAATCCAGTCCGTTTCTATAATTATCTATGCAATATTAAGCTTGGAACTGCAGCAAGAAAAGGAATGGAGAATGTTTATTTATACTGTGTTTTTTGTACTAATCTTGAATGTTATATTTGATAATTTTCTCTTACTCTCTCACAAGCCAATAGTAAACAATTGAGCATAGCCTTTTCAAGTATTTTTCTGCCATTTTGTTTTCATTAACTTCAAAAGAAAGATAGAATTTCAGTGCTGCACAAATGTTTGATTCTTAGGGAAAACAGTTTAGGTGTCAAGGTTTGTGGCAGGTGTAAATTGAGTGATTCCATATGGTCTTAAAAATGACTCAACCATAGCATCAAACCCCTTGTTAAAAGGATCAAAGAAATGCAGATCAACCTAATTTACCATCCATCACTTTAGGAACCTTTACCTTGTCACTGAGACTGATGATGGCAGATCTGTCACATCCATGCTACTTTCACAGAAAATCTATTAGGACTCATAGAAATCATCCTAGAGTTCCTCATTACTCAAAAGAAAACACACTTTGTGAGTGTCCTAAATGCAGCAGACTTTCTCCGTAAGCCAAATGCCATAAATATGTCTTCATAACATCCCATATTGCATTGGTTGTCTCAAGGGCTGGACTAATGCTTGAGACTTCCATACCAAATACATGAACAAAAATATCCTTTTCAAATTCACCCACATCAATTTCACCTTCAGCTAGAGCTGAATTCTAAGGCAATTTTAGATTGCTCCACAATATACTTGTTTCAGTTCCCCAACAAAAGAGAGAGATCAGCTTTTAAATAAGGAAATTGTTTAAAACCTGCTGTGCTATCCATAGGTGGCAGCCTCAGTAGATGAATTGAAACAGAGCCCACTTCAATGAGTTTTACTACTAATTTACTAGCCAATATCTTTTGATTAATTTATTTGGAATACCTGGGCACCCTGATCATTCTTCAAATGCTGTGAGAAATGTGGTGCAAATCCACCGATTACAGTATGTGGAAAACAGTATGGGTGAAGCTGTCAATCTGAACAGAAACAGCAATCCTCCAAATACTGCGGAAGTCTGATATACTGCGAATGTCTCAACTGCTGCTGAACTAAAGGTAAGAGCACTGGCTCACAGTATGTTAAAATTGCAGACAATGGTACTACAGCTTTGAACAACACATCTAAAGTACAAACTTTGTACGTCAGAAAAATAAGAGCCCACTGAAGATTCTCCCTTGTTATTAGATGCCATGTTGTACTAGTATGAATATGGAAAATCCAGGTAGTTACAACCTATGTCAAGACCATGATATTTTCCTGGAGTTGTCCCTCCGCACTCATCAGAAAAATTTTCAGTCAAAAATAAGACGATTGTGCCTTTTTGTTACCTGTTTGATATTTTCGGTAGGCCATGCCTTAATTGTGTTAGCTTCTGAGATCCAGTTACATGGTTATTGAAATGATATGATTTATAACATCATGAAGCAATAGATTTAGAGTAGAAATTTCCAGCTTTCACTTACCGTATAATGTGACTTGTATTCATCCATTTGCTGATTCTGTAGATCACATGCTACAGATGCTTATAGGCTTACACTGTGCTTATTGGTTGCACACTGGAACAGGCTCCCCAGTGAAGTAGTCACTGCACCAAGCCTGTCTGGGGTTTAAGAAGCGATTGGACTGTGCACTTAGTCACAGGGTCTAAACTTTTGGGTAGACCTGTGCGGTGCCAGGAGTTGGGCTTGATGATCCTTATGGGTCCCTTCCAACTCGGGATATTCTATGATTCTGTGGTACATCATTCAGGATGTTATGAGCATTTCCAGGGCTTTAAAGAGGAATACACAGAAAATTACAGCTTTCATTTAGTTTAAGAGGATATTAAAGCAATTTGTAAAAGCAAATTACAATGACGATCCATTCTCTGTCTTTTTAACCTGAGCCAAAATTTGGTGTTGTCATGTGTTGATACAGTGATTAAAACATCAGTGCAATTATGCTTTGCAATGCTACCTTTTAATATAGTAAAAAAATCACTGTTACTAGTTGTAATCTTAAAAACTAATAAGCAAAATGCTGATGCATTGAAATCTGTTCTTTAACTGATGGGTATGAAAAATTTTTGAACACAACTGTGTACGAATGGCTTAAGTTGTAGAAGTACAAAGTAAAAATTAAAATTTGTATGTCTGTACTTTTTTTTAATGCTTAATTGATTGAATGACTATCTTGGTCCTTAAAATATTTTAAAAAACACAAGGATTTGTTAGATCATATCGTGACAGCTGTCATGCACAGGTGTGAGGTCTCGTTGTCCAGAACTAGTTGGAAAAGAAATAGAATCCAGATACTGAAACCATTTAATTACAAGATTTTCATTTACTTTCTTTGATGGAGTGGGTAAACTGATAAACTAATAGGGCTACAACAGCACTGACAATGGTAAGACAAATTAAATTAAATCTGGGTACAATGAAAGAATAAAGCTGAGAAAAAGTTGGAGCCCAGGAAAAAAAAAAGAAATGTTGGGGCCTGGACTTTTTGAGTGAGGAAAATGTTTGCTTGTAGACCCTTGTGTTTCCAGGGGTGTGTCTGGTTATTGTCAAATTTTGTGATACTGTACAGAGCTATTCTATTATATGCCCTGGCTACTATATCAGGTGGTTATCATTATCTGTAGTGGTCTGAATGAATGTCGGTTTGGGGCAAAAATGTCCTGAAAGAAGGACAGATAAGGAAAAAAGTGTTTCTAGTTATGAGTGCTGTCTATTTCAGAGTTTATCAGTCCAATGAAAACTTCTGTGTTATCTTAGATACTGGGATGAAAGTAGGCCTTACCCAAACAGTGAAAATCTGTTTCAATCTCTGTTTTGGATTAGCTGCAAATATCCATCCAAACATTCAGCGAGGTGAATGTGGCAGCCGGTCAGCAGGGGCTGGAGGTACAGTGGTCACCTGGAGACACCTATTGTTGTACCTTCACGTGGCCAACCTGAAGGGCTCATCTTCTCTGTAAGCTTGGCCTGTAACCAGGATTTGAGGTTTAACACCTAACCCTTAATTCCTGGATCTGAGTTTGGAAATCCATAATTTTCAGCTACCTGCTTCCAGAGTCATTGGTGGAAGAATCATTGAGAAACCCCATGCTGAGTAGGACAGCGAGTCTCCTGAGAACCCTTCACATACAGTGTTTTGGAAGCCTTTGAAAGGTGAAGAACGGGTGCTGTGAGTATTTAACCAGGACAGGTATAAGTACTTTTACCTTTGGGAAATTCAATCACAGTCTTTTTATTTTTCCTCTGGTCAATCGAGTGTTCTTGCTGCTTAGTGTCTGCAAAATGATGAGAGCAGGGTCTGGTGCATTCAGGCATCCTTAGGGGTGGCAGAGAACTGGGATTTCTCCAGCTAGGTTTCAGGCGTGTTTCTGCCTGAATGCCTCTTTATTTATATGTTTTATGGTGGTGACCGCTTCTGATCAATGTGCCTTTATTCAGAGACAGGAGGGATTTCAGGTGTTGTGTTTTGTTTGTTTTTGTTTGTTTTTCTATCGTCAGAACTTGTGAAGTTTACTAGACAGAGAGCTCATTTTGCATTGATTTTTCTTCCTCTCTTCCTCTTCTTGACTGGAGTGAACCTGGATGTTGACTCCAGAGTTTGAATTCAGAGGGCTACAGTCATCTTAAGGGTGGAAATTGTGACACCTGTGGCTCAGTGCTCTTCTATGGCCACTGTATGCTTATCCTCTGGCATTGGCAATTTTCTGAATTAACTTAAGAATTATTAACTCAGAACCAAAGTCATTAACGTTGTGTGATTGTATGATATCCTGCCTTGCGTTTAATGAATTATATTTGAAATCATGCACAGAATTTATTCTTGAACTTTGATTTTTTCAAAACAATTTAAAGTCAACATTGTCTGAGTTCTAGTTTTCCTCTGAAAAGGAAAAGTAGGATCTTGCAATCTGTAGAGAAACACACCAATACACCACAAGTTTGTGCAGGCTGATACAATTGCTTTCTTAAGGAATAAAAGAGAAAATGTGACACTCAATCACTTTTTGCTCATCTTTTTGTTTTAATTTTAAGCTGTGCTTAAGATTTTTCCTCCAAAATACAAATAAATGCCACATTGATGAGGACATTGCCAAGTGCTACTAGAAAATTATTTGTTTTTTAATGCAAAATAATTTTAAAAAGTGTCTCAAGCATCATTAGATTTCATGAGAAAGTAGTCAAGAAATGGTTGGAGCCGTACAGATAATCTAAGTCTTCTTAATAAGTTTTAAGATGGTAAAAAATTAGATTTTTCATATTCAATATTCAGCCTGTCAAACAAAATATATGCAGAACTCAGTGACAGCGTGTAAATGCTAATTGATAGGGTGCAGGGAATGATTTTGTATCAAGTGCTAATCAGACTGTTTTTCTACTTATCAGCATTAGTGCTCAATAACTGACAACTTTTAGATCATCTTTAATGTGTTGAAAATATGCTGTGCTTTCCAAGGGACTTTGGCAACTGTGTTCTGCACCAAATCCAGAAAACTCAAGCAGTAGGTTTCCTTCTAGCCTATATTGGATTTAAAAAAAAATCTCATTTACCATAATGAGAAATGGGCAGAATACATATATGGAATATTACAAAACTTATTTTTAAAACTTTATGAAGTTTAAATTTGTTTGGATTATTGAGAAAAGCCATTTAATGGATCGACCAGTCCAGTTCTGAACATTTTGGGAAATTTATTTTGACTGTGCTATGCACAAGTCCAACTAAAGATACATAGATATAAACATATTTCTGTGCAGGCTAAAAGAACAAAGAATGTCAAATACTGAAGATGTGTTATCTCCCATGTAACACATACAGGTTATGAACAGTGGAAACGAATACTAAATCTGTCTAAGGCAAAGACCAAGTACTCTTACATCTAATGAGCTTCTTAGAAAGAGTGAAAAGCATTTCCAGAGGTTAAAGGGACTCTGATTTAAGTTTTTCTTCTTCCTCTGTCACCCTTGACAGATTTTCTGATCAATACTACACTGTGTGCACTTTTTTTTTTGTATTAGTAATTCTTATGACACTGCAACCAGATCAGTGGAATTTATTTGTGTACAGAAAACTACAAATGCATCATACATGATAGACCTACACAGAATGCCTAGAGGAGATTGTTCCTGCAATCCTGCATCACTAGGAACGTGTCTGTAGTTCAGCACATTGCTGCCACAGGACTTCAAGGTTTCTTTCTGTTGAGAGACAAAAATGAAATCCGTGGCATTCCCGATCAACAAGACTTTCATTTTACGTTGATTCAAATTCATCCATTCATTCTGATACTGATGTATTTGCCATCCTACACTTCGGATCATTTCTTAAGTCAAAAGAAGAAGGCAAATTTCCTTGGAGCAGAAATGGCAGGGACCCAAACCCCCCTGTGACAACACGAGGCATCACCCCACCCATACTGTGACCTTAGTGGGGGCTGGACATGGCATTGCACTAAAGGAGCACCATGAGTATGTTGGGACCTGTACCTGGGGTGTGCAGGTCTGTCCCACCAGCCTGCGGGCATGGGGCACACGTGTGCTGGTGCTGGGCTACGCTGCTGTGGGATTAGCCGTAGTGAGGTTCAGGAAGGTGTGGATGGTGTTTGTTTGCTTTTTGCAAGTGTCCGGAATTCGGGTTTGTATGTAGTATTGTTGATATTGATCCTGAATGCAGGTTAATTGCAAGTCATTACTAAGTCAATGAACCACTTCAATCCTGATTTGGTTTAAACAACAGGAACCAGGCTGTTTTCACATATAACAGATACCAAGTCTTCAATACCATTGCTACTAAGGACTGTGAGAACTGGAAAATAGTTCAGTAAACTGTTTTTGCTAAAATTTACAATAATAATGTTAGCATGGTGTCTGTCAAAAGTTTATTTTTTTTTCTGAAAGATGCGCTGTAGAAATGCTTTTTTTTCCCCATTTTTGTATTTATTTATTTATTTTTTTATTCAAAATCTTCATGTTTTGGATTGTTTCAAAGGGCTGGTAAGCTTTTATTAATGATAAGATATAACAAAACTATGAAATAAAGACATGACTTGCATATAAAGTAAAATCAATGCCAATAAGCTAGCACATCAAAACATTCCAGCTCAACAAAACATTCCAGTCAAATTTCATAGTTCCACAATGAATCTTGTATCTTGGATTATTGTCTTGGGTTAGCAATTTTTTAATTAGACTTTGAATTCTAATAAGATGAAGATTTTTTAAACAGAAATTTGTTTTCAGACCATTAGCATATTTATATAAGTAATACTGAACGCGACCCTTAGCTAAAAATTCAGAGTAAATTAACTTTTCCCTTAATATAAATAATATTTTAGAGCCACTTTAATTATCCATAATAGAACACAACATTAGTCTGAGATAAATTCTCAAAGGAAAAATATGATATATTTATATTAATAAACTTTGCTATGTTGATTTGACTTGAAAAGAATATTTAAGCCTAGAAATCAGTTCAGAATAAGTTTGAGCACTAAAATCACATCAGGGGAATTGCAAAGTACTAAGCAAAAGTAGTGTATTTTTTCTCTATATAGACAATTTTTGAAGGATTACAAATGTGTCCATATATTCATGGACATCTTTCATACTTAAAGCTTGCTTTTTAATCAGTGAAGCATATATTAAAATACATTTAAAAAAATTTTTAAAAATGTAACCAAGGTGTGCATCCAATACGCTGTTTCGCAAACACAGAGATAAATTGGAATAAAGTTTAAAAAAAGAAACGTACTTCAGCTACCAATGACAAATCATTATGTTACAGAAATAAATAAAAATTCTGGAGTTTCCAAGAATTAAGTAGAATTTCAGCTTTAACTATCCATCTTTTTTTTTTTTCCCCACTAACCTTAAAGAACACATAATCCTTGAAAAATGTAGTTTCATATTGTAATCTTTAATACCATCATGATTAAGAAAGGCATAAAAAAACTTTATTTGTATACAGTGCTGAAAAAATTAATATTTTGTAGGGTGAATGTTAGATACTGAAAGCTGATACTAAAATCAAAATAATTGCTGTTATATCTATATATATCTGGCACTATTTTTCATTTCCTTTGTCTCTCATTGTGGATCATTGCTACTTTATAAAATTCAAGATGAAGTTAGCAATAAAAAAATCTAGAATTCTAGAAAACCAACCAACAATTCATTGCTTCTCCAACACTGGGGCACTGTACTAACTTAGATATTTTTTTAACTCTCTCTCCCTCTCTTTTCAAAAAAAAAAAAAAAGAAAAAAAAAGATAAGACGAAGTGTTCAGGGGTCAAAATAAATTAGAATTTTGCTTCAGTGAGATAAAGTTAATAGTTTCCAAGTTTTATTCTCTGTTCAAATGAAGGAAATGTTACATGAGTTGGCTTGCTTACAAACCTTTAAAACCACTGCAAGCCTATGTGAATTGGGAGATAGTGGCTAATTCCAACATGGCCTAGAGATGCAAAGCTGAAGTCAAGGCCTTATTTTACTTTCTGACTGTGTCTAGTAAAAGGAAATGCATTCCTTGAGAGGTTTGCTTACTAAGATGAGATAAAGAGGAGAGAGATAAAAATATACTTATGGGCCAAAGTGCTTCAGTAGCACAAGTGACAGCTTTGGGTGTTTAGCCTTATTCTGCAGGTCCTCCTCCCCTGGAGTCTGAACAGGAGGGGTAATCTGAGATTAAATAAATCACATTGGAAGTGCCATCTAGTATTCTGCTATTTTCCTGCTGACCTGGAATCTCTCTGTGTTAGAGCTGAAAAAATATCAGCTATTACTTTTTTAGAATTACAATTGTAAGCTAGAAGCAACTATTAGATTTATACATCTGTATCTGGGTTATTTAAAGATTTTGGAAAGTATTTAATCTTGAAATGGAACATGTTATAGATTGTCTTACCATGTTTACTAATACAAAGATTAAAGATGCTGCAGCCTCACAATCTAAAATATTACTTGAGTCTCCATTTATTCCCAAATAGGATAAATCAACAAACAGGTTGATACCTGTTTGATCTTCACAGGGGGAAAGACAAGCTACTTAAGCTATATGAGTTTCAAATGACATAAAACAAACTATTTGGTTTGTAAATTTGTCAATCTAGCAAAATAGAAATAATATCCACTTTTCACTGCAAGATTTTGTCCACATTAGAAAGATTAAATTACCTTTCCAGTGTTCCTGAGGGGCCTAAACCCCAGAGATGTTGTTGTCCTAAGGTAATTCATACCTTTGGAGGACAGTAAGGTTTCATCCCAGCGCTTATACCAGAAGAAGACAATAAATGATTTTCCCAGGTAACGAACATTTTCAGAGGCTTTGAGAGTTCCTTGTTTTGCGTAAGGATGAAATGAAGATTTTTTGTATGTGTGTTTATCGCCTAATAATTTGGGGCATTGACTTGTGTGAAGATTGGTTTCTGCATAGAGTGGTTCCTGGACCCTGAGAGTTGCCCTGTCCTTGGTAGGGATGTATGAATAATTGGAGGAAAGGAAGAGGAGGAGGTTAGGAAGGATTAGTTCAGCATTTGGCATAAGAATGTGCAAATATACACGTCAATTTAAGAAAACCTGTATGGAGAAGGTTACTTTGAGAACATGCTTCAAACAAAGCATTTGATAAAAAACATAAATGAAGTTGTATTTTTTTTCAAGTTGTTGAAAAATAGTTACTGAATGGTTTGAAACATTCATTCTTTAAATCACATAAGCAAAGGCTTTTGCTTACCGAACAGAAATAAGGTGATAGTGCCACTGCACTGTCTGTAAGGCTAGCACTAATACAAATGCTTGTTTAAGAAATATGAAACTTGGCTTCAATTCATCCATCAGCCTGAAGATGTAAGACTGCAGTCCAGAAACTTGCTCAAAATGTGAAGTATTTCATTTAATAAATTAATATTTCTGATGAAATATTAGTTATCAGCTTTTTTCTCATTTTGAAACAGTGTAGGGAATCCATTTTTTTTTCTGGTTCATGATCTGTACCAGCTTCATTTTCCAACACAAATCAGCATATTTTAATATTAAACAAAAATCTTGATTTAAATAATTTGCCTGTGTATTAAGCTTGTTAAGAATTATCAGGCTCTCAAATCCATTAATGTAATATGAGTAATGTCGCCTGCAGTAATGCTACTGAATTTATTGCTTAAAGATAACATTTGGATAAAGAGACCGTTCCTTTACAAATGACATCTGAAAAGAAATCACTGCCCTTACAGAACATAATTTAATTAATCTTCTAGATGAAGGCAATAGTCAGTAGGAAGAAGTTGATGCTGTTTAGCCCCACTCTTATGAATATTAATATTCAATAAGATGATTCTTCTGTTTATTCATGAATACTATAAAAGCACATTCAGAGCACCAGCTCTAAAAGTCACCATTAATTGTTTTTGTTCCTCTGGTTTTGTCAACACAGACTGTCATTTTCCTTAGTTTGATTTGTATAAAACTTTAACAACAGAAAATATGGTGAAACTAGATTAAGGGAGAAAAGAGTGAGTGAATGTGGATGATGTGTACCCTAAGCTGCTACTCTGCTCTGTTTCTGTCATTTGAGAATTAACATATATAGCACCTGACATTTTAAATTGCATAATTATGCTAGAATGAATAAATAAAGTACATCTTTTAGGTCCCCATGTGAGAAAAATCTGTTTTCATTGTGAAAATCACTTTTTTTTTTTTTTTTTTTTTTTTACAAAACCAAAAAGATCCAACTTTATTAACCTGGATACAACAGACTCAGAACTGATAATGTCAAAGTGGGGATTTAACAATTCAACAGGACCTGGAAGTTAGCCCCTGTTTTGCAGAGCCCTTCTGCATCCCTTCAGATCTCCCTCTTCCTAGATCTGGAGGAGCCTGATGGCACAGCTCTGCAGAGACAGCATTTCCCCTCTCCATGGGCGCCCTTATGACACAATGTCTTAAATCTTGTGATACCAAACATTTCAGCTCCTGTGGAGTTTCATGCAGTGAAGATGGACCCAGCCTGTACCCACAGAAACAGTTTACCATCTTTGTGCAAGATTACATTGTTGAAGTCTAACAGGGATAATAGAATGTATTTATAAATAAAGTGGTATTTACACTCTTTTAAGAAATAACAGTGCTTTGAAGAACTTCAATTAAAATCACTTCAATAAAATGTGTTTCATAGAACTAGAAAAATAAATATTAAAAGGAGATGGGACACTCAGGTGAACATAGTGAAGAGCAATATCTCTTAAGTAAAATTTTTTTAGCTTTTTAAAACATAATTTAGTATTTCTTGGAAGTGTGGAGAGAGATTGTATTCATTAACCAGTGTTTTTCTGCTTTTGCTTGTAAAGTACTTCATAGAAGAAAAAAAAAAAATGATTTTGCTTGAAAGTACTCTCAAAAGACTAAGATACCTAAAGCTGGGCCAGAAATGGTTTTAGGAGAGGAAGGAAAAGGAAATAGCTAAGAGACTGCATTCAAATGTCATTTTTCACTGCATTTTTATCTTTTCTATACACTTCTGAAACAGAAGCTTTTACTTAAACATCATAGATTTGCCTTGAATATTGACTGCATGGTGCTCTGCTTAGACCTCTGCATCCTGCTTGTACAAAATTTCTATAGGTAACTGTGACACCGCTATGGACTGAATCTCCGTTTCTGCCCATATGCTGCTGTGTTTCAGGCTGTTTGGCTGGCCTTTTTTTTAGTCTTTTAAAAGCATGCAGGTACAGCATGTTTTAGATTTTCTACTTAATTTACGACTTTTTGTTGGAGAGTAGGTAAATGAAGGGACTCGCTTTCTTTGTTAACGGTGTCACAGAAAATTGGTTCTAAACAGTTTACAATCTCTCCCTTCAGGTGATTGTAGTAGGTATAAAGGGAGAACATATTAATGGTGTAGAATGATGATGGATATAGCGCTAAACAACTTTTCTTAATTGTCTGGAGATATTGACATTTAAGCAAAGAGTTTTTGGCACATGACCTCTCCACTGTTTTAGTAAAACCTCCTTAGATGATTTTTTTGTTCTGATAAGGGTACTATTATTATTATTATTATTACTATTATTGCATAACAGCAGAAGTGCCTTGTAATGTTGTAGTTGCATATAGAACAATGGGACACTTCTATGTAAATGTATACGTTGATCTACTTCATTTAAATATCATTGATTTTTAAAGGGGGCATTCTTTGCAACACTCTGTTTGTTTAAAAGAATGCTCCAACTTGGCAAGTTTGTCATTTGTGCCAGCAGACTTGTAACTGAGCTAAAACATTTCTAGGAAGATGGAAGTTTAAATATTTCATCTTTTAGAAATACACTTCTGCTGTCATTACTGTGGCTGAAATAGATAAAGCATATGAAGAGTAGATGGTAAAGGGGAGAAAGGGACCTTCTAATGAATTTGGACATATGATTTCATCTAGGACTGAAAACAATCCATATCTGTGTTATGCATATGGTGTATTTTGATAAGTTTTCCTTTCAGAGAATGTTTCTAACAAAATATCTTTTTTTCATTTCAATGCAGGTTCTGTGAGGAATTCATTCAAGCCTAATGACACTGTGTCCTAAAGGGTAAGGTGTAATGAATAGTTTTTTTTAGTGGTATTAGGCTTTCATATAGTGAGGCACGTTTCTTTCTCACTTGGGTACAATCTCATGAGGACCTGAGGACCATTGCCTTGCAGACTTGGCTCTGCAAAGATGTTCTTAGCAGGAGCTGGGAACTCCTGTATCGCTCAGAGATAAGATAAAACCCTGATAACCAACAGTCTTGGTTATCAGCATACCAGTACTGGTAAAAGAAAGAGTAACTAATACTGTTAAAAGAAAGGGTAACAGTTTCTTTTATGTGCCAGTGGTAGCAGATTTTTTTTTTTCCTTCCTGCTCTATACTGCGCAACTTCTAGCTGAGTGTTTTTTAGCAAGAGTATGCTGAATCTTCCCCCCTCCCTTTTAATGTAAAATCAATTTTGGTAGAGCTGAAAAGATCAGTATTGCACCACAAGTACTGTGCAGAGTGTAGCAGATACATGTGTTTTGTTGTTGCTGATTGATACAAAATATGTGAAGCCTGACCTAGAACAATACTGCAGCTTAATTCTGTATTTGTGGAGATTAATTTTTTTTTTTTTTTGTCAAGACACTGAGACATTTACATGATGTGGATGTTTTCCAAAAGCTAAGACGAAATAATGAAAAATGATTTTCCAAATCCAATGCAACTGTTACAAGGAATGTAACAGCTGGTGATCTACAGTTCAGTGAGAGATGAACAAACAGGTCTATTCACCTACATAGTGCAGATAAAAATTAATAAGAAAGCGGGAAATTAAATTATGAATGAACAAAGGGATTAAGGTGAAAGATGTGCAGCCATGTATTCTGGTTTAATTAAGTTAGAATTTTTGATCTGTTATTAAAAGGCAAGGATGGAAGAGTTTGCTCAGGGCAAAGATTTAGTAAAACCTGTGCTAAGACTACAGATGATAGGAGAGGAACTGAACGTATACACTTCTCAGGCATCATCCTTCACAGACTCACTTCAGGGTGTAGCTATTTGCAGATAAAAACTGTTTTAAAATAACAGTATGGAAATACAGACTGTGGATTTGCTTTTGCAACAGAACTCATACTCATTTAGGCAGACAGAAATGAAATAAAGCCCTAACACTTGAAAACAGATCCAAAAGGGAATATCTACCTGAAATCCACCTGAAATTTCCCAGACCAGCCTATTTCCACATATACCTGATGCTGGTCAGAGCAAGGTGGCAAGTAAGTCCCCCTCCTCCCCTTATTCAATCCAGAAACCAGATCACAGATAAACACACACCAAGAAAATAATCATTATTTCAAAAGGTAGTTGTGACTACTTTCTCTCAGCTGTGAATCTTAAAGAATGGTTATATAGTTTTTCAAACTGGAGTTTTACTCCCTTACTCTGAAATCATATGTGAAGAGTTCATCTGGCTAATCAGGCAGGTCGGTTGGGGCATTTTGGCGGGGCCTCCCTGATGAAGCCATGCTTTGATACAGCAAAGACTGCCAGGGCAAATCTTGGCTGCTATTATACTAAAAGAGGGCATTTAAGCTAAAATTAATCCACCATTTATTTGAAAATACTTTCCAAGTTACTTGAAGAATATAGCTTTTCATTAAAAACAAAACAAACAAAAACAACAAGAAGAACAAAAGGGAAGTATTAACTGTTCCCTATTTAATATACAACACAACTAGAAGAGCATGTGCCATATGGTTTTGCTTTCCTTGTGAGAAATTATGTGGTGAACTGAGGAAGAAGCAGCCCAGACTTTGCTTCCTTTCCAAGATGAGATGATCAAATTTTTATTCTTCCACATCCAAACTTCCTTTGCATTATGTTGAAATAAACGTATTGTAAAATGCTGAGCAGGTTACATTTGTCATTCATAAAGTTTTCTGTGCCTAAGCCAAGATGGTGCAAATATACCCTTCCCTAGCTGCGCATATTAAATACTCAGTGTAAAAAACTGTGACAAAATGTACTGAATGCACATGTGGCATATAGTTTTTCAAGTATTTTGTCTCTGCATAAACCAATAAAAAGTTCAGAAGACTGTTCAGAGGCAATAGGCACTCAGTAAGGAGCCCTTTCATGCCAAATTCGTGCTCTCCAGCCCAGCTGTTTCAGTTGCAAATGTCTTGGGAGGAAGTTCACAACACCATCTCTACAGCATATAGAAAAAGCCTTATCTTCTTTCTCTGTTTCACTCTTCACATGGAGATTGCATGATACCATTTTTACTCATTCTCTCAACAAATACTTATCTTCCCTCAGAAACCAATCCTGATATCATCATTTCAAATGTGAAAAACTTAAAGAATTTAGGAAAGGGATGTACATAATCTTAAATTATAGCTGTTGCTTCCACACACACATTAATACTAACACATAATGGTTAGCCTTAGCTTTCCAGTTTTCTCGTGAGGTGAGTCAATTATGGCTCCCCATCTGGATTACATATAAATAAAAACTGCGGCTTATTCATTAATTGGTAAAAGTGATTCTATTCCACAGATAAATAATGTGTATTTATTAACGTGATTATTTGTGCTAACAAATAAAATATCATTGTTAAAATGACCGATATTTTCTTATTTGGCAATATTTTCATCAAGCTGGAAAAGTTTCCTGTCAAACTAACTTTGGGAAGAGAACCATACAAAGACTAGATTTATTACTCAGCAGATGCTCATCACATTGGTTAATGCTTTATTTCATGGTCCATATTCATCATCCTTTCTTATTCTTAAATCTTTACCCAGTTCTATTTGAACATCTGGTGTTCTTCCATGTTTTTAACATAATAATTTGTTTGGGCAAAGTGTTTCTTTTAATGCTCTTGATCCTCATGGGTGTTTGGAACCTAGGCAGGAGAATAAGACTTATATGATTAAATGTAAAGATGTTTGCAAGGTTGTTTCATTTTCAGATAAATTTAAATTTGTTTCTTCAATGACATCTGTTAGAAGCCTTTGACATAAATTGCTCTTTCTGGGAACTTGGGCAGAATGTCTTTGTAATGGAGATTGTTCTGTGAGCAATTGATCTGTGTGCAGACTTCAAGTTAAATTAGAAAATAAACAAATTTAGATTTATATTTTAGAATAAGTTAGAATAAGGGAATATAGTTTATTTAAACTTTATAGTTTATTATATAAAGTAATAAGTAATATAAGTAATAAAGTAATAAAGTAATAAGTAATAAATAAGTAATTTATAGTTTATTATAGTTTATTTAAAATTTACAAATAGTTTATTGTATTTTCACATTAGCTATTTGCCATATGATATAATATTGATTTATTTTTTTGCTAAACATATGTACCTAATGAGACTTCTGTTATAATGTCATCTGAATGGCTAATACAGCAGGACTGAAAGTAGAAGTTGGTATTCTTGACATCTCAATAGAAGACTTTAAAATCTTTCTAAATTTTATTTATTTATTTTTGCTTATAGATACTTTCTGAGAAAAATATAACGTGAATATAAAAATGTCAGTAATTCACCACAGTGCTACAAAACAAATAAAAATGTGGGGGGGGTGGGCACATGAGGAGCACATGAAATAGTTATTGATTAGGAAAGCTGCTTATCAATATTTATAATGGTTGAAGTGAGCAATACCTAAGACTTAAGAAAAACGTTTCTGATTTTATTTATGCTTGATTTCTCACTTAGTGGGCTTTTTTGCTTATTAGGACTGCTAAAGTCACCCTTTACACAAATCTCTCTCCTTGCACCCTTCACCTAACCTTGCAACGTGTCTACACGCTTGAAGACAAAACACAAGAAAGACCATGAAACAGAAATGCAGTCATTTGTAGCTTATGATGTGGAGGCAGGGGTGATGGAAAAAAAGGAGCAGAACTTTTCAGAAAATAGTGGTCAGAGACTGAAGAGCTAAACATTGGTAGTGGGTAATTTCTCAGCTGTGAAAAAAAAAGATGGAATATGGAAGAAACAGTCAGTGAGAAGCATGAGTCTACTTCAGTCCTCCTTACGAGTCACCAAAAAGTGTTGCTTGCTGTCTTACACCACATCTGAGATCTCATGCTGATCCTGTCAGCCACTGCACACCTCACTCATTTCAATGGAATTGTTCATATACACCCGCCAAAAAAGTAGGAAGGAAGTACCTGACATGTAATTTTTTTTCTTTTTTTCTGGATTCCAGTAGTTTTTCAACTACAAATTTAAATGTTAACAATATTGTAAATTTGTTAGACCTTCCAGGGCACATTTCATTTTCTTTGAAAAGGAGGGAAAAAAAAAAAAGAGAGAAAAAGAAGAAAAGAAAAATTTAGGAAATTCAGTGCCATAAAGCTTCAGTGCAAAGATGTGGTTGTTAAACTTAGGAAAGAGATTTAAAGTAAACACTCTATTCAGCTGTTCTTTCTTTGATATACTGATATTCTTTCATTGCTTTTGTGGCACTAGGGAGGGAAAGCTGCCTGCACGTACCTGCCCTCCAAGGAACTGCTGCTTTTGCCTGGAGAAAACATCACATCTGCTAAATTATACAGCTCTTTTGTTCTTCAGCCCAGGTTGCTGGTGAAGACTTTATATGTATTGCCTTATTTTTAATAGTTCCAGCTGTTCTTTTTTCCCTGTGAAAGGAAATCCCTGTGTAGAGGCACAGCAATCCTGAAGGTATGCCCAGATTTACTTCTGGCGTTCAGCCACAACAGCGTAGGGCAGAAAGGTCTCCTGCCAGTCTCAGCTTCACTGACCTGCTGTGCTGCAGTTCCTCTCCCCGTCAGCACAGGTACATCTAACATGGTGCTGGCAGTGAACTCCCAGTAAGTTTCATGTGCTGCAAAAGAGGAGAACAAGGATGGAAAAGTAATACTGTTTCCTAGTTTGCTTAAGTTATAGAAAAGATCAACATTACTACCGTAAGCTATTGGAACAGTCCAGATACTCTCCTAAGAAGCCACCTCGGAAATTTCATCTAGAAAAAAAACTGACAACTATTTCTAAGTCTGTCTTTCTTTTATCCTTACTAGATCCACAAGGCAACTGTTCTCAGTTCAGGACATTCTGAGGAGGACTCAAGTCTAGAAACGTAGCAGACCTTGTCTTCTGGGTAATTAGCTACCTCTTGGTTCACTATCTTTAAAGCGTGAGGTTTAACTTCTGTATTAGCATGCTGTATTTCTTCAGGTTAGGTAGTGTAGCAGAAGCTGGCATACACTGCCTTGAGCATATGACTGCTAAGATTCATGGCAAGACATGGAGTTTGCAGCTACCCATTTCTGGAATACCTCATAAACCTTAGAAAAATATTAAGTATTAAACAGTAAATTTATCATAGTATGTTGAATCAGTCATATGTCGAAATTTCTCAGAGACTTCACTTTGTCTCATCTCTGAATTTTGCTAGAAATATAAAGGAGTTACTTGGGACCTGTGGTATGCGTTGTAGGAAGGATGCCTTGTTGGGTATGTATTTTTAGCAACACACAATGATGGAGTGTCCTCTGAGAGTTTGTCTTGGGAGCCAGAGCTCCTGGGATGTGACCAGAAGGGTGCTCTGGGAGCAGTCAAAACTTCCCCTGAACTTAAGTGGCTGCAGGAAGAGTTTAGGTTCAGAAAACGTCCCAAAATGGCCAAAACGGAGGTAGGAGTTTTCGGTCCAGTTGGTGATTACAAACTGTTATACAAATGAAATTTTAACAAAGGCTATGGAACAGTTTTTCACACATAGGAAAAAAAATGTTTAGCTTGTGACGTTTTTTTTTTTTTGTGTGTGTGTATAACACCATGAAGCATTAAGAGGATCTTTTAAAAATCGGCAAAGCACTTCATCTTCAACTATACAATGGATTTCTAGCAGTACTGTTTAAATAAGCGGAAAGTTATGCAAGTGTGGAAAATGATGCAGATGCTAAAAACTCGGTTTTCTATTCTGCATTCAGTAATATATCCATATCTACTGTGTAGGTTGTCTGCTGATAGAAATCATTTATTAATGGAAGTACTTTGGCTATGATAGATCAACAACAGTGTCTGCATATCAGCCACTCTGCCGCAGCTTTCTAGCAACCCTGGGCTCTGTTTTCTTTAAATAAATAAAAGGCAACAAACTCTCCTATGGAGCAGGAGACTCCTCCATATGATGTAGGGCATGGTGTAGGATGTGGAACTGGTTTACTGATTCACCTCGTCCTCCTGTTCAGGGAGGGTCTTTTAAGCCCAGTTTAGGTCTTTTCAAGCCCAGCCCATTACAATGTGCACCCCTCAGACAGGGAGGGAAGCAAGGAAAGGTGTGCAGAAACAGGTCTGCCTGTTCCTTGCTAACAGCGGATCAGCTAAGACAATATATACCACTGTGTTTAGCATGCAGGACATAGAGCGCGTGGCACTGGAAGTCAAATGTTAATACAAACATGATTAATCCCTTTCTGCTTGAAAAGTGAACTGAAAAGGTGGCTGTCTTTTTAGCTACACTCAAAAGGAGCATTGCTCTTTGAGAAACACCGTGACTTTTGTTGTTATGAAAGTAATAATATGGAAGACCTGTATTTTTGCAAAAAATACTTTTTAATTTTTAATTTATTAAGTGGCACATCTGATGAAGCACCAGAAGGCTGGGAACAGCATTGTCTCTACAACTTTTCATCTTGCTGGTGCTTCGTCAGCCTGGAATATATAAAGATTTACATATATTTTCCCAAGAACTTGCTATTTCTCTGACAAGTGTTGAAATAGCAGTTGATATCTTTAATAAGAAAATGAAGCCAAGGAATAGCATATGAGTAAATTATGACAGCCATTAATTTCATTCTAGTTTATTTTAAAACAAAACAAACAAACAAAAACAACCAACAACACATCAACAAAAAGAACTATTCATGAATTCGAATTCAAAAAAACTGACCTGATTATAGAATTAATCCCTCTCTGGAATCAGGTATTAGAAATTATTCATGATCAGCCAGTACCAATTCAGATGACCACTCCTAAAAGTGCGTAAAGAATTCTGGAAATGAGAAAAATAACTTAATCGCTGATACACTGGTTTATGAAACAATTTCTGGGCACAGTTGTTTTTTCCTCTGCAGAGAATGGCTAATGTTTTTTTACTAGGCTTTCAAGGTGTTTATTTGTTTGTTTTTGTTTTTTGAGTTGATATTTTTATTTGCTATAAATTCAGGGGGAAACTCTAACAGTTACTATTGATTATTCATATGCATTGACTCATATACAATGCTCGTACTCTTTGTTCATATTCTCCTGTCTTCTGCCTAGTTAGATCACTGTGGATTTATTCAAAATCTTTTTAATTCTTCAGCTACCTGAAAAAAAATGGGTCACCTACACATTTTTTCAGTTCACTGCACTATTTCTATAAAGTAGTTAAAAGAAATAATGAGAACAGCATCTATTCAGGTAGTTTAACATTGAAATTTTCAGTTGTTTAACTTCATCAGTGTTAAATGGACTTAAAACATCTATGTGGGGTACTTCAGTTTGACATAGGCCATCTTTACCAAGAAATGATGGTTTAAAGTGAGAAAAGGATAATTTGTAATGAGAAATGAGAAAATATGTTGGAGATTTTTAAATGTTTCTGCTTTTTTTTTTTTTGAGCAGGGGTGTGAAGTAGTTGGAAAATCTATTCATATTAGGCATGTTTTGTATCTTACTAGAAAATTCATCTGCATCTGATCAAATAATATGTCTCAAAATCACGTGATGTTGAAGTGCTTGTTACAGAGCTTGCTCTAGCCCATATTAGTCATCATGCCTCGGAAAGGGATAATTATGCAACCTTTCCTCACAATTGTGGTAAAAACGATAAGTTTGTTTTTTTCTCAGTCCATTGGAAATGTACATAATCTTGACCAGTAATATTGATCTGTGATGGGTTAGAAAGATGGGATTAATAATTTGAAACAACAAGAAATATCAAAAAATATTCTTGGTTAGTACCTGAGGAAAAGCCAGATTCTGCATTTGTTCACATACGAATCTGTGCATTTGTGTAACCTGATGAAGAGACATAGATCCTGAAGGGTATAAGAGCACTAGATACTGAAAAGACACATTTAAGAACCTGAAAGTTGGACATACCTGAATTTTACAAAGACTTGGCTTGGAAGATTTTGGGACTGGCAACTTGACTTTTCATGGATATCTAGAACAGTAGAGTATTTGGGGGGACTTGGAGGAAAGCAATTCTCTACAGTCATAGGCCATGTTCTGGCCTCATAGCTGATATGGCCTTAGAAAGGAGACAGGACAAGACTTTCATGGTGCCTGAATAAACTGGTCATCTATTTTTTCACCAAACTCGAAATTGGTGGAACTGTTAAAATCATTATGCTCCTTGTGGATATTTTATGGAAAATTCTAGTTCTTGAGAATTCAGAGAAAGGCTTGGAAGTGACAGAATTGTTTTGGGGAGTAAGAAATAAATTTAGGCTCCCTAAGCATGATTTCTGGAGATCCAACTGATTTTTTTTTTTTTGATTTCAACAGCAAACCAGGGAATGATGTTGAGACATGATTGCATGAACCAACTAATGCCTAAATGATGATCTCAATGACATACTGAAGACTGTTAACAGCTAGATTTCTAGTATTCAGTGGTTCAGTTGGAATCTTTGTAGACTATCACAGAAGTTTCTGTTCAGATTTTGAAAGCAGGCTAGGTTTTGAAACCACTAGTGAATTACTATAGCTCATTACATTTATTTTCTAAATGATGTAAGCTAAGTAAATGTGTGACAGAGTTTCCAACTGACAAATTGAGCCACAACTTGGTACACTTCCAAGTGGTCAGAGGGGCAGGGTGTATATCACTGAGCAACTTTATTTAATTACAGTTTTTAATTCTATTTAAGATCACATTACATTTTTAAATGATGATGTCCTTGCTCTGATCTGACCCTTTTATTCTTAAATTATTGCAAAGCAGTAATTTTTAATAATCATACAAAGAATAGCCAAATTTTTTTTTTCATCATCAACACTTGTTGAGCCATTTGTGTATCCAATTCATGCAACTTTTCCAGGTCAGTTTGGATCAATACAATAGGCCTCATTTTGATCTCTTCTACATGGATCTAATACCCACATACATATTTGTCAAGGAGTGAAAAAAGTGAAAGTTTGTAAAAAGATAGTGAAAGCTTTTTTTTTCTTTTTTTGAAACTAATTTAAATTTACCTGTAAAATTGTGAGTAGAGCAAGATAACTTTTATGGATCAAAATGGTATAGTGATAGCATATTTTTATGGGATTTTTCACACGAAGTCGCCTTCTTTTCTGCCCTCCAAGACAAGCATATATGCTATTGCTGCTCCAAGGGCCTGTGTCCCTAATTAGTTATAGCTGTGACTAAACTATCTGCAAGATGTGATCTAGTTATGACTGAGGGGCTGCCCCATCTAACTGCGATAGCTCACTTTCATTCTAAATCAGTCTTCTCTCTTCAGGTTACTGTTCCTTGTGCAAAAGACAAAAAAAAAAAAAAAGAGAGAGATTCTGGACACTGTCAATGCAGGCTTAATCTTAAATTGAAATTGTGAGTCATTCTGTTGGTGTAGCCTCTATTCTTGCCTTCAAAAGAACAACTCTTTCCTTGTAGAAATATCCTTCTGAAAACATTCTCAAATGCTTGTCTCATGAAGAAAGTTTCCCTTTGCAACTACCAGATTCACTAAGGAAAACAGAATTAACCCCAAGAAAATCCATAATTTCCCTCAAATTCGCTTGTATCTTTTATCACCATCCTGTTGGATGTAGATGATCTTAACCTACTGTTAACTGATACTTAACTGTTCTATAGTTCACTGGACACAAATGATAAAATTTGCATGATTCTGAGAATACGTATTTTGCTCAGAATATAGAATATGTATAGAATATATATAGAGAGAATCTATATAGAATATAGATTGCTTTTTCTTCCTTTTCTCCTCATCCTTTGGTGAAAATTCCTAGCAAAATGGATATGACATTCAGTGTATGAATGTCTCAATTTAACAAAAAGCATTTCCTTGAGCTAAAAATAGCTAAATTAACCAAAATATGTAAATGAGGATCTGCTAAGATGGTTTGTATTAGATTCAGCTTAGCACTACTCTAAAGCAGTAACCATAAAGGTGAAAAGTGAGACCCATTAGGAAAAAGAAAATGAAATCTGACAGATTGAGGCTAAAATTTTTTAATGTTTGCAAAACATTGAAAATTTATAAAACATTATTTCAGGTGGCACAGTTCAACTGGAACTGTTAGAAGCCATAATGTATTTTGTATTCAATGAGTTTCAAATATTTGAGTCCTATATTATCACATTTATCTCTACGTGTAACACCTTATTCCAAAGTGTCTACCTGGTGAGATGGTTATGAAATTTATTTTTTGGATATCGTTTTATTCAATGATGCATGATAGTGTATTCTCTTGGGAAAGTTATAATTTAATTGCTAATACTATTTGCCTGAATTATTCATTTGCTGTGTTACTGCAATGATTTGGGGGCAAAGGTGATAATGCTTAGCTATATTTCTAGGAGTTCTTAAAAATAATTGGATTAGATATCATGTGCTGAGAACCTACTTATTATTCTTAACAGGTCGGGACTTATTTAAGTGTTTTAATCAAATGGTAAATGATGTATTTCTCAGACTACTTTCAGTCCTGGTTTTTGAATCACAATTTGTAAGCACTAAAGCACAAGCCTTTTCATTAGGCAAAACAAATTTTTGTAGCATTTTGTCTTTCTCATTTCACACAGTAGGAAATAAAAACCAGACATTAATGTTAGAGGCAAGCCATGCTATGCCATCTAAATAAATACACAGAATTAGCACATCGGTAAACTAATGTGATTATAATTAATCTCATACACCTGCAGAATGTCTTCTCCAAATCACTCTTAATTGATTGCCGTTGATATTTTTCTGAATTGCTAATAGAAATACAGCTTTTAGTGAGGAAAACAGTCTGGTTTATATTTTCATTAGACTTCCTGTGTCCGTATTGTACTGCACCTGCCTACTCCCAAAATGCTTGTTATATCTGTCATATACTTTTATGAGGATGGGAGCAGTGTTCTGGCAAGCGAACTTGACTCATATTGTGTTCAGATATAAAACATGAAGACCCACCTGTGATTGCAAAGGTAGTAAGTCTAATTTGATTAGTACTCCAGTGACATGGCATATTATGAATGTCATTTGTCATTTCTCATAAGTACTCATGAAAGAATCATTTTCAGAGAAGGCATAACTGAAGCCTGTGAACATATTCAGCACCTTTCACGCTATGGGAAATAGTACTATATCACGATCAATGCTGGCTTTAAAACATAAAGAAACAGGAAAAGCAACAAACAGAAAATTCTACCTTTCAAAATAAGTGAAAGATCTTCCCTTGATTTCAGTGGGAGTATGATTTTCTCAAAATTTGAGTAACTAAGTCTCAGGAATTAAAACAAAAAACAAACAAACAAACAAAAAAAAACCAAAAAAAACCACACACAATTTTAAATCTTAAAACTCTGTTGTTAAACAACTAGGACTTATTTTCTAAAAATGCTCTATCTTTCCATGAGTTGCTAAGCAACTGGGTTTGAAGAAAAAAGCCAGATCCTCAGCTTGTGTGAACTGGAGGGAGATAAATACACACACACGTGCACACACATTTTTCAAAGGGTTGAGGATATGCATGAAGTTGGTGTCTATTTCAGGGACGTTTGTTTGTGTGCACAAAAGTAAGTGGATAAGTAATTTTACAGAGATGGCAAAAATTACATCTTCTGACATTGTCAGTACAATAAGAAAAGTATCTTCTCATGGTAAATTACAAAGGTCTGAAGTTTTTCATTCTCAAGCATCCTGCTGGAATGTGATTGAAACTATTTGTTTTCATCTTTTTAGTTTTTAAGAGTATTGTTATGTAAACAATGCTGAAAGGATTTATTAAAAAACTATGAAAAAATAGGGGAAGAAGCAGAGGATAAAAAAGTCCTCTTTCATTTTTTTTAGAATATTCTCTCCATTGTCAAAAAACAGTATTCAGGAAAGTGGTACGATAATGCTAGTCTGCCCCCAGAGTGAGAGAGTGATCAATATTTGTTTTGTTACTTACGTGATTAATTTCATAGCATAATTGTGATCTTTCCTATTGCTGTAGCTGGGAAGACAGAGCACTAATATAAAAACAAACCAGGAATATATTTCATCTAAAATCATGGAACCAACCTACAGAACAGAGTTGCACTTTGCAAAGCAGCATAAGGCAATTGTCTTCCAAAATCCATTAAATACAAGTGTACTTTTTGACACCAAACAGTCTTTAGTTTCACTAGTAAATTCTTCAGAATTTCTGCCACTGGACATTTATGATAATATGAGATTTTCAGGGAAATCTGGATTCTTATTCACAGTAACTCAAAATAGTTTAAACAGTTATAATAGTGTATTATGTATATTTCTTCATTCATGATAACAATTGACAGTCATTATACTTGGATTTCCCTATTTTAGAATTAAATTTATACAGCGAGGTCATTGTATTCTTTTTTCTGCATTTTTCTCATCCTGAAGTTGTTAACATGTTGCTCTGTTAAGAGATTAAATAAGAATAACTTTTTTTTTTTCTAGAAAAGTTCTGTTCTGCTTTTACATAAATAACTTGCCTTACAGGTAACTCACTGGAAAAACCAAAAATAAGTATTCACCAGAGCTGGTTGCTCTAAACTGGATGAAGGGTTATGATAAAAGAGGGAATGAGGAAAAGTTTCTAGTCTTTTTCAGTATAATAAATACTGTTTGGTGAATTCATCCTACAAGCATTATATATAATATGCAGTGGTGCTGAATTAGAGTTGCTTTGACAGATAATTTGCAGGCGGCACAAATGGAAAGATAAAGATGTGCTAGCTGGTACTTGGGATAAACAGTGATAGCTGCGGTATCGCCAGCAGCTGGGCGTTCCCTCTGTGAGGGCATTCCTGGGTGGATTCATTCTTCCCTGTTTGCATCAGGTATTTTGCAAGAAGCGTACCTAAAATTTAAGGGAACAAGCAGACTCAGGTGAAGAAAAAGCAAACAGTAATATAAATATAATGCTGGTATTCAGTTCATCTTCCTATGAAGATGTTTCACTGGCAGCGAAACAACCTTTGTTCTTCAAAGTAGACCTCACTCAATTTTTGTTTATTTTTTAGTAGATTATACTACCTATTATCTGGAGATTATTTTACTTTTTGAAACCGTGTGCCTTGCATTTTAATCATCACCTACTATCTACTGCTTTGAATGTTTTTAAGCTTGTTCAATCCATTAAAGCATAAAGTGTGTTAATAAATTCTAGTCACTGATTGATATTAAATGACATATGTAGCAAGCAGTCCATCTGTCTGTTGTATCGTTCCATGCCTTTTTTCATGTTACCATTACAAATTCTGTAATAAATAGTCAGATCGCTTTGAGTGACATGTGGGATCTTTATTGGGCAAGACATTTCAAGTACATCTGTCTTTTGACTGGCTTATAGATGACAGTTCTAACAACAGCTATTACCTTCAAAAAGGCTGCATTTGAAGTATTCACTATATTCCTGCCACCCCTTTTATTTTATTTTTTTTTGGTGCATATTGCTGACATTTCTCTCTTTTTCTTTTTTTTTTTTAATTCAGACTATTCATGTATGATGATTATTTTATCCCTATTATGCTGAATCAGGCCATCATCTACCATAATCTCTCTCTCTCTCTTTGAATCTTAATCACGGTCTCTTTTGCATAATCCTGTTGCTGTTCTCCATTTGCCTTTGTCACTTTTGCCATTTCATCTTGCTAGGCATACCTTCCTCATTACTTGTGAACTTTCTGGCTTCTATCATAAACAATGCTCTCAAGACTGTCAAATATGTCATGCTGCTGCTAATGTTCTACTCATATGCTTTCCTCAGAGCTTCACTTTGCTTTGTTTTCATATCTGTTGGCTTGGTATATTTATGCTATGAGATTTTCTTCTTTCTTTTGGGTTTCCCAAAGGGAATAGAAAAATGAAAACTTCCACCGTGAAAGAACGTTTGATGTGTCTAATCCACGTGGCATTGCTGAGAGCCACAAGATGCTGTGGGTGCTAATTGTTGTCTCAAGTTGCTGTGAAAATCGCATGCACTTGCTGTTGTTGAATCTGGTGGCTACCAGTCATTTGAGGTTACTTTTTCTTTTCCATTTAGTATTGAGTGAGACATTCTTTATCAAGACAGAAACTCCTGTTCCCTCAGTTACTCTTCTGTCCATCAGTCTCTCCCACTTAGCTCATCTTCGCTGTTGTTAGTATTTTGTGTTTTGGGTGGCTGCAGCTGTTGTCTATGTCTTACCTCTAGTTCACTATTTCTGGAAGGTGGAAACTAGCAAGGAATCATACTGCTGAGATGAGAATGAAACATGATTTGAAATGACAATAATCCTCTCTTACGGTGTACACTTGTAAACCAAACTTCAACACTGCTTCTGAGGATCTGCTGGATTAATTTCCTCTGTCTGCATGAGCAAAGGTCCTGGTGTCTACACAGAAAAGTAAGAGAAATGCCTCCAGCTTTGGTGGCTCTAACCAGAGTGCCCTGCTCTGTCACTCCTTCCACAGCTTTTGCTGTGTTGTCCTAAGTTTGGAGGTAGCATATCCAGGCAAGGAGGTGTCTTTTGAAATCTTATGAATGCTACAGAAAATTACAATAGTACCTGAAGATCTTTCTGAAGAAATGGCACCTATTTTTTAATTTTATTTTACAAGTTTCTGTTACGCTTCCCTTACACAATAAGTAAATTTTGCATGAAAGGTGAACGATAACGATTAAAAAATCACTCTATCATATATAAATCAAAGTTTAATTAAAAACGATTCTATTTTTGATACTGGGAGGTAAAAATGTAGTCCTTACCATTTCCCTTTTCTATGTTAGCACATTTAGTCCAAAAGCGCAGAATGGTAAGTTTTAGTGAGTAACTTGTAGTGTGATGTATTATGTTCTGAGGTTTTGGTTCACTGCTCTAAGTATTAATATTTCATTATTGCAACACTTTATTTTCAAGCCTTGTGGAGAATGCAGCATAATACATTTTTAATTTTTTTCAGACGGACTCTTCCAATATGCATAGGAGTTTTAATAGTGCATGTGTTTTCTTCTATTTCAGAGAAACTCTGGACTGGTGGATTGGATGGCTGAAGGGGCCAAGCAGCAGTTGAAAGCTTTCCACCTGAGCGCCTGATTCAAATGCTCCACTGAAAGCTATTGCTCCTGGCAGGCTTTGCAGCATCCTATAGGAAATGGATCTGGGACTTTCATTCAGTACCTGATGGGGAAGTGCCTGGGCAAGCCCCTACCATGTCAGTGAGATGAAATGATCTCCTTTCATTGCAACTGAAATCAGGGACAGGTGAGCTACCAGCAGTGTCCTGCTCTGGGCCACTTTGGCAATGTTAAGCATTTATGGTGGAGATTTTGGGGTTAGCCAGTCTCTTAACAACAAACACTATTTTTGTGGTCTTTCCACAGTTATGTCATACAATATTGCCATATGCAATTAAATGGATACAAAGAAACCAAAGGAATTCTGAAAGCTTTAAAAAAAACTTATGCCAAAATGCCTAGGACTCATCTCAAAATATAAAGCAGGAAATGCTGAAAGATTTCAGCTTTAACCATTGCTTCCATTTTTTTCTCTCCGTAAAACAAAGGGAAACTCTTGTGTTTACAAGTCATAACATATGTTTAAGTAAAAACAAACAAACAAAAAGGTAGGAGGGATGAACCAAATCACATTTTAAATTAAATCCAAGGAGTTCTAGTTCAAGGTAACATAATTTACTCAATCTCCAGATCAATATCAGAAGTGGAAGCTGAGGTTTAACCTCTGGCAAGCCCCCCTATTTTGTGTAGAACTTTACAACACAAAATCTCCCAGCTCTGTGTGTATGCAGGCGCACACATATACATTTGTTAACGCTGGAAGAAAACAGAAATGGCAAAACACAAAAGATGGAATGAAAACAAAGCCAAAATATTCTGTTAATCAAAATGCTCAGTTTATCTGTTCTCTCAAAACTTCCAGCTATGATTTTCTTAAAATTAAATACAAAATTATATTTAAACATAAAACTAAATTTAAATTTTAATGCATATGCAAAAAGAAAATAATGAGGATAGTTGACATGGGATAATTAAGGGTACAACAATGTTTCTTTTCTAGTATATAGTGCTGCTCAAAAGTGATTTATTCCTTTGGCTACTAAATACAAAACCTAAAGCATCTTTATTAAGCATGATTCAGAGAGTGTTTTGGTTGTTGTTGTTGTTGGCCATTTCATCAAAGGAAAATACAAGCCTTAATTTTTTTTTCTGTATGTTTTTGTTTGACCGAAAGAAAATACACACCTTCACTACAATTATTTTGTTATTTAGAATATTATTATTTTTGGTCCAACTGGAGTATTGTACTTTAAGAAGTTTAAGAAAACTAGAGTATTGTATTTTAAGAAGTCTAAGAAAAATGGTTGAAGATACAACTGAAGGGGCAAACTTTCAAAACTTTCGTAGGAACAAATTGATATTCCTATCCCTCTTAAATGGTTTATGTTTAGCGGACATTTAAATACTGAAAAAAAATAAAAGATCCCCAATATCATGCCTTAGCATGCCTACCAGTCTGATGAGGGGAAAACGTCACTGGCAGGTGGATTGCAGTAGGTAAAAATCCTCACAGACTGGAACCTGCAATGCAGATTTCTGATGTTCAGCATGAAGCGCTTTAGCCAGAGAGCGGTAGGGTATGAGAGGGTTACAGCATTCTAGTCTATTCCCTTTCATTCAAATTTTTTTCTGAACCAAATGTGTTGATGAATGTGGCTAGAATTAGCAGATAGTCTTATAATGATAGATAACATATTTTCCAGACAAAATGTTTTTCATAATAATTAAAACAATGTCATCTTCTGGAAATACCGAGTTCAAGTAGAAACTATTTATTTTGCATGTAAAACAATCAAGGTATTCTATGTGATGTGAACCAGACAAAGTATAAACCTAGCTACAGAGATTGCTGCAATGCTTACAAATATCAGGAAAAGGGGAGAAACAAAAGGTGAAAAATGAAAAGAAAAGAAAATAGAACAGATTGATAGTCTTCTGACTTATCAGGGAATATTGCTTAGTGGGTGGAAGTTATAAATAAGAAGCGCAATGAAGTTGTAGAGCAGCCAGTTTAATTTAAGCCTAGAAAAAGCTTGGATGAATAAATTGGAAATAAATAACAGAGAAAAACAGGTGTGGAGGTGTGTGGGATGTTATGACTGTATGAATATTTGGCAAGTTAACAATGCAGGAGGAGCTTTTTCAAGCATCATACCATGAAGTTTCAGGGCAGTAAAGGCAACATCAAACAAGATAAGATTAGGACTGAAAAATCTGAGGTGAATTACGAAGTCAACATAATTCTTCCTTCCTAAAACATCCAGGTGAAAAGGATCTGATAGCAGACCGCAGGCAGAAACATCTGGTTTTGGATGCAAGTAGGATGGAAAATTACAGAAAAGTCCTCCTGTTGACTACCTCCAAAAGCGTGGCACTTTTTCATGAGCAACTCTCATCCACCCTTTGTACCTGTGAGAATCTGTACTTTAAAAATTCATTTTGGTGTCACTGGTGAGAACACTTTCAAGCCAATAAATCCTTCTTGAGTCCAACTTGAGAAAACCAATCTTTATGATGAGGTGTGAGTGAGGGAAATAGCTACTTAGAATAACCCTCTCCACCAAAAAAAAGGCAAAAAACCTTTCGCTCTCATCTGTCATACCCAAGCATGCAGGACTCACTCTGGACACAGATGCATATTTAATAGCTTTGGAAGAGGTATTATCACAGGTTCAGAGTGGGCAGGAATGCATAATTGTTTGTTACTGCAAAGCCTTGGCGCCCTGGGGTGCAATATGCAGTTGCCCGTGTCTACCACTGACAGTATTGTCTTTATGCAGGCAACAGCAGGATCCAAAATAATCTCATTCATTTCCCATTAATTTTTAAAGTGCAATTGCAATTAATTTACTCACTGGGAAAGCTAAAAATCATTTTCTGTGTGCAACGTCTTGATAACATTTTGGCTTTGGAGGTGACAACGAAAAATGTTTGGTATCTACATTGCTCACATAAGGAGACCAACTGAAGGAAAACTTGTCTGCTCTGTTCTTCTGGCTGCTCTTCACCTGTGAGCGTACCTGCTGCTGCACTGTAATTGCCTTATGTTAACTAGTAATGTGATTCAAAGGCAAGAAGAAGGGAAGAATGACACAAGCCTTGATGTCACCTGAACAAGGAAATGTATTATTTACAGATTGAACTAAAATCCTCTGCTGCTGATCATAGTGTTATTGCTCATACAGTGTGAATGTACATTGGTTCAAAAAGTAGTTGGTTGAACTTTTAGGGTAAGATTATCTGTATATATCAGTTGACTTTAATTCATTAACTTTTCCTAGTAAATTGGAACAACAAAAGTCATAAATACACTCCTTAATTTATCTTAACTTCACCTCCCTGCAGTATAAGACCTTCAAATTGCCACAAGCTTCTACTTAGAGCCATTCTGTGAAGGCACGAGAGATCTGATGGTCTGAAAAAGCAACAAAACCAGAGAAATTTTTGATTCTTAGGAATAGTTAGGTATCCGAAAGAACACTCTTTAGGCAATTCTTTGAAAAATCCACTTCTAAATCAGTAATAAATTAGGCTAAACTTTCTATGACTGTGATTACACAAGTCGCTAAAGGAAAAAAGACAGAGCACATCAAAAGCAATTTGAACAAATCCTCGGTACCGCTTGTTCTGCCATCCACTACAATCAATAAAAACCCTTCACTGACGTTAATGGTTTGGGATTGAGGCCTGTGAAGTGAACAGCTCTATCCTGATGATGGACTCACCAAGATGTCAGGCATTTTGAGCCAAAATAGAACAAAACAGCCAAACAACTGATTTGCGAAAGGGTAGAATGGTAGAAGTCCGTTTGAAAAACTTTGTATTGTATTGTAAAGTATTGTATTGTATTGTTTTTGTTTTGCTTTGTTTTTTAGTATTGGTATTTAGTTATGGAGGATTAATTTTAAAATATATATTTCTCAGGTCTAAAAGCTCTGTGCTAAGTATGTTTTGTCATGAATAACATATGACTTGCTGTAGGTGGATTAGATTCAATTCGTTAAGTAATTCAGTGGCATAAGCCCATCTATTAGCCTCGCAAAATTCTTATGTTGCTGGATCAAAAAATTAACTTGAAAAAAAAATGTTTAGGCCTTTGTGACCTGAATTAAGTATTTAATTAAAACTCATACCACTCATTAAAAAATAATCAATACATTTAAAAAAAGGATAATGCCTTGTTTAATTATGACTTCTAAAGAAGGATATACACACATTAGTGAAATAATTTTCTCCTATTTTTAACTTGTGTTTCTTTTACTGCCATGTCCTGATCCACACTTGATCATACTTGATATTCACTAGCAAAATTGCCACATCAATTAACTCACTGTTAAGGAAAGATTTCTTTGGCAGTGTTATTCATGCAAAAATATGTAATGAAATTTGAGATTTTTTTATTTGTCTAAGATTATGTAATTAGTGCAGTGCAGCAGGAGAACCGCTCCTAAAATGGGAAAGGATAAAGGTATGCATATTATTTATTTTCCCCATTTTTAAGTTTTAAAAATAAGGTTACCATTCTCTGAGGAAAAAAAAAGTTAACATCTAACATTTTTTAGAACTATTTTAGAAGTAGTGCTTTACTACTTACTTTGAAATAATTATTTTGCGTGGAGTTTTGCGACTGTCTTCAGATACAGGAATGGCAAAATTATTTTCAACATAGTGTATAATGAGAAGAAAGAAAACTGCAATGCTGGATTTTTTTAAATTTCCCCCCCCTTCCTTTAGGACAAACAGATGTCTGAGTCAGACATTGATATCTGGTTATGGAATCCTCATTAGTTTTAGGAATCCATAGAAAAAATAGATTTAAAAACAGATAATTGTGATTGACAGTATTAAACATAAGGGAACTCTGGCCAGTTGCTGAAATTATGTCAGAAAGCTGCACAGCACTTTTCCCAGTTTACCAATGCCAGTCAGTGTGTTACTGATCAGCAAAGTGCTTGCTGAATTGGTGCTAAAGAGTACAGCTATAGCTGGTGCAGACTGCCAGAGCTTCAGAGGTTTCTGTGGAAGTTCAAGGACTTGGACCATCTCATGAATAAAGAAACATTACTATAACTTCTATTAAATGCATCTTTTCACTGCTAATCACCTGTTTTATGTAAGTCTCATGAAAAATTTCAGTCATGGTTTATCTGCACGTCTCATCATTTTTATTCATTCCAGGTTCACGGGAGGTAATCATTCAAGAAAGAAGCTATCAATAATATTTATGAAAAATGGAGCCTAATGGTTGTTGGATGCCATTTTATAACATGAGCAGGTATAAATGAAAGTGCATACTGTGCAGGCTTCTTGAAGAAGGTGCTTAGTCTGATCCCAAATACTTTATCTGATTGTATTAACTCGTGAAATAAATCAAATTCTGTTTAGTGCATCTCTTGCTAGTTTCTTTCCTTATTCTTACTTTTGCTCTAAGTGCAGCTTTTTTTGTTTCTTTTGTTTTTAAGAATTCTGCCTCTTAAAATGGTTGTCTTTCTGATAATACACCAACAAAAACAGTAACAAAACTTTGGGGCAACTTTATATTCAGATGACTAACTATTTATGTGTATAAAAGAAGAAAAAGTCACAGAGTCATTCAGTACAGCTACTATACACAAAAAAATAAATACATTTTAAATTCATTTAGTTAATACAGTCTGCTCCAGCAGAAGGATCCAGGGCACAATTGTCTTTCCTTACTGAAGCCTGGATTTTGCAGCTTGTGTCTGCCTCGTGGAACCAGGGAAGACTTCCCAGGCATGGTCTGACTCCATGCTGGAACAAGGTCAAGTCTAACAAGTCAGATTCTCTTGAGAGCAGGCTGAACACTCTTTTTGGAAATATCCTGGTCTAAAGTTAAGGTAAGAATTTACTTAATTGGAGTTTCCTGTTAGCTCATGAGTAACGTGGGAGATAAAAACAGTCCTTTTAAACTATTCTAAATATAGTAATATTTAGTGTGCAAAATAAATCATTCAGAAACACTATTCAAGTCATATTCTTGTAAATCAATAAATGGGGCTGTTTGCATGTTAACTGGACTTTGACTTTCTTCAGTCACTATGGCACTACTCAATCTAAGGATCATTTACTGTGATAATAGCAATACTTTCATGCAGAAAAGCCATGCATCAAAAAAGCTGAATACCTTTTAAATGTGTCAGGGCTTAAAATAAGTTCTTATATAACAAGGATCTTGAGATAATCCAAATTTAGAGTCAAGAAGGGATAATAAAGGTAGAATAGAATAAGGGCAGAATAGTTAGAAACAAGGAGAGGAAAGTAACAATGAAAGTAGCAGTTCTGGGGGAAAACTCACTGATAACGCATAAACATTGCTGAAGCAACTTTTGGGGCCTTTTAGAGCTAATCCTCTGTGTTATAACACAACAGTTCTAAAATATTTAGACAAGGTGCCTTGTAATCTTGATTTCTCATAAAACACTCATTATACAATCTACAATATTGCTGTAGATTTTATAATATATAAATCATAATAAAATTCTAAATTTTATATTTATTAAATATAATTATATAAATTATAAATAAATTATATAATTCACTTCTGAGTGAAACGTAACTTGTGCATTAGGGTGCCACTACATTATTTTAATTCAGAAATATTTGTGTCAGTAGAGCAGGAGAAAAAAAAAGTTATTGGGTTATATCGTCTTTGTAAATTCCTCAGAATGGTGCGATAGGTAGGAAATCTGCTCTCAAGTGATTTGAAGTGTTTGTTTCTCTATCGTGCGAATCGCCAAGCATTACAGATGGGAGACTGGAGACCACTCCCTGTAATTTTCGTCCTACTCCTCACCTTGTAAAGAGCTAACATAGGAAGCACCTTCTAATATTAGTAACTACCAGAAGGTGTGTTCGGTGCTTTGGTAGACTACATAACAATAAGAAGAAAGGGCTCCGTCCATAAAGAAGGATGCATTATGGATATCATCTGGAAATTGCTCTGGCAATAGAGATGCAAACCACAAAAAATGCAGTTAGCTTTTCTAATTATAAAAAGTTTGTTAAACATTAACCTTTATAAATAAAAAAAATATATATATTACGCAGCTGGCATATGATAGCACCCCAATAATAGTTCAGACTGTCATGACTCTAATTAGGTCTGTTCCAGTACTTGTCATATATAAATTCAGCAAAAGTATGTGATGACTAGTCAGAGCATTTAATAAACCATTTATAATGAATTTGTATTAAGGAAGATGAGAGAACTTAATTTTATGCAATATTTTTAAGTCCTTTCTTTGCAGGCAATCATAGAACCGTTCTTCAAAGCGTCCAAAGTCACTGAAAGATGACGAAAATATGAAGACTGTAAGCAGATTGATTTCTGAAGGTCTGATAATGGTTTACAAGTTGTTTTTTGTTTGTTTGTTTTACTCAAATTTCAATTTTGCAAGATTTGTAGAATGCAGACTATGATACTGCTCTGCTTTTTTAACTATTTACACTACAAATTGTACTGGCAATCCCAAAGGCAGCTGGACAAGGAGTAGGCATCTTCTAACAATTAAAAATAATAATAAATCACATTTATAAAACGAATATAATCCTGAAGCAGATGAAAAAGTCTGTGTAGATTTGACTGTATCATACACATTAAAGTACAGAACTGGAAATCTGTTTTTGAAAGACTCAGTGCACTTAGAAATATCACTTAAATTTTTCTACCCTTTTCTTAATTTTATGTCTTTTTTCTTAAACACATTTTTTATGATAAGGTTCACATATTCATTTATATGATATTAAAAGATTATTTTTGTAAAAAAAAAAAAAAAAAAAAAAATGCAATAAAGTTTTGGAGAAAATAAAATAGCCCGTGCTACTTATGGGGGAAAAAAGAAGTTCATTGGCTAATGATAGTCAATGTGTCCCTGGGGGTGTTTAAGGAAAGGTTGGATGTGGTACTTAGGGACATGGTTTAGTGAGTAATATCAGTGGTAGGGGGGTGGTTGGACCAGATGATCTTGGAGGTAGGTTTTTTCCAACCTTTATGATTCTATGATAGATATCATAATAAATAAATAAGAGGATGTAAGCTCTCAGATATCATTTGAGATACCAATATTGTTATTATATAATCCTGTTAGGCTTGCAGTATAGAAGAAGCTGAAAATGGGCATGAGAGAGAACAAGAGGAAATGCAACATGGTACTTTCAAAACTAATCAGTCGGGAGAATTATTGCAAACCTAGATCTCTACAGGGAGGAAACTGCACAGAAAGCAGTAACGACTGAAATGACCAGAGATGACAGTGTATATAAAAATGAGGTAAATACTAATAATACAGTACACGAGGAAAAAATGGAAGCACACCACATTATGGGTCAACAAATCCCCCAATCCCCATTTACGTGTAACCATCAAAAACATCTGAAAATGCCTTGTCAACAGATAGCAGTGATAAACAGAAAGATAAAACAGGATGTTTGGAAGTAATTCAGAAGTGAAAAAATAGAAAATTGATTGAAATTGTTAGAACAATTTTTTGGTAGTAGTATTAAAATCCTTTCTGTAGTATTAAAATTAATTGCATTACTTATTTTAGAAAAAAATACAAATTCGATTTTGGAACTTCAAAACATATTGAGTAAACAATGAAGTTCTTCTGGTTTTGATATTTTTAGCCTGGAACATTTCTGTTTAGAAATTATTTTTATTTAGGTAAATATTCTTATAAAAAAGAATATTTCTAACACAAAATGAATCTCTAAATATATGTACGTGAATGTGTGTGCGCTTTGTTTTTTTTTGTTTGTTTGTTTTAAATCACCAAATTACTGATATACTGAACGCCACAGTGACTCAGGAAGAAGGGAGACTGAATAATGTGCAGGATTCAAGCAGCAGCAGTATTTGTGTATAAGGATGACTCCTCAACAAGGTGATTGACTCTGATTCCATCTGTCCAGGGAGAACTCTTAACAAAAAAAACTAATAATAAAATGAGCATTGCATGAGGTATAATTACTGGTTAGAACAAAACAAAAAAACACCTTAGTTACTACCAGAACTGTCTTCCTATTTGGACAGATTTAAGGGCAGCCTATTAGATAGAAATGATGGGAAGAGAGGCTTTGTTACTGGGGGTTTTGAGGAAAGGCCACCAAGAGGCAAGCTTCATGCTTTGCACATGCAGGGGTAAAGTGATACAGGACAGTCAGTTTCCTCCTTCCCTCTACCCTGGTTTTTTCAGGGTCCCATATGTAAGTTGCCTGTGGAGCAGCACTGTGTACTCTCTCTGCACAAAACAGCATAAATCTGCTAGAGCAAAGTCAAAAATTAAGTGGTGTGAACCTGTGAACTCCTGGTTTTGCTTCCTTTAAGGCAGGTGCTGTGTTGAAAGCTGGTAGCAACTACCGAGCAATGTGAGGTGTACGTGCTTTGGCAAGACACTTTTTATTTTATAAATACCTTGAACAAAAGTTAGAGGGAAATCTGTTGTGACTTTTTTTCCTCCCCTTTCCAAACAGCGTGTAAAAGACTGTTGTGGTTACCTCCCATGGATCTTTTCTATCTAGCTGTGGCTGCGGATGGCGGGGAGCATGGTGTCACCTTTCCTATCACAGGAAGAAGGACCAGGACATAAACTAACAGCTGCCAGGTATAGAAGTAGAGTCTAAGGACATGCTGAATTCAGTTTAGAATACAGGTATTGCTGTGCTTAAGAACTTACATAGATTCCTGCTTAATTTTCATTTTTTTTTTTTATATTTTTTTTTTCCTGGTTTGTTTTGTGTGACAAAGGTGTTGTAGTTTGAGACTGCCTGGTTCACTACAGTGAGTATTCAGATGTGAAAAACATATAGAAAAGCACTTTAAAACACAGGCAAAATATTTAGGAAAGAAAAGTTTTGTTTTTTTTTGGGGGGGGGGGTTATTTTTTGTAAGGTATTTCTTTCAGGTAGTGTCACAAAATAGAAAAATGGTCACTGAAAGAAACTGGCACATGCAAGGCTATTATTTACTTATCAAAGCTCTGTGCTCAGATTTCACTTGATGTTTTGAAAATCCACCCCCTTCTGCCTCGTTTGAAATTATCAAGTGCACTGAAGAGGAAGAAATGGATTTATTGTCAGTGATTGCTCAGAAACTAGGTGCTTCAGCAAATTCAGAGTTTCCCAGAGAAGTTTGAAATCATTCTGTCCATCTTCCACAGGGAAGGGCTGTGACCTAGACCTTGCATTAAAAGCTCTTCAAAAGGCAACAGCATCAAGCATGCTGTGGGAACAAATATTGTGATGCAGCTGAATGTCATTGGGAAGCAAGGTACTGTATATCAGCCCTACATAATGAATGCAAATTGTATTTTTAGGATCCAAATGGGAAAGCATAAAAGGCTACAAAAGCTTTAATTTATGATTTATTCATTTAAAGCTTCAGGCCATTAAGTACCCATTAAATAACTATTTTATATGCTGCTAAGTGCATCTCTATCGTCAGAATAAAAAGATTGTTTTAGTTCACCCTATATCAGATAAAACATTTTAATTGAGGGCATTTGTGATAACAAATTGACTGGAATTGGAAAGTAAATTAATGCTGAGTTCTGACAGCAGGACATCTTTGTGAATTTGCTTTTAGTGTTTGTGTGTGCATGAACAGTTACATTATATATGTGTTTATTTCTGTTTAGATTTCAGTTACAAAGATTCTACCCCAAATAAAATTTTTGATTTTCATTGCTCTGGTAGGGTTCCCTAGATTCATGTCTTTCCTACTCTTACTGTGGAGCTCAGATTCTCTCTTAAACATTTTGTAACGTTCTCTGACCTCCCTGCTAAGAGCCTCCATTATTTAGGATGTGTTCTGAAACTGGGGAGTAGAAACAAGTAGATTAGAAGAAATTGCATATTTTCCTTCCCAAGGATATTTCAGTGTTTTCTTTTATTTGAGAGAATGTGGAGTTTTAAAGCCTGCCTGCAGAATATCAAGATTTCAAAGAAAGTTCATTTAGAGATGTTGACATATTTTGGTTTGGCATTTTTGATTGAAATCAAGCATTGCATTCCTGGAACTGAAGTGGTTCATTTTCTTTTGTTCGTGAGCTGATCAGCATGCAGACGTATTTTATTGCCATTGTTGCCTGGCCTCCAATTTTCTTTGTGGTGCTGAGAAATACTCCTCCTAGGATGAAGTGACTGAAATACCTATATATATATACCTAGATCATGACCTACATGACTAAATCATCTGGTGTAACTTGAAACTCTTGCTTGCTTATACAGAAATGTCCAAATTCCCAGCAGGCAATATTCTAAGAAAATGCAGTTGAATTTCATTTATTTTTGAGCAAAAGACATTGTCCTGTTTAATACAATAAATTGTTGCAATTTGGATTTAAAACAACAACAACAAAACAAATGCAAGACCCAGTTTTCTGAAGAAAAAAACCTGACATTTGGAAAATATTTCCAAACATAATTTTTAGGTGAAATTATTTCCTTAAAGTTCTGAAATTGTATTTGATGTCAATTTATGCACCAGGAAAGGTCACCCTCTGTGTCTCAGGACTGCTGGATTGCTTCTGTAATGACTATTTCTCATTTATGGGAAGGTTCGCAACTGGGGGAAGGAGTAACCGAAAAGCAGAAGGGCTAAAAAGAAGCTTCTTAAAGCAATCTGTGGCCTGGAAAGACAAGTAAAGGGCAATCCTGCAGTTCCTTGCTCAGACATGCTAGCCAATTAAGCAATTACATTATCTTGGGCTTCTCTGAGTAGCTTTTTCTGCCAGCCCATCTGGTCTTCTCCTTACCTTCTACGAGATTTCTATTTGCAGCTCTTCCATCTTCCTGCTTGTTGCTTCTCCATCACTGTTTTCTACCTTCTGGCTCTGTCTTTCCCCTAGCTTCTTCTCTATTATCGATCACATAAGAGCAACTCGTTACTAAGAATTGCTAGACAAAAGGCCTTACTTTTTTATGCCTATTTTCTGTGATTATTCAGTATGCTGCAGAAATAAGCTTTTAAAATACGTCAGTTTTAAATGTGTTTTTAGTGACCCTTCTGCTTATCCATAGGTGGATAATTTTTCTAGCAGTTTTCAAATTCAGTACCTTAAAATGTTTTTCAACCTAATTCAAAGTGTGAAGCAAATGTATATTCTTTCTGTGAATTTGAAGTAGAATTATTGTTCATAGTGTGAAAGGGTATTTTCAAGAAAATGTTTGCCAGTTCCATTAAGTTATTGTATATTTTTTCAAGGATTCCATTAATCTGTATTTGTCAGTTATGTAGATAAGAAAATGACTTGGAAAGTGAAGGCATTTATCTAATCACAAAATAAATAAATAAGTAAATACATAGTGCAGTACTTCAGTTTGCCACAATTTTTTTGTTAAACTTGGAGATTTAGTTCAGATTCAATTAATGAAACTGTGAAATCTGGGAAACAGAGAGGGAAATATTGGGTGACAGAACACTGGAACAGGTTGCCCAGAGAAGTTGTGGAGTATCCTTCTCTGGAGATACTCAAAACCCACCCAGATGTCATCTTGCACAATGTACTGGAGGTGACCCTGCTCGGCAGAGGGGTTGGAGTAGACGATATTCAGAGGTCCCTTCCAACCTCGGCCATTCTGTGATTCTGTGAAATGTTGTGGAAGTGATAAATTGCAGTTTAATTATATTTTTAATTCGTATTAAGTTAAAGGGATTTTTTAATAGGATTTATTTAAGTTTTTGTTTTGTTTTGTTAATTTAACCGAAGATAGAATGTGTCACAGGAAAAACTGAAGGGTTTAAAGAAAGAGGAAGGGCTACCTTAAGAAGACATGAATGTGTTTTGTAACAGTGTCCCTCCAGCACTTTGCCAGATTGTCCTCTGTTATAGCAGATCCTAACACTCAGGAACAGCGATATGGATTTATGCACGTTTTCCATGTATCACAGAAAAGACTTTGCTCTTTTTTTTTTTCTTTACCAGATCTTTTGTTTCTGCACATAGAAAATCAATCTTATTTAATGCATCGGGAAACTCTCTCTCTTAAGACTCACTGCCTTTCACTTTGGGTTATCCTCTCAGCCAAATCCTGCGATATTGTAATTGATTTTAAAAGTCAGCAGCAAAAGTATTTGATCTTTGGGTGACAAACGGTCAAAGAGGAGCCCTCAGGATCAGTGTTAAACGTCAATGAAATTAGATTCATGCTAGGATAGGCAAGTTACAAAAATTCAAAACCAATTGTAACTGTGACAGTAATAAATGGAAACTCAGCAAAATGAAGCTATTAGTCAACAATGTGCAATCTCATAAATGTGAACAAATGATTATGGAGCAGCTCAGGCCTGAATTAAAACCGAACAAGCTGAAACAAGCAATATCACTGAGATGGGTAAAATACATTTATTCAAGATGATGTAACAACACTTACATTAGAATAAAAGCTGAAGTTTCAGCTGATATGTTCCAGATAATTTGGATGTCATCACTCAAAACAGGCAAAGGCACATGCATTCATCTCAAGCACTGTGTGCAGTTTTGGGTGCCATAATATAAGAAGGGTATAAAATTTTTAGTGTGTGTCCAAAGCAGGGCAACAAAAATGGTAAAGGACCTAGAGGGCAAGATGTATGAGGAACAGCTGAGGTCCTTTGGTTTGTTCAGACCAGGGAAGAGGAGACTGAGAGGAGGCCTCATGGCGGCCTGCAGCTCCCTCACGAGGGGAGCGGAGAGGCAGGACCTCCTCTGTTGACAGGGACAGGACCTGAGGGAACTGCTTGGACCTGAGTCATGGGAGGTTCAGGCTGGGTATTAGGAAAAGGTTCTTCACCACGAGTATGGGTGGGCCCCCCTCAGAATTGGTCATGGCTCTAAGCCTGCTGGAGTTCAAGAATCCTTTAGACAATACTCTCAGATATGGTTTAATTTTTAGATAGTCCTATGTAGAGTCAGGAGTTGAACTTGATCTTTGTGGATGCCTTCCAACTTGGGATATTCTGTTTTGTTCTAACACATGTACTGCTAGTACTGGGGTGTTGGATGCTAAACCCAGTGATGTAACTCCCATCAGAGCTACCAGTAATAGCATGTTAAATGTAGCCAAGTTGTTAAAAATCTTGTATCGTAAAAATGTGGGACTGACCAAAGAGTTCATGGGTAATTTTTGCTGCTGTTTACAAGTACAATGGTGGGGCTATTTAGTACTGTGCTATCACAAGCTACTAAATTCAATGCCATTTACTCCTGAACAACAAGGAGTATGTTAATTGACAGCTAAAGAAAGGACACAAACCTCTTTTTTTTTTTAATTTTATTTTTACTTTTCCTCTTTTCCTTGTGGTGTTTTGAAAGAATCCATCTAGAAAACTGTAAAGAGCTTTAGCTAAAGGACTCAGCAATATTCTCGTGAAAATATGTAAGTATCAAGAGCACCTAAAACAATATTGGTATGCAAAACATCAAGACAACCTTAGCAAAAATCAAGTTTGAATTAAGTTGACCTTGCATGAAAGAGTACAAAGTAGCTTGAAGTGCCCTGTTCTAAGTTGAAAACATTTGCAAAAACAAAGCCTGTGTTATATCTTCTTTATAATCTATCACCCTCTGAAAATATTGCTTCTTTAGTTTATTCTGTGTTGCTTATGATTTTAAGTAGAAACGTTGATTACTGAGTTTTGTTTCTCACCCATGATGTATGCAATTGGGATGGATCAGTTTTCATCTGATTCTTAAATTTTTCTGGAAGCAGGAAACAGCATGCCAGATCTTGCATATACTTCTGCATATCACTACATATCAAATGATATCTTGCATATCACTTCTGTGAGTGAAATCAGTAACTCCAAGAACAAATACAGGTATAAAACTCAGTCCAGTGTGTTTAAACAAAAAGAGAAGTAAGAGTAGCTGTGCAGCATAGAAATACAAAATCAAGTGTGGATTTAATTTTCATTGCAGGCCCAAATATTTAATCATCACAGACGAAAAGTAGTGCACAATTTCATTTACTCACGTAGTAAATGCATGGAGCACATTCATGCATGTCTGGGAAGTACTGGATGTCCACTCTGGGTTTTGAAGGGCTCTGTCTTCATATGGAGCAGCACCAATCTATTTGCAAGTCCTTCATTATCAGTTATTCTTCCGGACCGAGAAAGCAGAGAATTACCATTTAGCAGTCAATAGTCATGAGTGCCTGTGGCTGTAGCGTATGTTATTAAAGTAAATGAGAAGCATTCTATTGCCATTTAGAACAAGGTGACTTTTAATCCTTTATTAGTGCTCCAAAATCTAGGCCTTCTCCAGCCTCCATTAAAACCAGTGGAAGACTTTTTATCGATTTAGAGGAATCAATAGCTTAAATGTCTCTCTTCCCTTGTACCTTCTTTCCTTCCAGTTTCCACCTCTCTGGTGGCTTTCCTATCTGTGTCTGCAGGTGATATAGGAAGATACGCAGTTAACTTAGATGCAAACAAGCCAAAATAAACCAAACAAATTCCACTCTTTTATCTTTCATTTTTCAAGTTTGTAAGACTTTATAGCAGGCACCTAGGTGACTTTGTGCCAGCTGGTGCCTTTGTAGCACTCTGACTTGGTTGCGTTTTCAGTCCTGTTTTCAAGGCCTTTCTTTTGTTTTTCCCTTGGTTGTACTAAAGTCTGCTTGTTGCCTTGACAAATATTTGTTTCTGTTTCTGTGTAAGTAAGCATCTAACATAAAAATTTTTTCAGGATTTGTATTCAGCTGACTGTTGTGCTACTGTTTACCAGCGTTCAAAACCTGGGAAAATAGCAATTTGTTTGGGCTGAATAAGTAATACCTTATTTTAGAGGGCACAAATAGCCATGTAATTATTTTGAATTAAGAAATTACCATATCATTTCAGGCTCATTACATGGGTATTTATTTTTAGGAGATTATGTGCAAACCGTTACAATAATAATTAATGTAACTTTTATTTTTAAAGGGAAATAAGTATAATAGTAAAGAAAGGAAGGACACATTCTTGGTGAGCTTCAAGGCCTTAAAATGACAATTCCACCACAGATGTTGTGTGGAGCTACATTTTCATGTTGAAGACTAAAAGGCTTATTATTCTTGTATAGTGTTGAAGTGAAGAAGCAACTAGTAATGCACTTCTTATTTGTAACTTTTCACATGGTATGGTAAAGAATGGATGTTAAACTGCACAATCCTAATTAGGAAGGGCAGAATCCCTCTCAGTGGCTAAAGAGGTTATTTATATGTGTTTAGTCTATAATATTTAAATGATATAATTTCTATAACTTCTAAAAAACAATACAGTTCTGATTGTCCTTTTTTTTTCTTTTTTTTTTTTTCTTTTTCCCAACAGTTTATCAGGAAATCAGCTGTCCTGAAATCTATAGCAATCCTGGAAGCTCGCCACTGTATCTGGTCTGTTGCAACAGGACTGCCCTGAATCCACACAAGAAAGCCTGGGCTCTTTGGGAGCTGTAACTCAGGCAGAGAGTGAGGATAATGAGCTTGAAGCTGGCTCAGCTTTATAATCTCCATTCTTGCCTTTTGATAGTAGAGCAATTAACCGTTTTGTGGGCTAATTGCCTTCCATTTTCTCAGTGTTCATCATATTTCTGCGCTAAACCACACCACTATGGGGCTGGTGTATTTCCACCTTTCTAATTCCCTTCTCTCTGACTAGCCCCCCAACCTTACATTCAACCTGTGCCTGTGTTGTTTCTTCCAAGACGCTGATCACAATTAGAGGATCCACAACTTTTGAAGGATCTGATCCAGTGGATACAGCAAGTCTTCAAGAATCTTTGCATCAGGCCTCTGTTAAGTTGCAGCTTGTGTTGCAGAACCTACAGCTGGCCCAGGCCCTCAACTCCCCCTGTTCTGCTTCCTCAAACAAAGAGTAAGATTGCTATTGGTTTCCTTTCATGATTATAAATGTCTATTTAATCTCTCTAATCTTCTTAACACCAGTTAAAATGTCTAGCAGACAGAAATGTGAGAAATATTTGCTGTGAGGTAGAAATTCACCTAGTCATAAAATAATTGCTTCTAAACTGTTATTCATGGCATGATTCTAATTACATTATACTTAAGGGATCATAATGAAACAGACTTCCAAATTTACCCTGGAGTATTTTTTCTGCAGTATTGGATTGGAAAGCTGTAATTTGAATAAATGAAATGAGTAACTGAAGACAGACTCTCCCTCTCTCCAACATGTCTCATTAAAAAAAAAAAAAAGAAATGAAGAAAACTGTGTCATTTAAGTGATTAGCAAGATGTTGACAAAATGGAGGAAGTTTGCAGCAGATATTTTGTATACTCAGCTGAAAACAAATTAACAAAGCAGATTTCTGTACAGATAAGCCAAGCTTGTTTTCTGAAGGGCAAAAATCTTATTTATGCGTGATCAACTGAAGAGGAAAGAAGCAGTGAGAAAAAAAATGCTCATGAAAACCTGCAAATGGCCTTGTTATTCATTTGAGAAAGGGAGAGCAATAATATTCAAAAAGCCCTTAGGTGTATTATATAGATGTCAGACCTTGCTTCTTAGAAAAGAGGAGTTAATGAGTGCTATTGCTGTTCAGCACAACAGAGAGAAAAATAAGTGTTGAAGGGTTTGCTGTGATAGGCGATAGCATGAAATTACTAGATTTCACCTCAGACCCTTCCCTGCTTTCCCCTTCACTCCCATGAGCTTTCTCTGACTGAACTGCGTTCCTCAGCTGTTGTGGCAGTTTCACGAAGTTCGTGGTTCTCTCTCTATCATATAGTCCAGGCTTTGCTGAAAGTCAGAACTCGCTCCTTTTTCAGATTCAGTGCATTTATGTCTTTGGTCTTGTTCATTTATAAAACTGGCTTGATTTTGGTTAATTAATTGAGGTCAGTGCATTCCTCCCACAGATGGTTGGAAACATAGGCTGTTTTCCAAAGGCTTTGGGAATGAACATGTCCAGTGAGATGGGGCTGTTATTAAAGAGCCGAACGTAGGCCAACACACCTGGATATGAACTAATGAGGACAATGCAACCATGCATCTCAGACATGTTTGTTAGATAAGTCATTTAGTGACATACCTCCCTTATGTACGTGGAAGTTGTCCTTCATGTTGGAAGATTTACTTCTAAAATAAAAGCAGCTCATGCCTTTACCTAACCCTTAAATTACTAGTGATATTTTCTTACCTCCCCAAATCACTGTTTCACTGCTTACCTCTCCAAATCACTGTTTCACTGCTGTGAAAGAGAAACATTCTTTCAGTGTCCTCTTCTCACCCCTGATATTTTACAGTACTCTTTGAAAAGATACAGTGAAGATCTGCTCTTCCAGTGACACTTCGCAACGTATCAATAGATGGCAGTAGCTGAATTCTCATCTAAAAAAAAAAAAAACACACCTGGAAAATTTTCATAATTGGCTTTTTCTATAAGAAAAGAAGAATGTACTCTTTATGGGTTAAAATAAGGCAAGTTCTTTCACAAATCAGGGTCAAAGTGCAATTTCCCTCATTTCTTTCATTCTCAGAAGTATAGATATCAAGTTGCTTAAAACAGCACCAAATTTGCTGGAAGACATAAAATAAAAGAATCTACAGGTTCAACAGGGGATCGGAAACAAGGATCAGTTCAATTCTATGAATATTTCACTTGAACCTATTTAGAGACTTGTTACTCATGGAATGGTTATGATTATTCACTCTGGAAACAGATTACCAATACCTGCACCATAATTCCGAGTCAGGAAGTCCTGCATTCCAAGATAATTTACTTCTTTTGGAATTTTCCCAAATATTTTCCTAATGTCAATCCATATATTATATTGCCCCCGGTAAATACAACTTTATAATAAAGTAGCATACTGTGTTTGAAAATGGCTGTTTTATTAACTCTAGTTAATATGGAAGCAAGATCCCAAATTACTCTGTAATCTCCATTGTTTTAATGGAGTATGTCTAAAGAGCTTGCCCATTTAACTAGTAACTCCAAAATTTGGGGAGATTTCCAAGATACTCATGTATTTAGTCTATTTTTCAAAAATGCCTGCATGGATCAGGTAACGTACTCTTATCAAGATGAATCTGAATTAGGAAACAATGCTCTGCATACTACTAAACATTCTCTTAGGTGCTATCATCTTTTCAAAGGGCACAAACGTACTTGAAGATATGTCCTTTTGTTATAAAGGGGGACTCTGCAGTATTCATTTACTCTAGAAAGCATATTCGTAGTTAGAAATTACCTCAAGAGATCATTTAACCATTTCTTACTCACTGAAGCAGAATCAAGAATATTTAGATGAATGTATCCTATATATTCATATATTTAATGTGGTTCCTATATCCTGACAAAAAGAGAAAATTCTGCAATGATGCTGTGTGGCCAGTGGAAAAAATATATTTTCTGAACAGTAGCGAAGCCTTGATCTTCTTCATTGCAAGTTTATTTTTCTCCTCCCATACTTATATTTCTGTAGTACAGAATTTACAGTTCATCATGGTATTGCTGGAGAAATTTTGATAAAATCATTTTTTTTTAATCCAATGGTGTATGCATATTTATTATACATTTTAAATGAAAACTCATTTTGAAACATCACGTAGGTTTTTAGATCTCTTAGATTTTTCTCATCAAAAGCAAAATGTTACTGAAATCAGCACAGTCCAGTAAACTAAAGCATATGGCTGTTGATATATCAAAATTTCTTAAAGGCAAAGAATATAGAGCTCTGGCAGAAAATTTCTGAGCGCTGTATCATCTGAATTCTTGGGTCTATGGAAATATTCTGTGCTTTTTTACAAACTCACCTATTTAATCTTAATCACGATTATTTAATTATTATTATTATTTGTATAATGCAGTTTTCTTTCTTCTCTCTTTCTGCTAGTGTTTAAGTACTGCTACAGTAAGAAACATTCTGACAGATATATTTTTGTGATATGCATTTCTGTTAGCAGTTGGGGAAGTGCGTTGACTGGTAATTTGCAAATCAGTATTTTCAGATTGCTAGCTCAGGTCAGAGGACTGTAAAATGCTGGAAGTTTATACTCAGTATTATCTAAGCTCTGAGAGCCTTTTATTAGCAAAGCTGTGCTGCACACTCCAAAACAGAAGATTTTTCCTGATTTGTTAGGTAAGCTCTTCTGGATAGGAATTGGCACTTTAAAAAAAAAAAAAAAAAAATCTATTTTTAAGTGACATACTTGTTGCTGTATCATTTTAAAACTGTCATTTGTTAATGTGCTGTTGTTACTATTGCAGGCTTTGAAAAGTATGAAGCACTGCCAGACCCGATTGTGTTACAGCTTACACACACCTGGAACTAAAAGGTAACTCCCAGGTTTCCCTGTTCAATGCAACTATATGGAAAGAGACCAAAAATGGATACAGACAAGAATATAAGGAAACAGGGTCTGTTGATCAGTGTGATTGGTGGTTATCCCAACAACACAATGACTTTGAAATGTTATTAAAAATTAAGATACTTTGGCTAGGTTTACTGGTAGTATCTTTAAGAAGCAGTACAAACAGCATTTGTCTTAGCCAAGCAGTGGAAAGTTAGGACTGTACGATCTTGTCCACCCCAGTTTCCAGGTAAGCTACAATGCACCTGTATCGCATACATATCTACTTGTTTAATGATTTTTACACTTTCCATTCTGATCTCTTTCTTTTACAAGCTAAAACCACTAAAATAGATGTCTACATGCTTCTGCATGCCATTTAAATGGATGCAATTTTAATCCAAAAGTGAGTGTTACTTGCATATCTACAAGATCATATAGTGCAGTCACATTACATGAGATGCAATTTTTATGATGAAAAAGAACCTTAAGCAAATGGGTGAAGAATGTTATCCATTGCCGCCCCCAAATCATAATCCATTATTTGAGTCAAAAATCTGTCAGTCACACAGCAGTTCATTTTCCTAAACTGAACATTATAGCCAGCTGTGTAACAGTAATGTTGCTCAAAGAAAATGCAGCCATTGTTTAATGGGGAAAATAATGCTCATATTAACAACAGCATGCACTTCTGAATCCCTTTGGCTGTTTCCAGGTACCCCTTCCTCTGCTTGCACCCTAGAACTAGCCACAGTTTGTATTCCCAGATCTAAAAACATTCTAGTAATGGAAGAGGCTTTAAGGGGCACATGTGTGTTTCTCAATGCTGTGAAAGTCCATACTCATTTATGATCTTTCTTGAAATCACATTCAAAACATACTGAAGTGTAAGGGCGGAAATGAAGAGATTTGGCTTAATAAGATTCATCTTTATCTTCTTATAAAGTCTTTCTCAAGCAACACCCGTCTGTAAGCTGTAACCAGAACATCATTTCCATTTTTCAAAGCAACACAGAGTGACTCTGAAAGTTTGTACTCAAAGATATGTTGTGGAGAATTAAGCAGGATTTTTTCCCACAGGCACTTTGTATGAATAAGAAAATCTCTTCTAACTTAATGTAGAGAGCAAGAATTGCCAAGCTGCTAGAGGAGAAGACGGATTTCCAAGGATTAAAAACAAACAAACAAACTGCATAACAGCTGAGCTTTAAAGAAAATTGTCTGATCTGTTTTTTTCAGTAATGGGGTTACAGGCACCTTTTCCTATGGTAAGAACTTCTCATCCACAGTTGAGCAATTTCTCCAAAATATGTATTACATCAGCAAATAATTTTAGACCAGAATATTGCCAGTGAAAAACTGATTGCCTTTTCATCAGATAGATAATTCTAATTGTACAGATTGGGTCTATGGGGTATAATATTACATGTAAGCCTATGTTTAAAAGTAAAAACTATCATTTCATTCCAAAATGCTTGCTATTTCGCATCATCAAGATTAAAAAGGATTGCTTGCTTAAGGTGTAAATGCAAGTGTATGTAACTCAGGGATCAAGGTGGTGTCAGTACAGACACAGCCACAATACTTTTGTACCTTTTAAAAGTACTTTTTAAAGTTTTTAAAAATAAGAAGAAATACCCACCTGCTCCTGCATGGTTTCACTGGTCATTATACACATATAAAATTACACAGAGGAAGAAAAGAGGGTAAACTCATAATACCCTGAGTTATCTTTATTTCAGTAACATCTATTTCAACTCACGCTGTTCTTTTATGTTTGGAATTACAGATGGTGGATGTACTATAGAGCTCCTGAATGCATCATGTAGGTTTAAGCACCAGACTGTAGGAATCTGAGCTGCTAGCTAATGACCAAATTTTGATTTAATCTATTTTTTTCCTCTTTCTAATTATTTTTCCTTCTACTAGGTTGGAGACAAGATAGTAAATAAATAAATAAGAATATAGAAAAAACATAGATATTACTACCAACATTTTTTCCTTCTCCCTAGCCTGCTAGTCTGCAGAAGATTCACAGCCTCTATTTTGTGATGATTGTTGGGATGATGAGTAAATGCTATGAAGTTTATTTCCCAGACTTATCAGATCCTCTGTTAGAGCTTTGGATTTGCAAACTTTTGCAGTACTACTGCATTACTGCTTGGTACTTTTCTAGAGAATTCTGTATTTTCTACAGAATAAATACTTCTCCATGGAAGTATCAGTTAGGCAAGCAAACCTATCAGATTAAAGAAAATGTATGTAGAGCTTGTTATAGATCAAACTGATCAGTAGAACAGAAACTATTCCCAGACACGCTTTTAGTAGCGAATGAGCTCCCTTGTGCAACAAGGTGTTGCGCCTGGGAGTACCTGGGAGTTTTGAGGCTCTGCCCAGCTCTCCCCCAACCCCTCCCTGCAGGATGTCTGGACAGAGCAGCCTGGCGTGGGAGCTGGACTGTGTTCTTGCTCCCCTCAGCTGCCAGATGCTCTGAGCTCAGCTCTGAGCAAAAGCTAATACTCAGCAGCTGCTGTCCCTGATAGACAGCTGATCACTGTGTGCTCCTTTGCTCTCCTGCTTTTATTTCCCCCATCAAGCTGTACAAATAGGTATGTTGCTCTGTCCCCTGTTCATCCAGCCGAAAAGCTGAACTGAGTCAGGACACACTCCAAAAATATCCTTGCAGCATAAGAACGAAGCACAAGATGGGTTTTGCAAGTATCTGTTTTGTGGTAACTTGTGGTAACTGTATTTCCTTGCATTGGCTAAAGAAGGGCCAACGGATCTAAGTCTTAATAATATCTATTGAGTTTGTGAGTTATTCTACTGATGGTGGGAACAGCCATTCTTGTACTATGATCACCATTGAATCACTTAAGATAGTTTCTGCTAAACTGGTGAGGTGATAAACCAGGCCCATGTGTACCCTATTGAAATGGGAAATGCACTCAGCATTAGAAACCTCAGAATAAATACTCCAGTATCTATGGGAGTACTGAATTTTCCTTCTCCCTTAAGATACAGATGATGCCCAGGGATGATCTCTGCTCTCTGTGAGTACTTCTGCACTAGCAAACTTCAGAGTGCCCATGACCCAGAGATCTCAGATGCAAATCTGCTTCTCTTTGAAGCTGGACAGGTGAGGTCTCCTTTCTCTCCTTTCCCAGATGTCCCTGGAAGGAAAACACAAAACAGACAACTAATGGGGAAAAGGATGCACAAGCATGGCCAGTGTCCGTCTCATTTTCTCTACCAGACATGACTCATGGTAGTGCTTTAAATAGTTTAAACAGAACAGGTGATGCGAATGCATATGATCTACAAATGTTTTTTTCAGTGCATTTTTTTTTTTACTTTTCCCAGACTGACCTGCTATCACCTTTAGTAAAGCATACATAGTTAGTTTGCTTTCTGAAAATAAATATTCTTTGTAATTAAAAGTACAAAGATCCTGCTGATGTGATTGTTTTAACACTGAGGGAGTTTTGCTGTAGTTTTGTCCTGGAGTACCCAGAGGCTGTAAAGATAGTTTCAATATTATTGTTTCCATCAATAATGGATAATGATATCAATAAGACAAAGACAGGAACATGTTAGCCTCAAGCCTTGAAAACACATTCATCCATATGCCTTCTGCCAGAGGTGTGTGCAACACAGAAAAAAATTGTAGTAACTTAAAATTTAGTACTGTGATTAGTTCAAATATCAGAAGATACCTATGGCTTTTCAGCCCTTAATTAAACCATAGGTACTTCTTTGTTTCCCCTTCCTAGGTATGTTTTACTTTTATCAAGGATGGAAAGCCTAAAATGTTTCAGGATTGTTGACTGTGCTTTGTCTCAGAAATGGCTCCAACCTGGGGCTCTCAGAATTACAATAAATCTGTGGTTTGCTCTGAATGAGCTTAGTGCACTTGCCGGGACTGGAAATCACGTAGTGTAACTAAGGCGATAGTCCATTCACAGCTTTAATTCTCTAAGGTTCAGAGAGCCTCCTGCAAAGTGCTTGCTTTTAGTGGCTCTTGGAGGACTTCAAAGAACATAGGTTTACAGGAAAAAAAAAAAAAAAAGAAGAAAAGAAAAGAAAAAAAAATATGTAAAGCCTAATGCAAATGTGTTGTTTCCTGTCAGCTTTTCTAAGTACATACAAGCATGTTACAGTTCATTGCTGAGGAAGAGAGCTCAGTTTTCCAGTAATGTGCCTTTTGTGCTTTTTCAGGCAGGAAGAGGATCTGTTTTCTGTTTCAGCTTTCAAAAAATGGTATTTAAAAGGAAATCCATTTCTTTTGTCAGACTGCAAGACCAAATGCTATATATTACATATACCTTTCATTTAGGCAGTGTATCATGATATAATTTCACTTAATTCACTGACATATTAAAATGTAAAAGTATTTCTTTCCGATACTGTTTACAGAAAAGAGGAAGAGAAATGAAAAACAGCCCAGAAGAGTTTTTGAGGGACATAGTCTGCTTCTCCTCATTTTTTGGGCCGGAGTGCTTCCTGGAGCTGTGAAGGTAGGCTTCGCTCATCTGTCCAAAGCCATGCTTGGATGCTGGCCTGTGTGGAGGAGGGTTTAGCTGTCTTCACCACACAATCCTCCACATGTGGAGGCTTTTTGGAGCGACTTGGTGTGGAGTGACAGTGAAAGAAGATGGTGAAATGGGCAACACTGGAGGAAGGGTTTGACAGGCCAGGGAGAGAGACGCACACACTGGGTGCCATTAGCTGCGAGTCTGCGAGCACAGCTTTCCTCTCTCTGCAGAAACAGCTGGTTCTTTGGCGTCTATTTTTACCTGTTTCTAAAGAGCAGTGAATTCTGTTTTGAAAATCTTGCAGTAAGCGTGCACACCAGTCTGTAGTATTCTGTAGAGTTTTATCTGTCTTCAGAAAAAAGCAAATAGACAAACAAACAAAAAAAAAAGCCAAATCCCAGAGTCCTTTTGAGGACAGAATCCTGTGCAGTATGTGAGGATCCAAAGTTTAGGTAGTAGAAAAGAAAAACTACTCAAAGTCAGGCGTAGTAATTACTAGTGTCTCCCCAGTGTGTGATTATTCCTCGTTCTGTCCTTTCTCTGGCTTTATTCATATAGCACCTGCTAAGACTTACTGTGTTTTGTGCATTTTTCCCCCATCTGTTACAAGCTCATGTAAATCCTAGGCTAATTTAGAAATCCTTTATCTAGGATTTTGCTTGTTCAAAACAATTTAATAATCTGTGCAGAGAAAGTTGTATTTTAAAAGTTTTTAGATTGTATTTCATATCTTCATAATGTAGTGAGCACAAATGGCTATACAATCAGCTATATCTGTTTAAGCTTGCTAAATCATAAAGAGCCATGTTACAAAACAAGGCAGAACTGTTCCAGGCAACACTCTAAATTTATGGGACAATGATGCCAGATGACAACAGAATTGCAAAGAAAGTGCTTAGTACATCAGAAATTAATACCTACTGAGTCTTTTTTTATGGTGATAATTATAAGTATTCGCTCTGTGTTTGAACATAATACACTCAGAACAGCAGTTTAATAAATGTACTAGAGATTATTGAAAAAAATGCAAGTTGCAGGTCATGTTTGGGTTTTCATTGGGCAAATAACTATCATTTTCTTCTCAATGAAAAATAAAATTGCAAAGTTACAGGAGGTTTTCAGATTCAGTGCATACAAATGGGTAGTTTATATCTGTGCTCTGAGCAGCTCAGAGGTATACAGTTGAAAATAAGCAGGTCACGCCTCTTGCTCTGACAAGGCCAGTTTGGTTTGAGGACTCGCTGGATGGGGCTGACTGCAAGGTGCACTCACAGAGTCTTGGAGGTCAGTGGTATAAATGTTTGTGGAAAGATGCTGTCGCTGTAAAAATCTGAGGAAATGTATTCCTGGCAGGCAGGTAGGTAGGCGTTCAAAAGTAGAATTTGGGCCTTGATAAATGTTGATATATTAAAAAATCATTAACATTGATTTCTTCTACATTCCACTTCTTGAGTGTTTTTATTCTATATTTTTTTCCATCTTCTCTCCAAGGATTGATGGGGTTGGAAATGTACTTTTTGTTATGAGAACAAAATGTCTTTTATAACTCCAGGAGCTGTTACTTTAGTATTGGACCACTGACCAAATGTTGTCGGAGACGGCAATGCTACTGACTCTCATTTAGTCATTGATGGCTACCTTAGCATAAATACTCACCAATGTACGAAGGAGAGAAATGCTCATCCCTCAGCAAAAGGAGAGGGGGAGTCTGCAGCCTCTCTCTGTGCTTGGCTGACTGAATTTTTCCCAAAGAGCAATCAAACCTTTACATTTTACACTTCAAATAAAAATTTCACTACCTCTACCTTATAATCCATTTATTTCATTCATATTATGTACCTGTTTTATTTCAAGTAGCAAATCAGATATAAACTTTTATTTTTAATAATGAATCACACTTCTGGGCACACTTAACCAGAATTCATGTATGGTCTATCCAGTATCCTCTGTGCAACTCTTTATATACAATAAAAAATATACAGCTTAATCAGTTGTAACCTTAGTTATATAACAGAATGGCTGTTGATCCTATATTTGATGAAATCATCCTTTTTTATTCATTTCAGATGTCACAGTCTCATGCAAAATGCAAAAGCCATATAGTTTATTTCAGCTGAAATCATAAAATTGAATTATTTGTTTCTAGACATACTCTTTGCTAATTTGTGACACAGTAAATTTGAGTCAGTTTTTTGTCTTTTACCACAGCTTGTCGTACACATTCACATACAATCCCAGACAAACAGCTTTTGGAACTGAAGAAGCATTCAGCGGAATTGGTGGTGGTGTATAGCGTAGCTTGACTAATTAGGCCAGCATTTACTGTGGTTAACATGCAATTTATTCAAAGTGCAAGGTACGTCTAAAGAGGGTTAGTAACTGTGTTTGTGTTGACTATGAATTTCCCTCCTCATTTTTAACCCCTTCTGATTTGGAAATTTCTCTTGTCTGTGTTACTCAGGAGATGGTGTTAATGCAATGTAAGATGTTAATGAGACTTCAGTCCGTTTAGCTTTGAGGTATGACATTTTTTTCCCCTCGCCTCCTCTTAATGATCTGATAGTATGTTGCTACAGGAAAGAGAGAGAGATGTATCTCTGGTAACTAAAGGTCAGGGGCCCTAGGCTGCATGGGCTGATGTGGTGATCAGACCCGAAGAGAAAAGGGAAGGGTGATGCTTCCTCAGTGTCAAGAGTGGCCTCACAAAAGTCATGTATCTGAAATAACAGCAGTCTGAAGCCTCATGTTGCTCTCCTGTTCAGTGGTGCTGGAGAAAAAAAAGCCGAGATCCTTCAATATTTAATGATGGCTGAACAAACTTGGAATGAGCTGAGGAAGATGAAAAGTCACAGAAGTTAATGCTCCCCAAATACAGCAAAGCTCAGTAGTCCTTAAAAGCAATTAAAATGCTTTTACCATCTGTTAAGTAATTACCTATCGTCATTAGTTATTAAAAGTAGAAGATGATGTAAAGGGCACAAACAATATAAAAAGAACAGTTAGATTCTTGTGGGTTTCTTGAATGAGGTTATAAAAACCTGATTATTAGTATCGAAATAAAAATGACAAATGTACACGGGGTTTTGTAGTTGTTCCACTTAAAAAAGAAAACTGTTACATTTTTCTTAACACTAAAAAATTTAGCTTGATTCTTGCAGTGGTTACTAGTATGATTTGAAGTTTGTTTTAATATTTGTCTCCAAAAAATCAACCAAAGACCAAGAAGATTTAAGGTTTCCAAATTTAGTGAATTATAGCTCAGCTAAAATCAATTACAGAAAACACAATTTGAGGACCACACTTTGGAACAGATTAAAAGCAAGTAACCAAAAAGCCCCTAAGCTATGTGTGCTTTTAAGCTGCATGACTGTGCACACAAACATATGCGTACATACTGCCATATTTAGTAGTATGGTTTTCTAGGGTTTTTTCTTCGTCTTAGTAAAGATAGGTTCCTCAAAATGTATTTCTTTCAACGTAGTATGTGCACATCTTTATTTATTTATATATTTTTGATGGAGTTTAAGTTTATATCTCTAAGGTTGCATGAGGATCCTTGTGTATATTTTATATTTTTAAGTTTTATTTCATTCAGAGAATGGACAATAATCAAAGTAGATAGATTTCACTGCAAGTCCATAGTACACATTAGAGCTATATAAAGAAGATAGAGCTTGTTCTCAACAATTTTTAAGATGTGCTTTCAGTTGTGTTTCATTAATTGATTCAGGGAAAAAAAAATTCCTAAAAATGATGTGGTTTTCCTGTAAGAGATTATCATTCTGTATCAGTCAAGAAAACTCAGTAGTGTACAGGTTATTTTAAATGTATTTAAATGTGAAATTTGATAATTGTGACTATTTCTTCTCAGGTTTCTTGCTGAAAAAAAAAAAACAAAAACAAAAACCACCACCTTGCAGACACATTATTGAGCCTCCCATAAAACTAAAATTGGTTGGAATTAGCAATGTTCTGCTGGGGGCAGCTGTGAGAGCCAACTTTACTCATGCTACAACAGAGTGAATGCCAGTGAAATACCATCCTTAGCAAAATTGCTTGGCTGTTTGCACAAAATCAAGAAGGTCCATAAGTACATAAGTAGAAAAGGATCAGCCACAGCCATGTTGAGATGCACAGACAGGCAACCTGTCCAGAATGTGTAGTTCAGGACAACAGCATGAGAAATTCCTGATATCAAAAGCGATTAATGCCCAAGAGGGTGGCCTACCCTGGCCATGTAGTTGCGCATACAGACGCACACAAAAAAAAATATGCTGTTGAACTTTCTTGAAATCAGAGAGAAAGCAGTTTCCATGCTGTCCAGGCTAACTCTGTTTTATAGCTGCAACAACAATATAATGGTGTGAGAAATGGCCAAATCTTTATAAATAATAAACACAGGGGGATAGAAAATTGCTATGGGAGGGTTAGCAAGATAATCATACAGTAAATAACAAAAACAAGATATTAGGAGAGCAAAACTAGGGCCAAAGAGGTTAGATTGTGTAACTGGGATGCAGCAAGGGTTTTAATGAGGATGAAAATGAGAGGGGGGAAAAAGACAATAAAAGGAAATAAAAAAATTATGATTGGTGCTGCTACAGGACTCCTTTCAAGCAGCTCCGTGCCTGATCAGTGCTGTTCTTTCCATCATTATCAGGTCGGACCTTGCTTCCGCACCCAGGAGGGAGATGATGTGTTTTCCCTAGCTGAGGGAGGATCCCCAGGAGACCATACCAGCACTGACCATGGATAGGAACAACTCAGGGACAGCTCAGCATCATCTGCCCTTCCCTTTGCATCAAGCTAGTGGATACTGTGGCTGCAGATATAAAGGTCGGTGATGTCTATATTCAAGACAGGTTGTCTGTGTACCTGTCTGTACATATTGCCTTCTTTCTTTCCTGAGGTCTCTTCCAAAATCTAGTGAAGAGTATTTAAGTATTTTGCTGCTTTAAGTACTTTTTCCCTGGGCACATTGGTACCACTTTTTAAATATATATATAAAATGTGTGCTATTTATAAAATACACCACATATTTAAAACAAACAAATAAAACCCCACTATTTTTATTTTGGTTTGGCAGCTGCAAGTCTAAACATTAGGTAGAGAACAGAGACATTAGGTTTGTGTTGCCAAAATCCTACTGAGGTACCCTCTCCCATTATTTTTTCCATCTGTTTTGTTTCTTAGAGATTATTGCAGCAGCTTAAGAGTTTGATTTATTTGTGCCAAGGCATAGGCAGAGAATTTGAGAAGAGTCAGAACTGCTTAAAACCACAATCTTAACTGCTGAACTATTCTACATGTGAAAATACTTTCTGAATTTTGTTCAAAATATTCAACCTGATTTGCTGAATGAGGACGGAGAGAGAACTGAGGATTTTTCTGTCAATTCTTCCCCAGTATTACTGTAGGGAATATTTAAATACACCATTTGCAGTCAGTGCATAATAGCATAGAGAGTTGTTGTTTTTTTTGTGAACAATGATTCGTGAAAAATTACGTTTACCTTTTTATTAGAGTAAAAACAGAGTATCAAATACGCACTGAATTAAATTTTTATATATACCTTTCATGTTATGCTACCTCATCTTTGTGGCTTCAACCCTCAACAGCAGTTTTGGTAGATTTGTTAAGGGCAGTATGTGTTTGGATGATCCAGTGGTAAAGAAACCTAAAAGAAAGACAATATTTGCAAAAGTGTGAGCACTTGAACCAAACTTTTCAGTCTGTGTTCAGACACGTAACAAAAAGCTGGACTATGAAGTCACTGAGTACCCAAAGACTTGCTTTATGCAAGCAGCTTCCTTCTGCAGAATATCTATGTCCATGTGGACAGCTTAATCTGCTCTCAGCCTCCCTGAGTCAATGAAACATGTCTCCAACCCATAAATAATATTTTCTCACTGGCGAAGAGCCTCAGTCCTAGAGGCTGATTTATAGACCTTTGGGAGGAGTGAGCCAGACCTTCAGGCCAAAGACTCAGCACTCCTTATTTTAATATCCAGGAGGATATAAAAGTGGTGAAGCTGCAACCCTGACCTTCTTGCCTTTGGGGGCCTCTCCTTCCTGGGAGGAGGAGGAGGACCTATTCTGTCAACTCCCAGCTGCTCACCCTGAAAACCACCCTAATTACCTCCAAAACCTTTCCAGTGGACTGTCAGCACTTCTCTTTTTGTATTTTGATTGAGCACTCCTGACAACTATTTTCTCAGAATCCACCTATTGAGAATGAAGCTTAAAAATGTAAAATTTATTTGCTTGCAAAATCTGTTCTCTATGGGCATACACACCGTATCTCCAAAGACACACAGTTCACTGTTCTTTCTAACCATCCTGACCTGTAAATCTTTTGAGGGTGACCTGAGAAACTGGAAGCTCATTGTCCTCATAAATCTTCCAGAGCACCTGTGGAGGCACACTGAGCTCTCCAATATGTCTGTGTTGTGAATGATCTTTATCAATGCAAATAAATTTTTCTCAGGACTGGTAACTTGAAGTATTTAATAAAGTTGAGAAGGTGGTGTTGTGGGGATCTTTCTTCCTGACTTCTCAGCAGAGACAGGTCTGAGTAGCAGGTATTGATGTAGGTATACTGTAATATACTATATATCAGTAGGAGTAATTGTTGTGTTAGTACTGGAATATTATCTACTAGTAGATAGGTTTACTAGGGCATAAGCTGTTGATGTGGCTGCAAATTTAGCTTGCCTGAAAATGGAAAGGGAACTCAAGAACTGTGTCACAGCCATGTAGACGTGACCACATGGTCCGCGTAAAGGTAAGAGAGATGGTAGGGGTTTCTTCTCAATAAATGAAAATATATATATATATCAGCTAGCCTGATCAGGAAGCTGTATACATCAAAAATCATGTTTTCAAAATAGTAAGGATGGACACTGGAGGGTTTGATTGTTTCCTCCTTTAAGTGATAGCAAATCAGTTGAAAAATGTAGATTTTGTCTGAGGCCTTACAACCAGTTGTAAAGTCTAATTCTGTGTTTCCTTTTACGTCAGCAAGCACTTTAGGATTTCATACAAGTGTCAGTATGAGGATTCAGAACAAGAACCCAGGGAAGACTTTTAATTTTGGTGAGCAGCTCACTCCTATTTACAAAGAGAGCAAGTCACTCCTATCCTGGCTGAATATCCAAGATGCCAGGACTGCCTATAATCCTGTGAAGATATCACCTGTACATTTAAAGTCCCTTTGTTCTGAAAAGCATGCAAAAAAAAAAAAAATCATTTTTTTTTTCTTTAGAAAAATGTGGAAGTGTTACCTGAGCAATGGTTCAGGAGAAGACTCTAACCAGGGCATCTCAATGGCATTTGTAAGTTACTAAATTACTGCTGGATGAGTGAATATGCGAGTTGGTATGAGCACTGATTTCCTTGATACATTCTTAGTAAAATTTAAGTTATCTTCAAAGCTGTGAGAAAAAGTGTGACAGTTAAAAAGTAAATATAAAAATAAAGTTTTTGAACAGTCTGAACTCTAAATAATTAAAACTGAAAAATGTAAGAATTGAAGCTGAAATAATTGTTGGTGCTAATATTTAAAAACTTTGAAATGCCTGCATGTGCACATGCATCATTTTTTATTTTTTTTTCAAGATACCAGATTTCACCTGACAGAAAATTATCACCCCTAAACTCGTATTTTTGGAAATGCTTAGTGTCTAATTGGTTAGTGACAGCAGTTAACAATGATAAGCCTGATGCGTGGAAGTAGAATAAACGTGAGCACTCCTACCATGGCTGTGGCAGCATGGATGCCAGCTGGCAGGTCGGTGCCGGAAGGTGACGGGACCTGCAGTGCATGGGGAGGGACTCAGCCCCAATGAGGCATGGAGGAGGCTGCTGGCTAGAGCCAGGGCCCTGTGGATGCTTAGCAGCCTCCTGGTTTACCTGCTCTGATATGCTCCTGATTGCACCACAGGTGCCTTTATTCATTAAATTCAACCCCTACCAAGAATTTGGATGGGATAGTGGGAACACACAGAAGCCCAAACTGTCAGTGATATCCTGCATTTTAAGCCAGAGGCACAACAGCCAATTTCTTGATAAATATTGCTATCAGCCTTCTGTTGTAACAGAGCTTTGTACTTTTGTGTTCTCTGGAAGTGTTTTTATTGTTGTTATTGTCATTTTAAAACATTGCATAACTTGAAAGAAAGCACTGGGTTAATGTGATGATGGAGCCAAGAGTTACGTGTACTAGGGATTTGTGGAGGACTGTGAGTGGGCAGTGATGCTGTTTGACAGCAGGAAGTTCAATGCAGTCTATATCCACCAGAAACAACTAAAAGCAGCAGCTGCCCCACACAGACTCAAGGGCCGTTGCCAGTGCAGTATGAGAGCCAAGAGGTGCACAGGGCACAGCTCTGAAGGACGAGCTTGAGGAATTACACTGCTTAAAAAGGAAGGGAGAGGTGGGGAAGTAGGAGGTGAAGTTTCTGAGCATCGCAATTCTTCCGTGATTTGTCCAAGGTGGACTGCTCATTAGTGAGGAAAAATATTCACTATTTTGTTGTTGTAGTTGTTTGCTTGTTTGTTTTCTACTGCTGGGTGGCTTTTCTGTCAAGTCAGTGAGTTGAATCAGCCTCCAGCAGGGTTGGAGAGGAGGTGCCCCAAAGGAGGGGACATCTAGGGACCAGGGCTCATGTGATGTCACGCTGTGCCTAGTGGCGAAGGGGCTGCACTGGTAGCCTTGGAGCTGAAGAGACCTCAGAGTCCTGCTGTGGCTGCCAGTGGCTTCACCACGGTTGCATGTGAGGGCTGTTGGGTGGAAATTGCCTGATGGTTGGCATCAGCAGCATGAGCCAACATGGAAATGGTCATCAAAATATTTGTGTGCAAGGTAGGCCCTGCTGGCACCCACAGCTCCTACCCTGAACAAGCTTGCTTGTACACATCCCAACCATTATCACGGAGAGGGCCAGTGGAGACACGGATGTACAGTATTTATCATCATGTCAGTGACTGCTCTGATATCCGTGTGTTCCTGTGCTTGTTAATCCATGCTCTCCAGCTTGTTGATTTAAATACCTTTTTGTGACATTTGGGGAATAATGGGGCATGCTGACCCAGAAGGAACCTCTGAAATGCTGTCTGATATGATATGCATAAATCAGAGCCTATTCATTCTTCCACATGATCCCTTGCTTGTGTTGACATGGCTTCTGTAGCAAAAAAATAGAGGTACGTAGAGAAAGCTGCTCAAGGAGAAGACTCATTGTACGTGTTACGACATCTGTTTCAGTCAGAAGAGGGATTAGTCCTGGCAGTGCTTCCCTAGTATTTGTTAAAGCTGATGATAGGCAGTGACAATGGCAGCTGCTTCTTTTGATAGCGCTGCTGAGGAAATGTTGCCTGCAGTAGCAAAGCACTTCACGGGGATGGGGGCCTGCCTGTGCTGCTCTCAGAGAGACCGTGACACCTACAGCCTTTACACTTCTGCAGGGCAGGCCATTGAAAAGTGAGGTAAGAAGGTGTTATGCTTATGAATGGTGCCACAGAACCTTTTAGTACCTGTAGGCTTGATCATAGCTGTGAGTTAGAGATTATGAACTATGGGTCCCTGAATCCCTGAAGGAACGGCTTGAGATTAGGTGCTCAGGCCACAGTAAAAGGATTTAGTCTGTCCGAAGCCAACACCTGGTACTTCCACCTTAGTGGGATCAACAGCCTGATGTTCAAAGATATATAGTATCTAGGCCCTATATATAACATAGAGGAATGCTCAGGGCCTTAAGAAGGCCCTTAAGAATTTGGGCAAGGAGAGAAGAAAAATAGTGCACAGACAGGACTCGTCTCTCCAGACTTTTTCTGTTGTACGTGTCTAAGCCCTTTTCCTTATATGTTTTTTTTTCTTTCTTTTTTTCAGACTCTGCAGAGAAAGGGTGAAGTTTTCCCCCTGCTTCACTGAATAGCTTTAATACTGGTGTGTAGCTTAGCTAAGGAAAAAGAGAGTTCCTGTCACTCAAAATAGTACTCTAATCATTGAGCTACTTGACAAAAAAAAGTATATCCCAGTCTCTCCTTTTCAATCTGCTGTATTTTACATAGAAGTACTAAACATGAGTGAGAGAGAATGAAAAAAATTGATTTCTCAAGGCTCATGATGAATAGTGGTGGTGATGGGAAACGCTGGTTAGCTATATAGAGACTGCTGATTCCCTCCCTCCCTTCCTTCCTTCCTTCCTTCCCTTCCTTCCTTCCTTCCTTCCTTCCAATCCAGCAAGTTACTAAAAGAACCTATAGATTAAATATTGAACAAAATGTTTCCTAAGTAAGTGTGGCAGCTAATAGAGCAGAGAGTTGTGCTAGTTTTTTCTTATGTGCTATCTCTCTACTTTTGCTGTTCAGGGAAAACTCTTGATACATCTTTGACTCTCCTGCTTGGCAAACACTCCAGCTCCTGAGCAATGGGAAGAACAATGGAAAGGCACTTCTGTCTTCAAATCAAGCCAGTAGCTCCTCGGAGGTTGCATAGATCTGCTCTAGAAGTGAGTAAAGTTATTTTGTTCTCTCTGCAGATGGGATTCCCAGAGAACAGGCAGCCCTTAATACAGTACTCACTACTTAAAGCTGAAGAGAAACAGAATTAGTGGTTTGAAGAGGCAACTATGCAACTACAGAGAAGGCTATAAAATAAATTCACAAAAATTGTGAGCCTGTGTGCAGGGAGTTGTAATGCTTCAATGCAGAATTAGGGTCCATTTTTTTTTGTTGTTTTCTGTGAAAAAAACTATTGAGAAGCAAAATATTAAGAAGGACGTTAGGGCTGAACCATTGCAGTGATTTTTCTCCATGACTTTATTATAGTAACCATATCCTCAGTAACTGTAGAATGTAAAGAGTCCAAGTGGTGCTGAACCAGCAGGAGAACAGCTGAAATGCCTCAGACACAGGCTCTGTTGCTTCAGCTATTGCCAAAGGGAGGTATTTGGCTTGTCAGAGAAGTTTGTATATAAATTGAGTGAGGTTATTTGTGTTTCAGTGTTTCTTAAAAGTTAAACAGCCTTTTTAAAAGGAGATTTAAGTAAAATCAACACATGCATTCCACCCTCCTCCCAATGGGGAAGCAATTAGAAAAGCAAGGGAAGCATTCCCAAACAGCACTGCTTAACAGACAGTTTTGAAGAGCTTTTTTTTTTTTTTGCCTAATAATAATAGTAACTTGATGTCTTTTTTTTGTCTTTATATCTCACTCCCTAGTGGTTTAAGCATAGACAACTGTGTATGAATCTTCTATTTTGTCACATTTTCTGAGAGTATTGCTACTGTTATTTTTTTCCTGTTCTGTAATAGGAAAAAGATACAGGAGAACAGAAGATAATGTTTGCCTATTTATACCTCACATATTCCCAGGAGCTCAATAAGAAACAAAAGCTTCCAGAAATACAGCTTCACATTTTTAAGCATTTCTCAACTGGATCTTTCCTAGATAGTTTTCTGAACGTTTGTAGGCAGTCCAATCTGGTCATTGAAGGTGAAGGCTGACAGTTTTACAGTCAGAAATTGTGGATTTTGTTCGTACAATCAGATGATGTTCAAAGCTTATACAGAAGTGAAGGGATGGAATTCTGTGCCTCATGGTATGAAGGAAGGTGAAAGAACAGATCTTAGTGGTTTGCTATGGTATTAAATTTTGGTTTTGAGGATCTGTCAGTCAGACTTTAGAATATCATGTCAGGTTCCCAGAAGATGAGAAATATATAAGTAGTAGTCCTTTGTGCTTTTATTTTTACTTCTATTTTTTAAATATGTATTTTACCATCACATGAGTCATCTGTGGCAGAGCAGGTTTCCTCTCCTATGCACTACATAGCTTCCAACCCCTTGTACATGTGAAATTGGGGTTTTATAGAAAACTTCCTTCCACCTGGCAGGAATTTCAGAGCAGGACCATTCCAGCACTGAATGAGATGGATAATATTGCAAAAATTCTGGTCAGGTATCACGCCCTGTCCTTGAAACACTCTTTGTTTCTAATTTTGTTTCTTTGTTCCCCTGGCCCTTGTTACTCTCAGTCCAGGTTTCCAAACTTTAAATTCCTTATCTTGGTCTCAACCTATTTACCCAACAAGTCTAGCCTGACTGTCCTGATCCCCTGTCCTGCTCAGTTCTCCTTTCTATGTGAGTTCTTACTGCTTGCCACCTCTAAGATATCGTCTGGAAAATCACCATGTAAGTTGAATGAGTCAAACCTGAAATTTCAGTTGAGATTTTAAGTTGAATTCTTACTTAATGTTCTCATATGCAGTAGAATTATCATGTGATGATGACTGAACTTATCACCAAACTAGTTACTGTGGACATTACACTAGCTATAATATCACTTCTCCACCACCCTTTCTCTCTGGTTCCCAAGGGAAGCATGATCATATAATGCCCTCTTTTCTCATCAGTTAACCAAGTTCAGTGGAGACTTCTGCAATACTCACTATGAAACGTGTGCTTTTGACATTTGTGTCTTGATTCTTGAAGAGACTATCAACAGACTGAATTTCAACAAAGTGTACCTCAGCAAATACCTTTAGCTGTCACTGTTAGTAAAATATTCTAACACGGATAATTTCATTTCAGCCCCTTTGAAAAACAGATCTCTTTTTCAGCCCTTTTCTCCCTTGGGATCACGATGATGTAAATGTGAACAATACTCTGTGCATTTATGCATGTGCATGTCTCAGAGCCTAAAGACAGAATTTCCCATAAACATTTCCTAGTTTCAAACAAAAACAGGTTTTCACATTAAAAGCTGCTTTTATGTTTGTGTTGTGAGGAAGTGCTGCCTGAGCTGAATATACTCAGGCAAGAGCACTTCATTAGGTAATTCTTCTCTCAACTGTGCACTCATGAAAGATTTCTGTTTGACCTCAGAGAAGGATGTACATATGTGAAGCCAATGAGCTCTTGCAGTCCCAGGAGTTATCTTTTTGGAAACTATTAGAAATTACAGTAACAAACACAATATTTGTAAAGCTGTTTTTTGAGGTTAACAGCTAAAGGCCATTTGAAATCCCTGCTCCATTTTCCATTATATCCCACTTAAAATAGAGTGGTGTGGTATATAGTCCCTATGGAGAGAGGTGCTAGCCATAAGCCCGTAACTTGAGCTGTCAGTTCAGGGGACTGAAAAGCACTGTTTGGATAGCCAGTACAGATGGGTCTGTAGTTATAACAGTGTAATGATAAACCAATAGCAAAGCAGCTGTTCCTCCTTCTCCCTTCCACAACACCTACCCAACCTTTCTCAGGTTTTCCATGCTGCAAGCTGTATCACAAACACTACAGAGAGCAGAGATGTTGCTACGGCAATGATGGCCTGTGCTGCAGCTTGAGTTCGGCAAGAACTACTAGTTAGCTCTACGTGTATGCAGTTGGGTGGGTTTGACTGGCTCAGTCAGCATGCTTTATTTGACTTCTTAAGAGAAGACTACAGCCAGTTTCATTTGCAAACAGCAGCTCAAATTGTCTATTCCTATATAGCATTCACAAAAGCCCTGTATTGTCTGCAGATATTATGACTTTATTTGCAGGCTGGTATTTGGAAGTGGTATTTCAGTTATTGTTTCCTAGCTTCATGTCATCAGTTTTAAGATTTCATTCTGCCTGGAATAGAAATGTTATTTTATCTAATGGGATCTATATTTTAGGAGTAAATAACAGAAACTAAAGAGATCCTGGATGTCACTTTTTTTTTTTTTTTTTTTTTTTTATTTTTCCAGACAATTCAGTGCACCAGAGACACTGGTAATTCTGTGAGCTTCCTTCTCACCCTGGTGTTTATGCTAGACAGCCTAGGCTAATGGTTTATAGCAAACAGTAATCGGTTTCTAGATTGAAGGCGAAAAAATACAGATAGTATAAGTGTAAAGAAGATTGTTTTTCTAGTGTCATTGCAAATAGTGTAACTGCTGGACAGTGGCCAATCAGTAACATAGTGGGAGCTTTTATCTTTATATGCTGATGGCATCTTAGACCAATTTAAAATGCCAATAATTGGGCTTTTGTCTATTTAAAACATGGCTGAAAACTAATGAACAACCAACCCCACAGACCTTTTAAAACTGCAGGTATCTTCAGCCTGTTGAAAAATAAATCCACAGTTTTAATATCCAGAGTGATTTTCTTCACGCTTAAAAAAAAAATTGTAAAAACATAAAATCCAACCCCATATTCCTCATCTTAATATGTGTGAGTTATTCTTGAACATGCAAGATTACGCACTTTATTCCTAGTCCATATCTGACAACCTCTTTTGTGATAGGCCTGGTGATATTATTCTTCCTGCTATTTTGACCTGCTGTTATTCAGGAGTAGTCTGGCTACAGCAGCCCAGCCCATTTTACATTAACAAAGACTGTGATTTTTAAAGATGAACTCTCTGAGTGCTTTTTAAACCCTCTTTCTTGAAAACTCTAGGTTGTGCTTTTGCTATAATAGACCAAATGTTGCTGATGTGTTGGTTTTGTGTTTTCTTCTTTTTTTTTTATTTTTTTTTAATACAATGTTTTCCAAATAAATAACAAAATTCCCCATAGATACTAGAGCCTTGGAAGTACTGCTAAACATCCGGATTGTCTCTGTAGACTGCACCATGTAGTAAATAAAATATCTGGATCAGTGCTGTGTCTGTCTTCCAGATATATTCAAAACACCAGCTTTTCTTGGAGAACATTTGGTAAAAGCTTCCTTCATTGCTTTCAGCCAATTCCCATACGGATATTACTTTTTCAGATAGATGTGAAAGTATTCAGATTAGAACAAAGTGAAGTTGTCAACATGTGAGCATAGAACAAAGTATTGCATCATAATTGTATGTGTAGGATGAGGAAAATTTCAATAACGTCATAAATTTTAATTTTTTTTTTCCTTCCACATTCTTACCTTCAATAGAATATTGAAGTTCTGGTCCCTCCTCTGGACCAGAAGACCTTTTTTTTCCCTAAAAAACAGTATTTATGTTACTGAATTCACTCAACAGTTCTCTGTTACCTAAGCAGACAAATGCCTGTCACATAAGTACAAAATACAGCCAACAAAACTAAGACCTTTATTGTTATTTCCAATTCAACAGCTTTATGTCAGTGCAATTTTATGTAGAAAAAGCATTGCACTAAGTAAAAAGTACCGTGCATGCAGTGTAAAGAATGGTCTGAACTAAGTAAACTCTTTTTGTGGATTCGTGAGTAGTTATTGTAGGGTCATAATGAACTATTTGTCAGTTAGTTCTCCATTATAAGAAAATGCATTCTGACATATAAATTGTACATTGAGAGTAGGTTAAATGTGTATATGGCTGCTTAATGGTTATAGTTTGCCTAAATTTCTATTTTTTAATGCTTATATGTTCTGGATCTTTAAATTATGTTTGATTTTTTTTATTATTATTTTTATATCAGTAACTTATTCAGGAAAAGTGACACATAAAAATAAGCCAAACTTTTCTGGAAACGTTGATGCCCCATTCCATGTTACCTAACCAGACTGCAACCCATATGGCCACCTCTAAAAAAAAATCCTTTTGCTAGGCAATTGCAGGCCCTACTTGGGATGCCCGTCACAGAAATTTTCTTACCATTTACAAAAGTTCTTCTGTAACGTGTCCTGCTGTGTCTTTTGTTACAATTTGTGTCTTCAGCAGGTGGCTAATGATGGCCCACCCAATATTATAGTTAATGATGATTTTTTACCATATTAGATTAATTGCATGAAAAGGCTCTTGTACTAAATTGCAGTTGATACTGACCCAGGCAACAAGTGCCAGTGATAACTTGTTTAATATGTAAAGAGAAGTTCACCTGACATTTTATAGAAACATGTATTCTATATTTTTATAGTTTATTGCTGTTTGTTTTCTAATTTATCTCTGGCAATGTGATCTTCCAAAGAAATGAAAGGGACTCACTGAATTACACATTCTCTGCAGTTGCATTGTCTTCTGATGCAATCCCACAGAATAATATGATCCATTGCTTTTATTTGTGTCAATTTTATTGCATTATATTATGTCATGAACATGGTTTGCGGTTGAAAAGGGAATTGCACTGCCACAGTATGACGGTGGGAAAATAATTAGGAGATAAATCATGAACATCCTTTATTATGGTCTAATAGCCATGCTAATAGTCTTGTTTTATATTTACATGTAAAAGCTACTTTAAGGGGCAATACCTTCTGATATTTTATTTTATTTTATTTTAAATCAAGATGCTGTTATAACTTACATAACTTGTAAATTATATAAATTGGTTGTCTAACACATGCCTAGACTTTGAAACACAAATAGTAAGAGCCTTGACTGGGGAAGCATAAATTGCCATTGCTTTTAGTGTTGGCCTAACCCTTTGTACCTGGTGAAACAATATATATATTTTTTGAATTTAAGAAGCTTTTCACCTTTGTTTGCAGTGGGGATATTACAGTTCATATAGATGACAGCAGTGGATTTTCACCCAAATATGCATGTGTGAATAAAAGAGAAAGGGGGAAAAAAAGATGTTGTTAGAATATGTCACTGGTAAATATGGCCCAGGAGAAGGGACAGAACCAGTGTAACCCTACACTTCGAAAGGGCACTCTTCTGCCTGTCCTCCCACCCATCTGTTCATCCACCTGAGGAAGGTGGTTTTATTTGTTTGTTTCCAGTGTGTTTGGAAAAAGAACTGAAGAGGGATGAATGGCTTTTGTATGAAATTTTCTTTTAAGAAAATAACTGCAAATTGCCGTCATTATTAATACTAGTAATCCAAATCTAATCAAGGAAAAGTAAGAACAAACATTCACTTTATATCCTGCAATCTATATTGGGGCTAAAAAACAAGAATTCTTTTTAATATGTGGTTGGCACTTGTTTTCATTTTCTTGATTTTCTTGTTTTTTTTTTTTTTTAACATTATGGAAAGAGGTAAGCTATCTTAGGAAAGAGGAAAACTCAGTTGTCATCCTGGATATGCAGAACAAAATGTGAAGTCCAGGCTGAAAAATGTCAGAGTAAGGGCTCCTGTGTCTGAGATGGGTGCCTCTACAAGAGGTACTATAGTCTATTCCTTTCTCAGGTTTATAATTAGGATTTCTCCAGTATGGTTACAGCTTTATTCCTGACTGCTGATGATGCTGGATATTCAGTGTCATATTGGCCAGTACGTTCAACTTGCCACATTAACGTATGTCTTTGCTTAAATTGTTATGCCAGGTGATGGTAAAAGTAGGGGAAATTGAATACACTGTTGTGTAGTTATTCATTTTCCACAGCCAAAATATTTATGCTCAACCAGGTTATTTGCTTTCATTTAAACTGCAATTATATTTTATAGATCAGGAAAAAAAAAAATGTTGGAAGTACAATTTCTGAACTTGGAACGTGAATGAATACATAAATTGTGGTAATTTTGTTCATGCTGAATGGTATTTTACTTCAAACTGTAAGATGCTACTTAGTGCAATCAACAGTATCATATTCTGGTCCAGTACTGATTGACATGATTTATTTGAAAGTCATATACAAAAAACCCACATATTAATCCTACTGCTACTGAACCAGTTAATTACGTTGTAATTGGCAATAAATTTACTCTGCTTTTTTTTTCAGTGGAGTAGATACATATTTTAAATAGCAAATACCTTTAGCTCATGTTTTGTTATTTTTGTATCCAGTTTATTTTACATGTCATTCCTATTGACTGCCCAAGATAACCAGGAGAGATATTTAGCAAATTGCCCTTCCAACACTGTTTAATTTTTATTTTGCCACTTTTACTTTATAACCACTCAGACTGGTATCATAATGGACAACAAGCTGTAACTCTGAATAGCTGCGTCAAAGACTCACTGTGCTAGATTCTGTCTTCATGACATTATTAGAACTAGTATATTCCAGAAATAATTGTGAGGAGTTAAAAATGCTATCCAAGAAGACACTGTGACATGCAGCTATCTAAAGAGACTGCTCTCTTCATTAATACAAAGAGTAATAGCATTTATTAAATTTGAGGAAAACTGGAAGCTGACAATCTATTTTTAATACAAGTAATTATGTATATAATAATAATAGAATAGCTTTGACAAGCTCCTCAGATCTTTTAAACAGAATTGTTATATGCATATCTGACTCTGTTACTGTTAAGCGGCTAAGCTGATTTATTAGTACATTATTGCCTTACACTTAGTTTATTCTTTGGACATGTTTCCAGAGGGTTTAGTTTCACAGTCTCTTAGGCATCGTATTTTGTTGACTAGCCATCATCTTAACTTGGCCAAGAGCTATCAGATGAGCTTTCTGCCCAAGCTCCACAAGCTACATCTGTTCTCGGTAATTGACAACACAGTAATCCTCCCCAAAAACTCCTTCCTGGGGTGTGTTATATCCTCACTTGCCCTGCAAATTCATCATTTAGATAGTCAGTTCTGCAGATCAGTCACCTGCCTTGTACATTATTTCAGCAAAACTTCCAGTTCTATGGAATAGAAGATGTGATTGGAGAGAAAGAAGGGATATTATGAATGACAGAAAGGCAAGACTATGAAAATCAGGGAGTGTTTAGCAGCACTGAGAAAAAGATTCATCTCAGATAGCTCAACCCATAGCATTTGCCTTGTTTTCCCCATGAAAGTCGAGGAGTTTGAATTTCAACTGGTTGTATTTTCTGTGTAACGTTTGTGCTGTTGTACAGCTCGCTTCTTTAATGAGGGCATTAGATGAAACTGCAGAGATACAGTCACATTTTCAGTTTTCTACTACCATATTATTTAAATAGCGAAAAGAAGAAGATGTGGGTCACAGGTAACCATAGCTTCATCCTTACCATTTTATTAGTAAATCAGATTTCAGCAAAAAAGAATCTGATGGGGAGAGAGAAAGTAACTCCTAACAACACAAAGGGAAAGAGTGTGTTGGGTTTATATATTCAGTTAACTGAGGTTACTTCCTTCTAACAGTCTGTGAAATAGCAATCTAAATTAACCCTGTGAAATGACAGCAGGGAGTTATGTCTGTCTTCTCACAAAGTCAGACTAGTATGAGTGTCCTGGAGATACGATTAACTTGTTTTACTAAACTTTACCATTCTCTCACTTCTCATCATTTTATGTGAGTTTGTCTAAGGTGTTTGCATTGTCTCTTTCTACCTTTATTAATGGATTTCTCTGAGTGCACAGTGGCTGAAAAGCAACCTGACACAGTGACTGCATAAATTTGGAAATCTCTTCTTGAAGTGTGTGGTACAACCCGTGTACTATTGGGTGTCCAAATGGATTTAGTGTATCATAACACTCCTAGAAAAACAAGAGGACAAAGAAGATGGGATTGCTAAGGGAGACATTAGATTTCATTTCACACTGGTAATAGTTTAGAGATATGTGCCGAGCAAAATGGGATTCAATTCTGCAGCACTCCTCTTCTTTATTGCAACTAAGTGATTTCAATATCCAATCTAAAGTGATATTGAGTGTTTGATAGAAGGGGGATGAAATCAGGGAGTCCTGAAGGCTCAGAGGAGGCCACAAATCTCAGACTGACTCGATGGATCCTTTTGGAGTCATCCCACCTGACCTTAACCTGTCTTATTTAACCTGCAGGCTGCTGGTAAGTACCTTACAATGTAAGATATTGTTTTGTGTTAAAAGGAACCATGCAGCTAGATTGCATTTTGGACATCAGTTGATGTAACTGTAGTTATGGCTTTGGCCATGAACTTGTTGCTTTCAGAAACATTTATGGCTATAAGTTTATTGCCCAGCTGGTGCTGCCTGGTAAACATATCATATCTGGGAAATGGTTTAAAGCCCGTAGCTTTTCAATTTATTCTTGTTGAAATTAGATGAAGTTTGCTACACAAACAAGGAGGCTGACCAGAAGTCCAAACAACAATGGTCACAAATATTGTATTTGGGTACCACTTCTCAAAACAAAGAGGCTCCTTTCTCCCAAGATGTATATCCCGCTTCTGATAAACATGCAGCTGAAAAAGGTGAGTGTTGTTATTTGCTCTACATATTTAACAGTCTGTCATCAGAGTAATTTCTCATTTTCTTGAACGTTAACTCAACTGTTAGTAATCTGCATTGTTTAACAATGCACTCTGTAAGGATCCTAAATGAAATTAGAATGTTAGGAGCCTGAGGAAGGGCAGTGGAACTACTGAGAATATTTTCTTCGGCTTCTATGGATTTTCAATAAGAACTGAAGAAGATTTAAGTGAGGAAGGTAAAGAAAAATGCATCGGACAAATGCTCTGTATGTGTATATATTAATGAGGGTTTCACAATTCAGGTTTTGTTTTCAGTGTAACAGGGTTTTTCTGTGAGAAAGGCTCAGGAGCTACACTGTATTGTCCTTGCTTTGCTTTCAGAAGCATTTAGATTTCTAGACTTACCCTCACTTTCTCTAACACAATACTGAGTTGCTCATAAAGTGCCATAAAATTACAAATAAAATAAAATAAAAGGCTGGAAAAATTTTAAATTCACGCCTCTCAGTTAAACAATCATCTATTTTATTCTATTTTATTTTTTTCTGGAATGAAAAGGCTACTAACTTATGTTAGCATAAAACACCTTTTACAGTTTTTATTAAATTCCCTGAGAGCAAACTTCTGCTTTTGGTCTTCTCCTAAATCTAACTGCATATTTTTTTGCATGAAAACCAATGTGAGTAAATAATACACAAAAATGACTGTGATTCTTAATATGGCTTTATTTAGTGCATGTACCATATTTCCATTTGAATGCATAAATTGTGTTGACATTTGACTCAGTCTGCAAGGGCATATAAAAAAGAAAAGTGAGCTCTCAGCACTTCCTGTATTAAAAATGCCTGTGGCAGTATAGTGTAATTTTGGCCAGACAACCATTTAGCTTTCATTCTCTGGTCAACAAGTTTGCTTTTAAAAGCCCCGACAGCAGAGGCAGGCAGGCACTCATGTCTGTTTACGGCGCTCTTCTGCAGGCTGCGTCACAAGCTGGCAGGAGAGCAGGGCAGCGAGCCTGGCGTTACCGCTTATCCTGTCTTCACAACCGAACGTAGCTCCAGGGTACAGAGAAGCTTAAGCCATTAATATTGGTTTCCTCACTAGGCGTTTATGTAAACTGACATCTCTGGCAGTGGACAGGCCTTCTGCATAGTCATCAGTAATTGCTTCTAAAATTTCATTAGAAGTACAAAACGCACCAACAGTGGTGTACTCAGATTTGAAGTGGCATGGTTTCATTTTTTATTTATTTTTTAACGTGAGCAGATAATCTACTTTGAGCGGAGGTACATTGCATATGGCCTGCGCAATAATTTATTGATTTCTATAGCATCCAGGGACCTTATTTTTTAAGAAACAGAATGACTTTGTAAGCTATGTATTACCGGTATTATTTTTAATGTGCTCTTGGCAACTGAATTTTCTTCTCTGCTGCAGAGAATAATGAAACGAGATGGATTTGCTGGATTCTCGTTTATTTAAAAAAAGTAATCACAGTAGCAATTTACATATGTTTCACTGTTGCATCTAGATTTTGAATATTTACCATAACTGGATTAGATTCTAGTTATGTACAGAACTGAGTGGAAAATAAACTGGCATCTTGATTTGCATTTATTCTGCATCAGTGGTTCCCCTGTCAAATTTGTTCAGTGTGGAAGATTTGGCCAAGAGCTGAGTCTGTGTATTACCTGCTACTGCAGGCAAAAGCCTGAAGTCTGTGTTGGCCCAAATCCCTGACATATATAAGGAATGACATATTACTGTACAGAGAATGGGAATATAGGAGTTATATGCTTAATGTTCAGTCAGGAAGAAGAGGGGTTTTTTTTTGTTGATGGTGTAATTTGTTGTGTTTTTTTTTGGTTTCGTTTTGTTTCGTTTTCTAGAATAGTCAGGAGTAGATATATATAGTGTGAAGGTAAATGCTGAACAGAAGGTGATCTCAGTGTATGATTTCCAGGTAGCTTCCTTATACTATTCCTGCCCTGTAAGGTAGAGATGGTTTGGGGGAGCATGAACTGCTTGTGCTTTGTGACTGTGTTGGCACTAGACCAGACAGCAAAAGAGCTGTCTATTAGCTCTGTGCAGATGAACTAAAATGTTCCCTTCCAGTCAAATGTGTGTGATAGGGGGAGAAAAAAACAAAACAAAACACTAATTTGTATTTATTCCTCTTTATACTTTTTCCTCCTCATGGATTTTGTTTATAGGTATAGTTAGCCCAGTGAAAGCTAAGAAAAAAATAATTGTGTGCTTGCAAACCATCCATTATTATTCAATGGTGTATGCTTAAAAAAAAAAAAAAAAGTTCTATTTCTGTACTTCTTTTCAGTCATTATTTTCCCAGTTTTGTGGGAAACCTCTTTTATCATATCTAATGCCAGAATGCTGGTGTGGGGTGCCTTTTAGTGGCTCAACAGAACCCAGTTCTCTTCAATAAGGGACAGAAGTTTTCCTCATGTACTTCAGAGCAAGCTATTCCCAGAACATCTGTTTAAGAGTTAAGTACTTGTTTCACCAGTCCTTTTTCACCCTGGCACTAGCCAAACTTTTAGTAGAGAAGTATAAATCACCCTTTATCCTGCTGTTCACCGTCACCCTCCCTGAGCTGTCATGTACAAAACCCCTGTCCTTATATACAGGCCGACGTTGTAATCTCTCCAATAGATCTGTGTTCATATTATTGCAGATTTACATTTCTGATTTGTAATTCTTCCTCTCTCCATCCAATAGAAAATGGAAGGGCCTTAGAGGTGGATTTAGTACAAACATTTCTGCTTGAGGTAGGTAATACATTAAAAAGCAGAACTACTTAAATTGGATATAAAACTGTGCTAACAGAAACATACTTTTTTGGGTTCCTGCTCTAGAGCAGCTAACAGGCGATGCAGCACCATGCTATGTGGGTGCACATTAACACTTCTGAAGATTGGTCCGTCCGGACTGAAACTGAGAGTTTTGGGAAGGCTGTCCCTGACATTTCCCGGTGTGCCGGATCCTGACTACATCCTGGTGCTGTCTGTTGGTGTGACTTGTAAGTGACTGGAAGGTGATGGTTACAGAGCTTTGAGGTGCATGCAGTTCTGTGATGAGGTTACTAGGAAAGCCTTTTACTGATTTATTTAAGATTATCTTTATTTCTGTGTTATTCTCTCATTACATTTGCTTTGGAAGAGACATCAGAGATCAAGGTAAGATAAAAAGAGCATGAAAAGTTCACAGTGTTTGGGCTGGAAATGTTTGATAGAATCAAGCTATCAGGCTTCAGGGTAAAAGATTAAAAGCAAAAAAGGCCAGAAATAGCAGCAAGGTACTAAATAGTAAAGCAAAAAGTCACTAGAAAAAGCAAGCAGAGGTGAAAAGAGGCTGGCTGTTTGGACTGTTTAGGCACACTGCCTTGTGAATGAGCAGACAAATGTTCCTGTCTGATTCCTATTGTAAGTCCAGCATTCTTACTCCTTTCCACCACCAAGTTTCCAGGTGCCTGCACTAAGGCAACAGCTCCGTTTTGTGGCTGTGATATCCTGCCAGGCCTGTCTGCATCAGCAGGTTGGTTTGTGATGCTGTCACCTTCCTCAAGGAGAATTACAGCTTTGGTGTACCAGTTATAGATTTGGTGTAAGCCTACATGTATCATTCACTCTGCTGGACAGATTTATCAGAATAAAAATGAAATTAGGAAATGAAAGAATGAAATGGCTTTGTTTTAGGACTTGACTGACTTATTTGTGGTTAACATGGCGGTCACCATTCTGTTTTAATTAAGCTCACAGTGGACAACTTGGAAAAATTTACCCATAAGGAAGGTTGCTTCCTAACCCCAGGCCGTTAGCAGTTGTTTTATGAGCTAAAGAAAAGATTACCTTTAGCTAGCTGTAAACCACAGGGAATCTCAGTAATGGCAATGTGTAAGGTGCACTGCCCTGAGCTCAATTACTGCTAAGAAGTAAATTATGCTTGAAATATTTGCTGGGAGGTACCGGGACATGGTTACTATTAGTGTTGAAATGTACAGTTCTGGATTCATTATTAAAGGGATTTATTTTATTTTTATTTTTTATTTTATTTTATTTATATCAGACTTTCCTAGCAGCATATCTATTTTCATTCCAGGTACCAGTGGTTTCTATTTCATAACTTAGCAACGTGTACTCTCAGCATCGTATGTTCTTTATGAAGGTATGCATTTTTCATTTCCAGTTTTTGGTGTGCTGAAGGATTACTGTTGTATCTCTTATGTTTATTGAATTTGTTTTTTTGAACTCTTATCAGAGGATTTGTTAGGTCCTGATATGCCCGTGAATTCAAACGGAAGACAAATTCTGTGCAACAGGGATGTAATGAAATGAACGAAGCCTCAGGTTTGTACGTGTGTATGATATTTCTTGTATTTAACTAAGGTGATTGATAACAGTCTGGATCCTTGAGCTTTCTTGTTGCACTTCGCTCAAGGAATAGCAATCCGAATACTTGCCCTCCTACCGTTATACATTTTGAGGTGACAATTTTCCATTAAGCAGAGTCACTTAGCAACTATCACTAGAAAATAAGCTATGCTGGATTTCCTACAGAAAAGCACCACTTTATGACTTTACTGCTCTATCACCATTGTCACAGGGCTGTACAAAAAAATGGGAAAATGTCTTAATAGAATACATGAAAAATGTTTGATTCATAAAAAATCCGTTGCCAGTACAAGACAAACACAAGCATATGGAAATTAGATTATTTGCTAAATGTAATGACCCATGGAATGGGCAAATTATTTGGTATGCTCATTTCAGGTCTTGTGTGCAACTATCTTATCATGTTTCTGACAGTAATGAGGCCAACAGTGATGAAGGAGGCACAAGAGTGAACGATATCTTCCCTTTTATCTGAGATAAAACCAGTCTCAGGGTCTGCAAGTAAATGTTCAGCTCCACCTGCTCCTTCTGCCTTTTCCTGTACTGTGACTACTTGATTTAAAGCTCTTGGTTCCCAGCAGGTGAAGGTGTCTTATATATGATAATTTAAGAGAGATATACATAGAGGAAAGAATAAGTAAAAGGGAAGATTTTAAAGATTAGACAGGAAAAAAAGTATTTAAAATTAGAACCAGAGGTATAAGCAGACAGAAGATAATGCTGATGTGAGGGACAAGGAAGAGAAGTGAATTGCAGCAAGGGTAGAGAAAAGGAACAGGGATGGGGAGAAAGTGAGAAGACAGCCAGGTGAAAGCATATGAAAACAAATAAAGCTGTTGTCTTGAAGGATGGAAAGTGCTATGTGAGACAGAGGAAGAATTAAGGAAACAAATTATTTTATGGACAACGGAGAAGCAGAAAGAGAACACATTAAAAAAAAAAAAAAAAAAAGAGAGTCAATATACAACCTGCATGTAACAGACTTGTATTTTTGTATGCATTTTGGCTTTCCCCACTGCATTCAGGTCTCCTGTGTAAACCTCCTTCTGAAAAAAACATTTCTGCTTCAAGCCTGCCTTTTGTGCCCGCATTAAAACTGGCAAAAAAGTCTCAGCAGACAGGTGAGGGATACAATGATCAGCTGAGAAATTTTCTTTTTTCTTTGTGACAATTTTTTCCTTGTCTTGTTGTTGTTGTTTGTTTGGTTGATTTTGGTGACCTACTTCAGAAGAGTACAATATTAGTTACTGCTAGCAGAGTAGGTGGACCAAAAGTAGCGCGTAGGTTCCTTTAACAACAGTCTCCTAATGTGTTTGGGTAATCTTTTCTGAACACAGTTTTGTTACTGAGCAATAATAAAGGGTTTTTATATAGAGAGAGGGAGTTATTTCTTGATAAGGAAATTGCCATTTTAGAAAGTGACTATAATCATGGGTGCTTTGTGGTGGCAGCTCTTCCTGCTGTTAGCAGAGAAATACAATGACAGCAGCACTGCTGGGATGAAGAAGGTAACTTCTTCACTGAGCCCTAATCCTGCATCCTTTTAAGCATATGTTCTAGGGTGCTGTCAGAGAGAGGGCACAACAGTGGTGGGAACTTAGGGCTCATTCAAAATAATAATTTCTGTCAGTCCCTAATAGAGCTTTCACAAGCGTTAAGAACAGAAAGGCACTCATTAAACTCTAGATGATGCCCAGGTTTTCTGCTGTTTGGGCACATCTGTCTTTTATTCAGTAGAATGGGTTGAAAAATTTTTGAAATTAGTTATTCAGAAAGATCTTTCATCAAGAGGCAAAATAGAAAAAATAATGTATGAAAATGTTTGTGAAAATGTTCAGAAAAAGTGAACACAATTTTCTAACCATTTTCTGCACATTAACTATGACTAAAGCTCTGCAGTTTTGATCTGCTTTTCTCTGCTCCTGCCAAACTTAAGGTAACAATAAATAATCACTACAGTTATTGCTTTATCTTAAATTTACAATAGCAAATAAGAATAAAAAAGATGCAACTTCATAAGACTTTTAAAGAGAACATGCCCAGTCAGATTTCCCAATTGGGCCCAGCACTTCTGAGGTAGATATGAACTTTATTTTAAACCTCAAGTATTTACATTTCAGTTACTAAGCAGCTGCAAATGAACTGTTGTTAAATACAATACTATTGAGCAGTTGCACAGTTTTTACCATGCTGTTTAATAGCCAGTTGCATAGGAACTTTTAGTCAACTCTAAGCAGATGGTACCTGCGTGTGGTCTTGTATAGGTAGTACACAGACAACTTATGATAGCACCAACACTATAATGAACATGTTATATTCATGAATGTCTGGATGACTCAGTAGTTGAACAGATTAGTAAAGTCTTAAAAAAATAAAATTAAATTAAATCTGGTAGGTGGTAATATACATAAATGAATAGATGTATATAAAATGGAAAGGTGGTTTGGTAATGATGTTTTGATACCTAATGGCCAAGTGACCACTTCAAGGGAATCTGAAGATCTCTTGAGTTCCTAATTGATGATGACGGATTGGCAGTAATAAGATAAGCATGATAGTGATGGAAAACGAGTTGATGGGGACGCATAAAATCTATGACACATGAAAAGGCACCAGGAAGGGCTACCTTAAGTAGTAGGGAACTTCAGAGTTTTCAAAAAAATACCTCTCACTGTCCTAATTTCTGCTGTTTCTTTTTCTTTTATTATTTTTATTTTTAGAATATATGGCAATTGTTTTATCCTTTCAATGTTATATTTAATGTCATGGTACCAGGACTCCAGCTGCTTTAAACAAAGAACCTTCTTGTGACCTTTGTCAGATAAAACATGTTCTAAACTTTCTAAGCCTTTACTATTATAAAATTTACTGTTAAATACCTGACACAGGCAGATAACTGGTACGCAGATTAGTCTGGTATCATCTTTTTTCCCTTTTTTTTTTTTTTCTTCTTGCTATTGCTTTTATGGAATATGCCATGCATGACCAAAATTTTACTTTATCCATACTATTCCTATTAATGTCCCCAGTTCAGCAGAATATTGCAAAGGAATAAAACATAAAAATCTCAAATTTCACTAGACTGTTCCTTTACTTGAAGATAAGTAGTAGAATATAATCTTGCTGAGTCAGTGCTGTTACCAGGATGTAACTGGTGTATGATTTTACCAAAAAAAAAGAGCTGTTAAAAAGGTGTTTTAATTGCCTAGAAATCTGGTCAAATTTTCTGTAGATGCATTGCAATTGTATGTTGTTTTCATTATGTTTCAGTTGCATGTACAGAATCAGTCCTTCAAACTTGAAATGTCTGCTGGTTTTGATTCATCATGTTTTTAGTTCCCCAAGAAAGTTAATAACTTCATGCATTCATTGTTTAAATAATTCCTTAAATCCTGAATGCTTACATGAGCAACTTTATTAGCTTATATTTTCTTTTATTAAAATGTATTACAGGAAATAGTGGGAAATGGTAGGAAATGAGCCTACTTCATTAAATTTCATTGTAAAAAGCTTCATGATTTTGAAAAAAAGAAAAGAATACTAATCTCTAATACTTGTTTTTAAAAGGAGAAAGGAGACCTTAATTCTTTACTTGAAAAATTGCAGTCAGTATCCCTCAATTTCATTAAAATCACCCATAGGTACTCCAGTTCTTCCGCTGCTGCTGAAGTCAGTGCAAAAGATTTCCCTTCCTCAAGTATCAGTGTGATACCAGGATTAAAACAGAGTTAATTAAGAAAATGCTGACTCACTGGTATTTCCACCTCAAGTTGAGATAATGTAGAAGGTTGTGTATTTGCTATGAAATTATATGCACAGAAACATTTTCTCAGTGTCCTCCAGGTCTACAGCCATGAGAAGGTGCAGCAACACTGAATGGTTATATGACTGAGGTAGTTCTTAGGACAGTCAAATACTAAATGCTAATCAGTCTGGATAAAACACAAATCCCCTGAATTTCTGAGAATTATATTTAAAAAAATAAAAATAAATTTGCATATTCAGAGGTGAGACTGCATAGAGGTAAAGTCATGATTTCTGATTTGGCTCCATGGAGTTGCGAATTTGCTCGATATGCCTTGCTGTTTAAACCAGTCCTATGGGTTGGCAATGAATATAATTGTTTAGTGTTGGTGGTTAGGTGTTATTCTTCTGATATAGTTTCTCTAGTAAAATTCTTCCACTGCTGATGCTGGGCGATCTACTTCAGTGAAAACATGTTGATATTCTGAAAAGTCCTTTCTAGGAAATGTTCATGCACAATCACAGAATCATCTATGTATATATATGTATTTTTTCTTATAATTTCTTTACCTATAACCTACAGCTCATTCTGCAGACATACCTTAAAGAGCCGTACAAAACTATGAAGAGGTTCAAAAGAGATCTTTCAGAGAGCCCTGGAAGAAAACTGAATCAAAGAAGTAATTATTTTTTTAAAAAGGTATGTTTTACTTAGAATTTGTCAGCTTGTAGCCTACGGACCAAAAAACTTCATCTAAATGCCTGTTAACTTCATATTTGAGGCCTTGCTCCATTAAACTAATGAGGTCAGTAGGTCAAACGGTACACAGTCAGGAGATAAAAAGTAATTTTCACTGCTAAAACGAAAAGAAAAATGCAAAAACAACTTTTTAAAAACTACTAAAACTGTAGAAGTTGCTAAAGCAGAAAATGAAAAACACTGCTGCTCACTGTACTTCGTCTGCAGCCAAGAGAAACTTTTGTGATAGACAGACACAAAGTTAGCTTGTAACTGAGCTGCTCCAAAAAACTGAAATTCGAAATCCAGAGGGCAATATAGCAAATGCTACTTTTTAATGTGCAAACTGAGAAGCTCTTGGTATTCTGCAGAACTGAGTGAGCATGGTAATTTCTAAAAATGAAGATTTTCTTGCAATTGCACACACACTGCCACTGTTTTACAATGAGGAAATGACAGAAGACGGTATTTTGAAAGCTTCCTTCCCCACTTGTTTATTCTTTTTGTTCTGTTTTCAGTTAAAATGGGTTGGAAATGTGGACTTTTCTGCCTGCAGGTGTTGGGTAAGGGTAGTCAGAAAAATGCTAGAAATTGCTATGGATATAATGAGAGGAGATTTGGATGGTTCTGGCCAGAAAGTTGTCCCATCTAGCTATGCTTCTATTCCTTATCACATCGGAAAAGTTGGCCTTTTTTTTTTGTTTTTGGCAGAGAAATTCAGAAAACTCTCTTTAAACAGGGAACAGAAGAATGAGCAAAAGCTCCTAGTGTCCTGAGAGGGTGAACTGCTGACGACAAGAAAACCAGGGGGAGACCTTGAAGGCAAAATCAGGATGGGAAAAATGCTTTGTCCCTACAGCAGAAGTGGCCGCACAGGTAACTGCCTCAGAGAATCGCAGCCGCGGTTTCTTGCTTCATCCAGATTTCTGTTGAGCCTGAAGGCTTTTGACTTTATAAAGTCCAAAGGCTAGCAAGCATACCACATGCTGTATGCTTCCTCATGGAGGAGGGAGAGAGGAAATTAAGAGAGAGTTAAATGAATTTTTAATTCCTGTTTCATCGACTGAGAGAATATCAAAAGGAAGGACCAAGTTTAATGTTTTTGAGGGAAGGAGACATAACAGAATCTTGTATTACTGCATCTCTGTGCCTTGTGAAAATTACAGTGTGTATTGAGAAAATAATCAGTGAGATAAAATACTTGCTGGGATTAGAGAGACAGCTTTAGCTGGATAGATGTCTTGCATAAACTGAACTAGGCCAAGACAGCTTTATTAGAATAAAAGAAAGAGTCAGTAACATGGTTATATTTGTAAAACATGGTTATATTTGTAAGAAAACTGTACTGGAAAGCACTTACAAAGAAAAGGAGCATACAAGAGAGGAAAAATAATATTGATCATACCATAAAAGTAGATTTTATATACTTTTATATAACAGCCCATGCAGTGGGGTTTGACCATATGCTGGTGGCCTGCACAGAGGGGATCCCAATCCCCTGAGTGGCTGCTATGTTCATTTAATTATTGTTCAATGGTCTTGAAATATTTCCTCATGATACAGGTGCCAAGAGTTCTGTGATCTTTTTCCTGTCATTCCAGGAATTATGCTGAAAAGACTTGAATATTTGGGTCGTTAGGTCTGTGTGAAAGGTCCTGGGTACAATCTCTGTAGCTACACAGCAGTGGTTTAACATCTCCCAGACTTTCTATTAAACAGAGTTGATCAAGAATTTTCTGTGCATAGGCCTTCAGTTTGCTTTGCTTCTTTCAGAGGAAAAAGCATTTTTTGTCAACTTTAAATCTTCAGAGGGGGTAATATGTTGTGTTTATTTTTTTCAAGTGTGATTTTTCAAGCTGTGCTGGAAAGCTGTTCGGACAAATACACTAACATTTTGGGGGCAACTTCACCCTGCCAAAATTTAAGTTTTAAGTTCACTTATATAGAGTTTATGTTTTCCTCAGAACACTTTTTGTTTATAAGAACTTCAAACTTCTTCAGCAGTGGTTTATTTTAACTGAAAGAAGGAACAGGAGGAGGGAAGACACGGTTTGTACTTATTTTTTATTTCCTCATTTTTGAAGGGTTTTGGTCAACTCAGGTTAGTTATTTGCAAAAGACAACTGCTAGCACCAATAGGCCTGAGAGTGCAGTCACTCCTCATGCCAGCACAGTCCAGACGTGCAGCTCCCCACAAGACAGGCACCAGTGTCACAGCGCTCCTTAGGTGCAGAGGCCCAAATGCTTTGCTTTGGGCCATGGAGGAGTTTCAGACAACTGTACTCCTTTACTGCCTACCTCAGGTGAAAAGAAGATGGAATACAAAATTGTCCATGTTACAAAGTCTTTTTTTTTCCTTCCTTTTCTTTCTCCAGGCTCCTCACTTACTGAAATTTTTGGACTCAATATAGCTGCCGCATACACAGAGGAATTTTGGTGAAGCATAATTCTAATTTTTGTGGGGCTATTAATAATAATTGTCAAAAGGAGTCTTATTGGATGGCTGCATAAATAAGCCATACTCATGCAGCTTTGGTTTCTCCTATAGAAAATATTAGACTCAGTCAAAGGTGTGAAGCGGTTATTTTTCTCCTTGTGTTCAATTGGTAGTGTCAGTACCATTGGCAGAGAATATGAGTAAAACTTTCAGTGACATTTCCAAAAGTCTTTTGAAAGCAGTTATTTTAAGAACTGTTTGGTTCAACAGTGTTGCCACTTCTCTCTCTTTTTTTTTTTAATTGCAAAATTTCAAGCATATATGCTTCAATTTACACAAATATTTATGAAGCGTTTTTACCTGTGTAAGTATGCAGGCAGTAAGAAATATTCATTATTCCTCATTTGTTTGACATTTACTGCTATTGCCATTTAAATACTTTTTCTTCTGAACTGGGGAGTAGAAAGAGTCATGTCTAATGGAGAGGAACAACTGCTCATAACATATCAGCTTTCAGCAAGGAAAAAAAATTGTTTATACTTAATTTCACGTATTGGTGTGTAGCTCCTTAGGTTACTGTAGGATTCATTGGCTGCCTACCTTAAAACACATCAGTTACTTTTCTGTATTTTATCTGCATTGTATAATGCAGGAGTAATACATCTCTCTGCAGATAAGGGCAAAACTCTGGAAACTGGAGAAATAAGAGAGGGATGTTAGAGTAAGTCCTTTAGTGGTCCTGGTAGTGGTATTGGTAGTCTAGATTGATTTGTGACCACTTATGAAGAAAATATATCCGAATATTATAAGCTATATCAGTATATAACTATATATATATACACTATATATATAACTATATATATAACATATATATAACTATATATAATATAAAATATTATAAAATATATCAGAATATTATAAACTGAATATAAAGAGAAAAGAAAATCTATTCTAAACAAACAGATTTTTAAAAATACATCGTCATACAAGCCTCTAGTCCTGGATGGTTGTTTTTTCTTACATATTTCAATTCTTATGCTTCAAGGACTCAAAGTTCATTATAGGCTTTAAGTAAAGAGGCTGATTATTGCAGTCAATATCATCCTAGTGCAAAAGTAAAATGAAAGTTTTGTGGTTTATTGTTTTCTATTTATTAATAAAAAGCATTCAAATTATTTTGAGTTCAGCACAGCAGAATATTATATTGATTTGAAATACCATGTCATAGGCATAGTGTATATGAGCAAAGACACACTGACACTCAGAGGAGTACATCAGGAAGGGCTCTGAAGGAAGTATTTAGAGATGCAGTATCCTAAAGTAAGAAATAGTTGCTGTGTGATGATAGGAAAGTACACACGTACATTTTTCCTCGCTTGAGGTAAGGTCACTTGCTTTCATGCATCTTTTTCTCTCTCAGTCTTTTGTTACTGACTTGGCCAATACAGAAACCTTTGCATCAGACAGGGTGCTTCCAAAACGAATACATTACATTGTCTTCCTGGAGCCAAAGTGGCATATGAGGGGCGGTATTTGCCCCTTGACCTGATCCTGCTACTCACTTCAGAAGTTTTTGTTTTGTTTTTGTTTTGTTTTGTTTTGTTGTTACAGCAACCCAGAATTGTTGCCAGATTGTTGAAAATCATGAGTCTGTTATTCCAGGCAGGCACTGTTCACAAACGTACAGTTCAGGTTAACAGACATTCCTTAGGTCTCACTAAATGGTATTTCCCTTTGCTCCTGGAGAAAAACAGATCTTCAGGCATGGGTCTATAATGACTGTGTCGACAGGGTTTCCAACGTGCAGCTACGATGGCAGTGTGGAAGTAACTGCTGACCAGCCACTGCTGTGCTTGGCCGATGGCATTTTTCTATAAGATACTCTTGGAATAAAGTTGCTGATTGCTCATTAAGACCCCACACTGACCAGCCAGCAGAGTGGTCCAGTGCATCAATTCACTATCCCAAGACCCATTTCTATGAAGTCGAGCACAGAAGACACTCTGCAGCTCCCATTTTGGGACTACGCTGCACAGACTGCTTTCTCTCCCAGAACACTGGGTTTTTCTTCTACCTCTGACTTAGATCCTCATTGTGTCTATTACTAGTATGTTGAGCTTCTTCCTATAGATGAGAAAAACAGGAATTTTTCCCACTACTGTAAGTCAGTATATTTGGTTAGTTATCAGTTTGTAGTTATGTAATGATAAGCTGTGGCTTTTGAATGTTGAGCCATTAGTTCAGGAACTATATTTACTTCATGGACTGTAAATAAGTAGCCTGAATGTAGCAGTTATTCCTGTCCACTATGGATAATTTAGTACAACATATGTTAAGTGTAAATAAACATAGTTGAATTCATGCACTTGGTGTACTTGCACAACTATGTTTTCTTTCAAATTAAATAGTTGCATGAATTACAGTTAAGTAAGCGTTTCACTTACTTTCAGAAATTGCAATAGGCAGCCATAACAGCCGAAGTCATCAAACCACAAACAAAAAGCTGTGCCATAAAATCCAGGCTGATGGCTTCTCCTGCCATGGGCACGGGTCTGTGTGGCCTCTGGGTGAGCACCACTCTCTCAGGGGATCCCATTCCCTCTGGAGGAACTCCTACAATAACCATATTCCCTCTGACAGGAGAAAATGTAAAGTAGCAAGAAGTGGTTCTTTCCTTCTGTTTTCTTTTCCTGTACTGATGTTAATCCAGATTTTTTTGTCGTTACAAAAGGAAATTTTTTAATTGAGAAAAAATTCAAAAGCTCAGTTTAGCAGCTGTAGAGGCACGCATTTGGTCTCTATGCTCCACACAACATATCAGCACCTGGGTGCATTTTAATCAATAGAAAGGCAGCAGAGAACTCTCTCTCTAATACGACCATATATGACCATGACATTTTTTTTTTCTTTGGTAAGGATGGGAGTGGGTGGTAGGGCTGATACTTGCTTATGGTATTGCCATAAGCAAATTTCCATTTAGTTCCCAAACATCATTACTGCTGTTCCTGAAATTGCTGCAGGTATTTTATTTGCTTGGTGAGTACTTCATTGGGTAGGAATACTTGCTCAGGCATTAAAGAAGTCCCACTGTTTTTGCATTGTGTTTGTATTCAGTCCTATGAAATGAATAAACCCTACATATATGTTTTTGAAAATGTAAGCGCCTAAACTTTCACATCGGTGAATCTTGATTTCCTGATGATGACACAAGTGCAGGATTTTGATTCCCTGTCTGCTGTTGATAACATTAGATTATTGCAAGGGAGAACCTGGGCCCAAGAGCTCATCAGCCTGGCAGGGAATGGGAAGCTCAGCATGCAAGGCAGAAGCCAGCAGGGACTTCCTTGAAAGCCTAGCTAAAAAAGAAAAAAATAATAGTTTTCTTGTATCACAGGCAATACTATGGGCATAGCGAACACCTGGGGCTGTTGTATGCTGTACACTTTAGGCTCCAGCTGAGTGGCTTCAGTGCAGCTGCTAGAAACTTTGCAGGTCCACTGTAAGGGCAAAGATGGAAGAAAGCAGTTTTATTCCTAATACAGGTTCAGTAAGTGATTTGAGTGATTCTGAATGCAGGAAATCTGAAGAGTTTGGCAACTCCTGCTGGGCTGCTTGCTTACCTAACGTATGATTTTCCTTTGACTGCGATGGTTGCTGTGCAAAATAACAACTAACAGTGTGTTCCTGAGTACTGTCTAAGCAGAGGAGAAGACAAAGAATAGCAATGATGGTTATTTTATGAAAGGTGGTTAAAGCAATTATTAATGCACTCTGTGCTTAATGGATATTTTAATGTAAAATCTAGCACCAATTCTCCCAGGCAGTTGCAATCAGAAGCACCCTGAAACCATATTATAGGCACTGTTGAGTACCTGTTTTCTTTTTCTCTTTTTTTTTTAGTTTAATTTGATGGCATTATTTATGAAAATACTTTTGAAAACATGATTTATTTTTTACTTCTTTAAAAAGAAGAGTGTAATAAAAAGCTGGGGATGAATGGCTGTGGCTACCACTGTTGAAGAAAGAGCTATTGAAACTGGATATTAGGCAAACCTTCTTAGCAATAAGGCCAGGTAGATCAGTTTTGAAAAGGCTGTCAATGAACACTCAATCTCTTTAAATCTTGGAAGCTGGGTCTGGATACTTAGCCAAATATATATTCTACTTTAGCCCTAAACTTTTTGGATTTGATGTAAGAATTACTGCGTGACATTTTCTGGCCTCTGTTAAATGGAGGTCAAATCTGTCGATCATGCTGATCCCTTTGGGTTTTAAAATCTCTAAATCTATTGCAAAGAAGCTGGCTGCCAATTAACTTCTGTGCTTTGGAGTACAGACCTTCAGTTGAGAGCTTCACACGCCTATGCTGATTTACCTTCAGTTCCCGGCAGAAGTTGAGAACAACATTTAGTTGCTTCTTAACCTCACAGGACTGATTTTCATTTAACTTGCATTTCATTTTTTTCATTTCACTTCTGGGTCCACAGTTTTTCTTTTAATTATTTACTGGAAGACTTTATTTTAGTTTTGTTTCCTTTCAATTTACAGAATAACAAACAAGACGTGGATATTCATGCTGAACTTCTCCCTAAGTGTTAAGATTAAAGATATATGAATGTATTTTGTTTATTTGCATTTTTGACCTGTGCTTAGTACTACTATTAGTACTATTTTTTTTGTGTGTTTTCTCTTCTTTCTTAATATATCACTCCCTCTTTATATTGTTGAACCCCTTCTTTGTCCATTAGCAGTAGTGCAGCTTCCTGATGAATTGGGGTGAGCTTGCTGATTCAGCTGACGGAAGAAAGAGAGGATTCGTGCTTAGCAGCAGCATGGAGTTATGTTGGCTAAAGGCGAGCGTGACCTAGCATTTATCATCTGTTGTTTATTCTCTTGTACTCTGCTGAAAGGGTAGACCTTCTTGTGGTAGGATGGCTCGATTTGAGTTTTTAATGTGTGTGTCACTGTGTATTTATGGAGCTGTTTTGCACTTGGTAGGGAAGATAGGAAGGTTTATGTGATGATCCTCGGAGATGTTGCATCTGCAGTGAGGAGGAGAGCCAAGAAGACACTGTGTTTAGTGCTGACTTCACCCTGGAGCCCTCTGTATGAACCTTGGCCACAGACTGTGGAGCAATTGGCAGGCAAGGATCACGAGAACAAACATCTCCCCTGAAACTACATGGGAAGTCAGCGCAGGGTGAGGAGAAAACGTCCAAGTGGTCAAAAGAGAAAAACTACTACTTATATAGTATACGTAAATGCACGGTAATGTTTATTCTTTGGAACAGAGGTTATATTCACGGTTGTGAGACCAAATTCACATCTTACTGCAAATGTTGCCATGCTCTTTTTTAGGTTATGTAGTGATGTATACCAAGTTGTTGGTCAATGAATATATGCAATGAATATATGCAAACATTTTTGCAATGGCCCCAGTGTTATAATTAAGGATGAGGTACTTTTTTGGGCATAGGTATTTTGTGAGAAACGTGTCATTCCACAATACCAATCTGACAATGAATTACTTCAGACCATACCATAGGGGTGATGCCTCCTGGAGAAGCAGCAGGAATCTTTGGTTGATAGTACAAAACAAGATAAAAACCATGTTGCCTTTTGGGTCAATTGCCCATTTACACTTCTGTCAGGACTTTTTCTAATGCTTATGTATACTGCACGTTTTAGGATCATACAGGATTTTTTAATTTTTACTTTTTTTTTTAACCTTGCTGTTCAAGATAAACTGTAGCAAAATGGGATAGCGTTTTGATTGCTGTAATCATACGTACCACACTTAAACATTCTGAAGTGTTCTCTTCGTCTCCTAATTTTCGGCTATCAGAAGCATTTATGAGCCACTTTGCTCGCTCTTGAAATCATAGCTTCTGCAGCAGAGCACCATAAGAGGTTGTCAGCAGCCTTTTAAACTGTGAACTCCTGTTTTTGAGCTTCTCAACAACTTTTTGAATCTTCCTTTGGGGGAGAAGAAGAGAAGCCATATTGCATAATGACAGGTCCTTTTTCTCCCCTGACTATTCCTATTAAATGGAGCATTACAATTTTAAAGATAACATTAAAAAAATAAAAATAAAACTACACCCTATAAAATGATTCAGCTGATTCCTTACTTAGTTTAATGGATGCTAGCTATTAATTGCCTTTGACAGACCTAACCTAAACTATTAAAGATTTTTTTTCTCTCTTCCTTTATTCATCAAGCATTGTATCAACAAATTTAATTAAACTGACCACAAAGGAACCCAGAAATAGGAATTCAAAAGACGCTGGATTTTTTTCACAGATGTAAATGTGCTAATTAGCTTTCAAATCAACCATGTAAAAAGGAAGTCTTTACTAAAAATCTCTATTGCTTTTTATTAAAACTGAAGAATGACAGAAATACCAAATGTCAAATAATAGATAAGGCTTTCAGCATATTGAAACAGTGTTGACAAATCTGATATGCTGTTTATGTTAAAAAAAGGAATATAGTGCAGAAGTTATAATGAAAATCTTCATTGTTGAATCTCCCTCTAGTCATACCAATTGATAGTGTTTTCTAGAGCTGTTTAATTTGTTTCTTTTATGTCCTATGGTTTCGTACTAGTGTTTTTTTCAAGTTCTGTTTTTCTGAGTCTTTCTCCTTCTTTCTTATTTGAGTGCTGAGGATCATCTGAGTGAAAACCATTAATTTTCACATGGTTTTCAATCGAGACCTTTGTAAAATGGCCAATTGCACAATGGCTTTAATGGAAAACATAGATTGCTTCATATTTGATATAGACCTCACCCTATGCATGTTTAATTTTTCACCCTTCAGGTTACAAAGCTTTGCATAATTTTTCTCAGCCTTTTCTTAGTGTGAGCATGTCATTTGGACTATTGGTCTGCCTGTAATTATTTTTAAACTGCGCTGAAAATAAGTAATGTAATTTCTGGTGATTTGTTTTCACTTGATATCCTGAAAATTAAAACATTCAGTGGGGAATCCTGCCTCCACAGGAGTTAAGGAAAAAATGCCTTTGAGTAAGCATTTTCCCCTATATAAGTAGGTATGCAGATCTAAATATAATTAAATGTAAGATCCTGATTTGTTTACAGCTCATCTTTAATAGACATATTGATCATCTTTGATATAAATATTGCCTGTAGCTGTTACAGCTGATATTTTACAAACTTCTGGGTTGACTTTTTCTGAAGAGATTCTTCTGTATGGGATTTTCTCCTAGTTCAGTCCTGGTGAAGTGAAAGTGACAGTGCTGTTCAGTGATCTTATTTAAAGAATTGGGATGCCAAGTCCTCTTTCACTGATGTCAGAGAGAATTTCTTCTAAGGTAGTAATGGCACCTGAAGCCAGGAGTGTTACAGGGCCTGGGTGCTCTTAAAAGCATGTCTCAGTGTTACTAATATCTTTTATCATTGTGTGCATTTTTTAAATATACCTTTCTGTAGTATCCAGATGCTTTTAAATTGGAATATTTACCAAAGTATTAAGCTGACAGTGTACAATATATGAACAAGTGAAAATACGGTTTTGATCAATGAGGCAGATTTTTACTGCAGAAAGGTAATTTCTGCTTGCTTCACTTGCAGGTGTTGTCAGTGCCTGAAAGAATATACAAAATAAAAAGGCCATTGTATAGATGTTATTTTTCTTCAGAAATGATTTTGTTGTTCTTTTGGGTTGCAGCTGGAAGGAAAAGTTGGTCTTTCCAAACACATAATCTAAAGGCTCAAGAAAAAGTTTTTTTTTTTTTTCAAACACTCATAGTGAATATAACAAATATTTCTGACTGTACCATCGAGGCCTCACGTAAAAATGGTCATCCTGTGTGCTTTGTACCATGGCTTTGCTCTCTGAAGGAGTCCTAGCACATTAATGGGCAGTGCTGGTGCTGAGAGTGATCTGTTTGGCCTTTTATTAGATTTTTAAGTGTAGCATTTGTATGTAACTTGTAAAAGTGTTGTTCCTCACTACAAGTGTACCTCCCAGCTTCAGCAGATCTATTATGCATTTACACTTCTCAGCCTACCCACACCCAAACACAGAATTCACATTCAAAAGAGGGGGAATAGAAATTATTATCCATTTAGAGTATCTAATTAAGGAGTCCTTCTTATGTACATTTGACTTCTTCAATAGGACCTATTTGTGATTGTTTCGATTCATTTTGACTTATTAGTCATCTTCTAAATTTTGGCCTGAGAAAGTCCAAAAAGCTCTCTGAGAAGAGTTCCCTGCAAAACTGATATGACCATGCTCAGAAGAACGGTAACTAGAGACAGAAGAAAGCCCCAGTCCCAGAAAGTCCTCTCTTGTGTACTTGCCAATTTGTATTGGATGTACTTAAGAACACATTAGTGTTTTTGTTGTTAGTTTTTGTTTTGTTTTGTTTTTTTAAATCTGTCGTATAGTGTTCCATAGAGATAGCAGGCTTGGCTCCATGGATTTTCAGGAATGTGGGTTATTACTTTTTTCATTTCCCCGGTGAAAACCTGATGGCACAAATGCATTCAGAGTGTACATAGACCTTTGGAGAAATGAGCAGATTTATGTTTATTGAAAATCATCACCATGTTACCTTTAGCAGCATGAAAAATGTAATGGCAGAAAATTATTCAAACCCTATGTGTCCTGACTGCAAAGTGAATTTGTAGAAATACAGAGCATAATAAGTAAATAGACTCACTAGGCTGGATTTTTAGCCTTCTGCTGTTTTATTTAATTATTTTCATTTAATCCTGTTTCAAAGACAAGTTTCTCTTCTGCTTCTAAAAGTGAGCATATGGTCAATATACGGATATCACAACTGTCTTAATATCCAGCTGCTGTTTGTGTGTAAATCAGGGGATGGCTGAATAGCTAGCTGGCTGGAATAATATACACAGTGAACCTGGTACTTACATAAAAATATTTCTGAATACTTTTAGTCAATCACCATTTAATTTAGATAGGTGCTGATCCTTGCAATAGATCATTGACAAGTCAGGATAGCAGATAGAAAGCAGTTTGAATTAATGGAAGTATGAAAATTGTCAGGAGGTGGGGAGGGAAGGAAGCTCACTCTTCTCTGCCTTTGTAGATCAAGAATTAGTTGGATTGAGGCAAGAAAAAGTCTGGGTGGGTTTAGCATTCTTCAAAATGCTAGAAATTGGTTAACTGAATGACTGGTACAGACTGCAGATGGGGCTCTCTCATCACAGCCCTCGGTGAATGAAATTCTTTTCCTTCTACTTTGAAATCTAATAAAGTCTTTTTGATTTCACCATAGATGGTTTCACCTCTGAGCTAAGAAGCAACCTGAGTGTTGAGGTATGTATAACTGGTGCAATTCATTCAAGTCCCATTTAAAAGCAATGTATTATGCATGCACAAATTTTAAAAAGGACAATTATAAAGACACGTCTTTAAAAATGTTCTTTTATAGTGAATAAAACAAAATGATTTCTTCATGCTCCTGTGCAAAGTGGGTGGCCACAAAGCATGTGCATAGTTTTGTAGAGATACAGTACAAAGGGGAGGATAATAATAACCTTTTTATGTCACCAAAGAGTCTGCACAAAGATTCCATCAGCATTTTGCACAGTGTGATAGAAAATGCATTAAATCCTCAGCATCAGTGTTGGTTCAAAGTGAAACAGAATCAAGCAGAATAAGGTATCAGTAAAGAAAAGAAATAGCTAAATGATATTAAGGAAGCCAGGATAACTGCAAAATTAACAACACAATAGCTTATATAGTCTGCTTCTGCTAACAAAACACAATCTTTACCACCTAGCATCTCTGTTCAGTCTTGGAAAGAGAAGGTAATTACATTCTGAAATGAACAAAATAGTAAAAGTATGGTTTTACAATGATAATTTAAATTTTAAAGTTAAGATACTTGAACTTTGACCTCTCAGCAAATAGATAGACTTCCTTTCTCTGTCGACACCACGATGTTGAATGATGCCAAAGGCAGTCTCAAGTCAAGAGTAGGTGCCTGGCTGTATTACTTTGAATTCTTATCCCTGCATCAATGACTTCACTGGCATTCTAGGGGGAGAAATTTGTGCTGTTTTGATGCAGGCAGGGCTGTTCAGGGCACAACTGCATGCAGCACAGAGCGGGCCATCAGGATGCAATTGCTGTATGTCTTCACAGTGGCACCGCAGGCCAGAAAAGGCATAGGGGGATTTCCTGGAAAGTGGGATCCTTCTTGGAACGAGTCTTCTGTCCCTTGCTGAAAATAACATCAAGCTTTAAAATAAACAGGACATCAGGTGGTACTCTGCAACATGAAGGACTTTCAGAAGTGCTTGGGCAGGACATAACCACAAAGTGGATGTAGCCCCCCAGTCCCAGAGATGGTCAGGAAGCTTTCTGCAGCAGGACAGTGCATTTGCAGTTGACACAAGTTTCTTCCAGGTAGCAGAACTGACAGAGCCAGGCTCGGGTTTCTGTGCAGACTGCACTGTCAGCTCTTAAGTCATGAAAATAAATCAGTCTCAGGGAGCAGGCAGGGAAATGCAGGAAACACAGCTCTTTTTGACAGCATTAGCTTGCACAAAGGTCTCCAAAAGGGAGAACTGGGAGCCCTCCAGCTGGCAGCTCTGAAACTAGAAAGGATAAGGCATGGCAGGAAAAATCCGGATTTGGCAGTGGGTCAAGTGACAGCCCTAGCAGATCTCCCCCATGACCAAAACCCCAAGTAGCCAACCCATACCTGATCCAAGCAAATTCTGTTGCATTTAGGGGCCTATGAATGCAGCTGCCAAGTAGCTATCTCTGACGGGGTTGTTTTTGCTAAGACACGATCATCAGTAGGGAACAATAATTACAAGCTGAAAGCACCCACGAATTATGTGCTACATGGACCAAAATGGAGCAGTGGCTTGCCTTCTTTTTGCTTAAAATGTTCCTGAGCCCCTAAAATCCAACACCCAAAGGCTTTGAGCTCAGCTAGTGGGAAACATATTTTGGAGTCTTTTTCCTGTGGAAGTCACCTAGTAGGTGCCTATATTGGTTCTTCTGGTTTAAGAAAACTGAAAAATAAATATTCGGCGGGGGGGGGGGGGGGGGGGCGGGGTTGTTTTTTGTTATTTTGCCATGTGTGGTAAAGTTTCGCATTTGTCTCCAAAAGCAAAGGTCAGAAGCTTGTATTAATCACAAATACTTCAAAAATGCTTCAGTACTTCTCAGAGCTCTTCAAAAGGCAGAATAATAAAGAACAGGTAAAAAGAACTGCAGTAAAGGGAGGTTAAGGAAGAAGTGAGCTATTTTATTATTTTTAGACTTGATTCTATTTTCTATATCTTTTACATACAGATAAATTTCAAATCAAGTAAATCAAACCTTAACACAGTTTATCATTGGGCACAGTGTATAGGTAGAAACAGTTCCTGAGGTCGCTGTGCTACGGCAGCAGCCCAGAAAGAGTCAATGTAATTTTATTTAAATTCAAAACATGTTCTGGCAACACATGCCCCTCTGCTAACCCTCTGGCTAAGAGTCAGGTCTGCAAAAGTAATATAAAGATGCAACTCCTGGCTTCCAGCATGATTTCTGCCCCTTCAGATACCTCAGAGAGCTTTTTGACTGCCTGAAATAACTTCTCTAACAACACAGGAAAATAACTAACAAATGCAAGGGGAGAGGGAGAAAAAAAAATAAAAAATCAAAAGGAGAAGGAGGACAGGGACACGGAAAGCAAAAGGCAGTGTGTTCTTGCTGAGTTTTGGGTGGGAGGTGTGTTGCTGTTCATTTTCTTGTTGGAATTTGGATGGGGGGAGGCTCTTTTTGAAAGGCCCCAAGGGAGGCGCAGATGTTGAGTTGAGGGGTTGAAAAATAGCGATGCTGATTGTTTTACCACTGAAGCATTAGAAATGTATTTTAAATATTCCGATATACATTCAAATGTTTTTGGCAGTTTTATGGTGTTTGCATCCATCATGGCAAAAAAAAAAGACAAAACCACCATGTGTTCTTGGTGGATTTGTTTCATGTGCCAAAATAGAGACAGTCTCCTTCATTTATCCTTATTTTGTGCTTATGCACTCATGTTACAACATGATGAATTAATCAGATCTTGCAATACTACAGGTTGACTGAATCTAATTGGATGAATGTAAAATATATGAGTGCAGTAACTACCATATGTTTCCAAAAGTCTTTTCTGCATATGATATAGTATGTGTATATAAGATCATAAGAGGAAAAAATACTGATGTATGATAGAAGAAAAACTTAAATGCAAAGCTGAACAACAGTTGTGATCAGTAATGAGCAAAATAAGTATAGGACAAAAATATAAGGTCGGTATTGGAGAGAGTGGGAAGTGAGGAAGGCAGAGATGAAACTGCAAAGGCTTTACAAATGTCAACATATGGATGTTAAAAATGGTATGTTGAATCAGGTGTATCTCCCTGAGGAAGGAAGCAAGTATCTTGCAAGGTAGGTGTAAATATGCCTTGATAAAGATCTGGGTGGGGATCAATAAGACCCCACCAGTGGAGGTAGAAACAGATCTGCGTGACAGTGGGATTTCGTGAAAGTTTTCTGAGACTTTTCTGGGATTTCTGAGAGAGAGGTGAAGTGGGAGTGATGGGAGTTTTGTCTCGAAACTCTGAGTGTTGTATCTGGGGGAACTTGAGGCAGGAATTGGTATGCATACAAGATCTGTCTTGCATTGATAGAAGCAGGTATGAAGGTGTCCTTTGTCATCACATTAAGGGCCAATAAAATTAAGAATTTCAAAGAATCATCTTGATAAAAGAAATATATGGGAGCAAGGAGGATAGTAGGATTTTAACTTGCAGCTTAAATCATTTTAAAGTTGAAACACCAAATATGAAATTATGAAGATGATGGTGGTTCTTTGTAGGCCTTTTTGGTTGCTTCAGAAAGGATTTTATTTTTCCCAGTTTGGATTACAGATGGGTCTCATGGGGTCTGCTTTCAAACATAAGGGAGATATTCAGGCTTTCAGATTTCATTACTACTTTCTTCATTATTGTGCCTTGAGGAGCTATAAATAACACATGGCTAATCTGTGAATATGGCACGTTCCAGGGGATGTGTGTGTTTTAATCAGGGCACCTTCTGACATTTGGTAATTGGTTTACAGATTTGTTATATAATTTCATGATTATTAAGTTGCTAGGAAGAAAAAAAAAAAAAAACAACGAAATTTGTGATCTAAAATCTACCCTCATTGGACCCATATAGCATCTGTGTTTCTTTCAGGTCTAACTGAGGACAGATTTTAAGTCAATGAATATATAAACTGATAACTTTTTTTTTCTCTATTCCTTATAGTTGTAGTCATGTAATTAGCAGTTATTTTCTTTATGACATCTTTCTTCTAGTTAAAACTTTCTATTTTGTGTGTATCACTGAAATGCTTTTAAGATGTATTTACGTTTTGTCTGGTAAGAAATCAGTTTTTATGTTGAAAGTATGTGTTTGTTGCTGGGATTTTTTTTAACTTGTCTATAAGATCTTGTTTGTAAGAACAAGTGTTGCCAGTATTAAAATTATGATCACTTGTCTTACGTTCTGTGAAACACCCTTTGAAAATCTGTGCAAAGTGACTATCCCCCAAGCCATTCTATTTCCAGAGGGAATGCAAGTTATTTAAGCATTACATGTATAATGAATTTCTTGTCACGGCTTGATCTTTTGAATGAAGATGTTTTAGTGCTAAAAGGAGCTTTACTCAAGCGCTGTCCAGGAAGCATCAGTACTGTTTGGTGTTTGCATAGACTTGCTTTGCTTTGCAGTCAAGGACGTGGATTTAGGGAAGAAATGATAAATGACGCCCACAAGTTTTCCTCATTTGGTAACCTGTCTGGGTGTTTCCTGTAGCTGTACCTCGCACAGAAAAGAGCGAATCATCCCAAGGAGAGAGGGTGGGCTGTAACTGTGATGGCCTCATGCTGGACCTTTACCAGTACGGGCTCGCGGCCATTAACCAGGAGGTAGGAGCCAGCCCCTGATACTTGTGCAATTCGTCTGCCAGTGCCTGTCATCTCCCCTGGCTCACATCTCAATACAGACATCTCACTGAATCATAGCCACTTGGGGATAACAACAGTAATTTTCGTTATATCTGTGTACTGCCATTTATATTTGTGCATTAACATAATGTTCTACTTGCATATATGCATTTGTTCTCTGAGAGCATTTGGAAATATATGTGCAACTATTACCTTTCTTTTCCTTTTTTCAGTATTCGAAATTGGGTTTATTTGTAAAAAACCATTCTAAGGACTTTATTCATATAATGCTTCTCTCCTGCAGGTGGGGAATTCAGTCCCTGCAAATGGGCTGGGCAGAGACTTGGAGACTCCTTTGGAAAACACCCTGCCTAAAATAATAGGTATATGATGTGTATTAATATGGAATATTATCTCCCATTTTGCATAGTATCAAAAAGTATAGGCAATCTGAAAATTACTGCATCTTAAATTTTATTCATTTAGTATTCATTTTGTCTTTTGCACAGAATAAGATATATCTGTGTGGATTTCCAAAGCTGTCTTAATTCTCTGGCTATATTCAGTGCCACATAATGCTTTTACAGTAACCACTAATTAACTAATATTTCAGCTGTGGTTTACTGTACTGTTGTTGCTCATTTATATTGTTAGCCCACTGGATGAAGGCAATATGTGAAAAACAGTGGGTTCAGGTGTGAACATCTGCTATGCAGCAGCTTTTAGCAGGCAAGCAATTCACAATAAGAAACTCGTGCCATTAATTTTATCTTATCATTCATTAAATACCCACAGACAGACTATGATTTTTTAGTTTATTTGCTAATCTATGTTGTTTTGGAAATATGCCCTGAACAACCTGGAGCTGGTAGTCTGAGAATTTCCATACTTATATTTTTCAAGTTGTGCTACATTTAACAAATGCAATATTACCATTTTGAGACTGATACTGAGTAAAACAAAATTAACTTAAGGAATTCCTCTAAAACCCTTGCAATTTCTTCTTCCTAGCTTTACTAGCTTTACGTTGATTTTATTGCAGCAAGTGTCCCAACAGCAGCACCCTCAATGAAGAGTAAAAAGTTACGATTTGGCCATGCAAACATCTTTGTGTATGGCTGTACCAGCTGCTCAAAGCAGCAGGAGCTACCCCCTCTCATGTTGCACAGCCAGGAATCCCATGGATAGAGGTCCATGAAGGACTGCAGATGAGGCTCTTGCTGTTCCATTAACTGATGATTGCAGCCACCTGTGGCTTTTTTTTTAATATTTAAAATAAATCCAAGCACCTGTGATAGATATTAGCAGCTGTCACTGCTCCTGCAGCATGAATCAAGGCAGCTTGGACTTTGCAAGAGCTGCAGGCTACCAAAAGCCTGTCCTGTCCAGAGCCTCTTCACTGCTGGCACGCTGAAACTCCTGCAGAGACTTCATTTGCTGTGGTGCTTGTGTTTGCCTTGTGCAACTTGCTGATGTTGTTTTACAATGTTCTACGTTAACATTTCCCTCTGCTTGCTGAGCCAAAATAAGCAATTGGGGGTGCCCGAAATACTCACAATTGCTGTCGGAACAAGGATGCACAAGGAACCAAAGTGAGTCCACATGCAATAATGTAAATGATTGCTGTGGTACCCTGCAATGCAGCTAAGAAAGATGATATGTAGTTTTGTGTTGTTAGATGTAAGTCCTCAGCTGTAGCTAGAGCCTGTGGCTTGGGAGCACAGAGGAAAGGTAAATCAGGATCTGGTGGGGTACAATAGCTACCGCTCTTCACTTGAGCCTGGCACCTGGCTCTGTGTCAGCCTCTCCTGTCCAATATGGGAGAAGGCGTTAGCAAAGAGTCCTGTTTCCCAGTGGAAATTACTGCCCAGCTCTTCCTTGGCCCCTACTCCTTTGGACTCTTGTGTGGTATAACCCTGCCAGAAACCCTCAGTGCTTTCTGTGAGGCTTGCTCTTTGTTGTTGTGTCTCTGTGCATCACAAGGCTATTTAAACAAATTAGTTTTGAGAATTATAATCTTCCTTACAAGAATTTCTTCACTGTAGTGTATCACAGACAACTCATTTAAGCAACCACAATAATTTCTTATTTGCAGGAAGCATCATGTCCTCTCTTTGTAAGCCTTGTTGTTTATTAGCTTGAATCTCGTACAGGCTTCACTTGATGAAACTCCACATGATGTGATCAAGAAAGATATTATATGTGAGCATAATTTCAGTTAGGGATAATGCATATGCACACTTACGTTGAGATGGAAATCCACTGATTTTTGTAGAACTGCTCAAGCTCAGAGTCCGCAATTTGTCACGGTTAAGGCTGTTTTTCTCATACTGAGAGGCTTGTCTCTGGTGTGACTGTACAGCCGATTCTGGTGCAGTAGCTGCCTCAGCTGATGGCCAGCAGGCAGATGGTGCGTGAGGCCGTCTGCTGTCCTGGGCCTGGCACATGGGGCTCCTTTCTCCCAGAGGGTGTGTTTCTCCTCTGCCAGACAGCACATTGATTTACCCAGGCTCCACACGACGTGGTTCTTCCCTTAGGGGTGAATGTGCTTCATTTGCAGTATAGATACACTTTTTAGATCATTTTGTGACATTAGGCACTCAGTTTCTACCCAGAAAATAGCCCAAAGAAATTTCATTAATATATCAGTCTGGCTTTTGCTTGATAAAAAGGTGATATTTACTTGTTCAAGCAAATATTGAAAATAACTGCTTTGCAAGCAGGTTTTATCTATTTCTGGTATCTTTGAGACAGTTCAGGTAATCGCTGATGCAGTGGTATTATGCTGGCTTTAGCTATGCAATACTATAGCATAAGATTTTTATTCAGTGACCAGCAATATTGCAATTTTTTGGTGTATGTGGTGTCGGCCATAAAATAAAGACTTTCCTGCAGGGTAGATTAAGGAACACCTTAGATGCTTTCATTCCAAGAATACTTCTTCCATGAGGTGAGCATTAACAGGACACTAGTGACATATTTTCGTGACTACGTTGCTAACTGAACAGATCATCAGAGAGAAAAGGATCAAAGCCACAAATTATGTTTTAGATGCAAATGTGTCACTGACAAAAAAGCTAAAGTAGCAAACTTCACATCAGGGGAAGCTCACTCCTCCTGTCTTCCTCTCCTCTGCAATTTCCTTGCAGTGAATCACAAACTTTTGGAGTTTAAAGAAAAGCACATTGGAATCTGTCTGCAGGGGTTAATATAACTCTGATAAGACATTTATGAATACAATATCAGAAAAGATGTTGGCTGTCCCTCATTACTGGTGGTCATAAACCAACTACAGCATCAAAGATTTAAGTATTTAATTTTTAATGACTTTCCAGGTCTCCTTTGTCTCAAATTCCTTTTTTCTTTTCCTTCCTTCCTTCCTTCCTTCCTTCCGTAAGGGAGAGGTACCCATTTAACAAAAGACCAAATATATTCGTTAAGCACAGAAAATTTGCTTCTAGGCAGTGCAGTAAAATGGAAAGATTCTGGAGTTTTTTTGCAAAATGTTCCTATTGGCACTGTAGTCCCAAGCATAAAATTTTCATCAATTTAAGTGGAAAAAGAAGCTGATGTATTACTTAAACCCATAGTTTCCTCCTTCCCCCTGGTAGGAGATCTACTGGTAGGAGATTTGGTACTTTCTTCTAGGGGTGTGGAATATAAAACCTAGAGCCCAAAGGCACAGGGAGCTGTCAACTCCTGATCACAAGGTATTCTGCAGGTGAGAAAGGCAGTTACATTGCTGTATACTATCTGTTGAATATGTTGGATTATCATAAATCACATTCATTTTTAAGTGTCAATCAGATCTTTTTATACCTAAAAGAAAGCAAGGAAGATCTACACCGAAGTTAAATGTTGTACAGTAGGATTGTAAGATGTGTAGCCAAAGTGCTTCTCAAACTTTTTGCAGATACTCCAATATCTTTGAACCGTTTGACAGAAAAGAATAGGCAAGGGCAACAATGATTGATCCATGTTTTTAAGAAAAAAATTGAAACCATATTTCCACCAGGGGCTGCAGACAGACATTGATATATTTATCATGGGGAAAAAAAAATACACACACAAAAAAAGACAAAAAACAAAAGCACCAGCCTTTGCATCACTAAAGTTGTAGCCTGGTACAAAAATTTACAGCTGTAATATAAGATTCATTGTCACTGTCTTTATTTATAGGAAAAATCTCTCGCAGCTGAGCAAAGACATAAATATTAAATTAAATCACAAAAACTACTTTGAACTAGTGCTAAGGATACTCCTTAACTCACAGGGCCAGGACAACATCAAATTAATGCTGCAACACAATCAAGATGAACAGTTTTTATTTACTCATCCATTATGCCAAACATCACTAGACAGCTGATCTGTAAAATCACAGGTTATTTGAAAGTATTTGTTCTATAAGCACAACTGCGGGACTCAAGGACAACATGTTTGATGAAATTACATCTGTGAATTTCTGTCCATATGATTTATCATTTTCATGTTGCTGTCAAATTATCTTTACAGTTTATTTTACTAGTGTATAATGCAAGGAAACTTTATATGTTCTTGAAAAATGGCTTCATAAACTACTACAGTCTGTCACATAGTTATTAGAATGCATAGGTACAGGTAATAATGCCTGCACTAGGTTGTTATTATTTGTCTTTTTAGGTCACTACAGACATTTGAAGTGTTTGCAGTCCACAGGTAATATTGTCACAAGCATGGAATAATAGTAATTGAGTAATACGGATTTATAAAATTCTAACAAAATTATTACATATTTGGAATGAACTTCTGAGTGCCAGTCTTAGTGGTTGGAGAACTTCAGTGTTATCCTATTTCCCACTATCAAAAATCTTCCCCAATCTACAATTTACAGACTTTAACATAAAAATCAGTACAAACTTTAGGTAAACCACACAAGCATCTCTCCTTGCTGTAGTTCCACTTGGTGCCATACGAAAGGCCTGCACGTGTTTGTGGGGTCGAACCTTATGGTTGTAATGTCCGTAATTGTCACTTCACCACGGACTTGGCTATAATTGTCCTTACAGTGTTGTCTCTTTTTGGGAGGGATATTCTCATTACAGACTGACCTATCTTTTTGCTTTCCCCGTTTTATCCCTTCTTTTGCTAGGACATTTCATGGTTATCTGAAGCACAAAACCAGGGGACAGAAATATCTTTCCTGGAGCATGATGTACCCCATACAGCATAAAGAACAAGAGAGGGAACACTTGAGATAGATGATAGATGGGCATATATATTAGAAAGAAAAGGAGGCATGGAGAGACAAGGCTTGTTGTGTGGATGAGAGCCTTGCATGATGGCTTTGAGATCATATGGGGTCATGGACATGTCTAAATAGGAGGAAAAAAGGAGGGAGAGGCTTTCCTGGCTGCTCTCATGGCCACAGGCCAAGAAGCACAGGAGAGTGGAGCTGCTTTCTCCCTCTAACAACCAGGAGAAAGAGGTCAAAAGACAAACCAGCCCCAAGAGCAATTGGTGCTAATGTGCTATTTTGGATAATGATGGTCCCCAGTTCCTATATAGCAATTTTTCATCTCTAGATCTCATAGCTCTTTATCTCAATTTTGCAGATTGCAAAACTGATTAATTACAGTAGCAGCATTAGTATAATTAGTGCTGATTATTCTCTGAGCTTTCTCTTCTTTAATCATCCAGGCTCTGAACCTGTAAATTGGAACAAAATCCCTATTTATCAAATGTGTGTAGGTTTTAACGTCTGAAGAGGGTGGGTTTTTGCTTAGGCTGCTCCACCTTGAACTCAGGCATTGTTGTAGAAGCTTTGGAAATAGTTCTGTAGGATTATACTGATTATAGATGCATCAGGATTTGGCACTTTTTTTTCTTTTTTCTTTTTCTTTTTTTCCTTTTCTTTTTGATAACATCAGCTGTTGGATATCTGAGCATTTTGGAAAGGAAAGGGGAGAAAAAGCAGCAGCCCTACCTGTGCGCAAGGTACACTGATTCAATATGTAGGTGGCTTGAAGTGACTGGTTTAGTCTACCCAGGCTGCGTAGCAGTTATTGTACAAAGTGAAGACAAATTGTGCAATTTAAAAATAGCAAGGACAAGGAAAAGGCTTTTGTTCTCATCTTCTAGACTTCAGTCAAGACCTTCAGCCACCAGTATTTTTTTTTTTTTGAGAGAAAAATTGATGGGATTTACCTGGAGACATCACAGTTTACCGTTCTAGGGTAGGACTGTGATCTGCTTTCCACGCTTGTAGGATCAGCATTGGAGATACACTGGTTTTGTTTTCACTCTCACCAACAAGCTGACTCTGGTAGTTGTTAAGCGCAAAGATATGCAGCTTGCCTCATTCTTCCCATCCCCTGCCCCCTGGCTCAGTGCTGAGGAGCTGCTGTGGAGTTTTAATAGCAGCAAGTTTTCTAGTTTGTTCTTAGTAGAACTTGGTTTTATTCTGGTCTTTTTTGATACTATTGCTGGTTCTCTATTTACAAATGTGGAAAAAAAACTGATGAAGAATAACTTACTGGAGACTCATAAATTACCATATGTATGGTAATTTATCTCATAAAATACCATATTTATGCTGTTACTCAGGAACTGAATCTGCGTTAAATGGTCAGGGAAAGGACTTCAGTGACCAACCTGGACAAGTTAGAATTGTCCCTATTTGAGAACTGACAAGAGAAAATAAAATATTATCTGAAGAAATAAGGCCTGTAGAATACCTGTTCATTATCATACAATACCTTTGTATTAGCAAAGCCTGGTTATGATGAGATATCATACCATGACAGAAAAAAATATAAATTGCAAACCATAGCTGTGATGGAATGATGTAAGAAAGGGAGAAAAGCAATATTTGCTTCATCTCAAATCCATCAGTAAGTCTAGGAGCTGATAATCCTTATCCTTCATTAAGAACTTTCTTCTGGGGCTTTTTGCTTTTTTTCCCCTCCTTAAACTGCTGTGAAAATACTTAGTAATGATGATGTATAGTTTTGTGTTTGTTTTTTTTTTTTAATTTCAGATTCTCCTATACAAAAATCTTTCTCTGGCACACATATCATATAAATGTCTACCTAGCTCTCTGATTTACTACTGATTGCTTTCATTAAGGGTATCCTATTACTCATTTGCTTCTAACTCTGGCATATTATTTCTATGTTTAAATCTTTTATGTTCCTAGCTGATGTAAGGATTTCAAGGGTGTAAGGGATGGATGCTCAGGCTTATTATATTGCCCTAACAGCCGTTTGCCTTCTCCAGCACCAGGGCACAGCCAAGTGCTGACAGATCAGACGGAGGCAGTCCTGATGAGGAGGGCACGGTCCCCTCGCACCCCAGTAGGACAGTGTGGGAAACCTGGGAGTTACTGGTGCACATAAACAGCCTGCAGGAGAAGACCAAACCATGAATCTGCTCCCACAGCACAGAAACCTTGGAAAGAGGTAAAAATGTCCATTATTTGCTATTTTTGTCCTAATATTAATTTTTAATACCAAAATTTAACAATGTTTTGCTGCTATCCTCACTGCTTTGACAGGTTGATAGCAACAGGGAGTTTCCTTTGAGCTTCTCCACACCCCGGTTTGATAATCATTCTCTAATGACTGGGAAAGTCAGTGTTAATTCTCTCTAATTCACAAGCTCCCAGTATTTTTCCCATTATGTTTTTTTTCTTCATCCTTTTGGTAGCTGCAGCAGCCCTTCTCAAAGTAAAAAGTAACACAGCAAGAGGAAAAAGTCACACAGTCAAACCACCTTGGTCCTTTCTTGACCCCCTGCTTAGTTAAGCAACTTGCTGGGGATCTTCAGTTGTTCATCCTGTTTAATTGGAACAGAAAACATCTGGGACTGTGCTAAAAATGTCCCTTTTAATTTATTAGAGTTAGATTGTAAGTAGTTTTCTGCTACACAAAAGTGGCTGAGGACCCAGAGAGTAGGGGGAAGAGATGTGGGGTTGAAACAGTGGCCTGTGAGAGTTTGTCCTCCATGAGCACGGCCTGACCCTCTGCTCCAGTCACAGAGGGGTTTCTGCCAAGGCTTCTGCTTGCAGAGCAGGGAAAGAAGGATGGTTGTCCTGGGGTGCGAGGGCACAAAATGGAAAGACTAAGCTACATCTCAAAAAAAAACAAAAACAACAACAAACACAAACTTGATACCATTTTTTCCCTTTTCGATTCAATGGGGATATGCTTTGAAGGTTACCTCTAACCCTCAGTGTCTCCACAAACTTCTGCAGGTGGTATGACTGTGCAGTGCCTTACAGTCAGACTGGTATATAAAGGAAAGATCCAATCCCTTTAGTTAGTTCTTTGACAGTATCCCCATTTTGGAGGGTTTCCCCATATGCAGTACTGTGAATCAGCTGTTGACCTTATCTTGTTAGCTATGCGTCTCAAATGTATTTAGACTTTGTTTAAACTTGATGGTTAAGTTATTCTCGTATTTCGATCATTTAAAATGTGCTTAGTCTTTTTCCTCTGTGTGGGGAAAAAAAGTATTTTTATGTGGTGACTCATCTCCTAGATTTAGCATTACCATATGCTGTTGATTGCTTATTTAAATTGCATTAATAAAATGCTGAAGTTTGGTTTCAGTGACATTACTGAGTGCGGGGTGATGCATTAATTGCAATGCATGATATTTAACTGCATTCACTAGAGATTTAGCATGTATAAATTTTTATTAGAGAAGTAATGCTTGCCTGGTGAACAAGGTTATAGTGAGAAGGGAAAATTAATGTCTGGGTTTACAGGATCTTTTTTAAAAGGGAAAACATGTGTCTTTTCCATATCAAGTAGTGTTGAATCCATGCTTGCCTTCAACCCTTTACTTGTACTCCACATGCCATCAACCAAAGTTCTCTGCTTTATTCCCTTCTTCTTTAAATAGTCACAGGAAATATATGGTCCTCTTTCAGTTTCGTCTCTGTACTTCAGGTATGGTTTCTCTGTTTCGGAGAAACTTCAGGTATAGTTTTTTCTCCTAGTTTTCCAAATCTAAGATGCTGCTGAACTTAAAAGGACAAGGATAGATCTGGGGGGAGAGAGCTAAAATGACATAGTATGTTCCACTTTATGGCATTTTTCTAGTCTGTTTCTAACCTTTCTAATAGCAGTAGATTTACCTGCTTGTTAATTTTTTTTCCCCTAAAATCACGCTTTAAGCCATATTACCTTTTTAGTTCTTTTTGTTCTTATTATAAATACTATTCCATGGTTGCTTGCTTCACTAATTCCTGTAGTAGCTGGCTTGTGAACATAGGCAATACCATCCCAGGATTAGGACTTCTGTATACAGAGTCTTTAAAACACCTCCTTCGCCACCAGTGGATTGAGAGCTGGGAGGAAGTCAGACCTTTGTTGAAAACACAAATGTATAAACTGTATCAAGGTAATCAAAGATTTTCCACAGTTGCTGATATTTTGTAGTCTAAGTTTTTAAAGGGCTTTAGTCTGTAGCAGTAGGGGAATGCTCAGCAGAATCTAGTACATAGACTGTGGGTTACTCACAACTGGGTAGGTATTTGTTATCGTAGTGTGTAAAATGAGACCTGGCACTGAGGAAATACAGATATAAGAGTGTTTTTTTCACCAGATACTGTATTAGCATTCACATTGTGGTGATCTACAGTACATTTCATATATTAAACCAAAAGTCACGATACTGAACCTCTATTACACTCCAACAGTACCTCCAGCTGAGCTAACCCAGCTCCTAACTTCTGTTGCATTATTAGGCATTTGAGCAACCAAAGAACTCCGAACAAGTAGCAAATTATCCACTTCTATAGACTTTGCTAAATCACACATATATTTAATTGTTTTCATGACTATCTTATGTGTTCAGCCTGTCTCTTCACTGAATCTGAGCAGAAGGGTACAGATGTATGTAGGCACAGTTGTTACCCCTGTATTGATCTCTGCTGGGTGGTGGCATGTAAGTGGGAATAAATTAAAAGGGAAACAGGGTGTTCTTCAGAATCAGTTCTGAAATGGAAGCACAGGTGGTACAATGACAGTGATATTAATCTATCAGCCTAGGATGAAGGCAAAAATAAGGAAACTATTGATTTTTTTTAACATTGTTAGAATCAGTAATGTATCACTTCCTTATGAGAAATGACCCATCCTCTTCCCTTCCAATCCTGTCACTTTTGTAATGAGTTTTTATTAGATATCCTATTTTTTGTAAATCTTCTGTAATATCATACCACATACTCCTTAACAGAAAACAAAGCATCTTCTCAGTAAGAAGGCTTGTTAAACTATTTAATTCCACTTGAAAAAAAAAAAAAAAAGCACTTGGCAGTTAAGTCAGAATTGTAAGAGAAGTAATATTGAGAATAGAATTAGGGATATAAAAATATTATTTGCCTTCCTCGCTTAAGTTTTCTCCTTTGTCAGACAAAGCATTCATCTTAAATATATGCTTAATTTTTTCTCAGGACTTAATGCCAAAGACCATTAGTGATGTAGTAAATACTTGAACATCTTCATGCAAAAATGTACATCGGAACAAACTGGGTGATCAGCAACCTTTAGAAAATATGAAGCCAAAACAAAACAATAAAACCTATCAGATTCTGGATTTCTGTTGTTAATTATGTGAAAGAATGTGATGCTCTGACTGTGCCATACTGGTGCACAATAGAGTTCAAGTGCAGTGCTATATCAATTATTTAAATACTTGTTGTAAGACAGAAGGCTCAGGAATTTCATCCTGAAACATTCCAGTGTTCATATATCAATATACCAAAGCTCGTACTTCTGTAATTTTACACTATGCTCTCTTCTTCACAGTCACTCTTCTCACTGACCTTAGAAATGCTTCTACCTTGAAGGCAGGTATTGCCAAAAATCTTTGCACAATCCTTAACCTCAGTTTTACGCCTTCTTAAAAGCTTTAGCAAAGTTTCTTATGGAATCAAAGAGCTGATTTCCTGTGAAAAGGACAAAAGTTATTACTTTTGATGGATTAGAATCTATCTCTGATGATTTCATTGAAAAGTGATTCCTTTTCCTGCTTGTGTTTTTATCAACAAAATCTTGTTACTTCATATTAAATATAGATGTATTTTTAGAGGATAGAACTTTTGAGTTGAAAGCTTTAAATCGTAAAGAATAAATGGCTGACTAACTGGCCTGTGTTATTCACACATACCAGAGAAACAGACCTTATGCCTTTTCATCTCCTGTAATGTTAAAGAGGTTTATCTGAAGTTCATTAGTTTTCCCATTTATTTTGGGGGTGGGGAAGCAAGGGGGTGGTGTGAACTATTCTGTTCAAAATAACAGCATAAACAATAGCAGAGCAAAGGACATCATGAGAGAGCATGACATCAGAGGGATTTATTTTCAGCCTGCAGCTTTTAAATCATTTTTACTGTTCTCCAAATATTTCTCTTTATATATATATTTATATAGGTAATCATAAAGAATGCCATGTTTTATCAAAGGTACATGATCTTTTTATTATAATAATATACAGTTTAATAAGAAAAAACTGTGATACAATCAGTCATCGAATTTTAAAGCTATATGCTTTACATTGTCAATTTTTAAAGAAAATTAAAGAACCTTCTAGCTGAACTTCCACCTGTACACTAGATCACTACTTAGGATCAGTTCCAGTGTAAGTGACAAACGGTGCTTTTTCTTCTGAACTGCATGGGTAAGTAAGTATTCATTACACACTGATTACAAAGAATACTTGGAGTTACATGTAAACCTACAGCATTCTCTCAGTGCCTTATAGCTTGGTATTTCATTCTTTTAACTCTTTTGATTTTTAGTGGCAAAAAATAAAGCATGCCACTTAAATTTAAATCTGTAATTGTGCATCATATGAACTTTTATTCTCTGCTTCTCAAGGATTCAGGCATGTCTTAAATGTTTTACTGAACTGAGACCGTAACTGTGACATAGGAAACGGATGCTGATGAATTATATTACTGTCAACAGGGCATATTGAAAAGACACAATATTCTTGGAGTAGATGAGCTAAGACAGCCAATTTATGAAATAAAATGAAGGATCTAAAATAGTTTGTATAGCATACAGAGTTTGGTTTAACTGGAACCACAGATCCTTTGTCCTCACTGCTAAGGAGCATGTAAATATCTAGAAAATAATTACAGTTGACCCACAAATTCCCAATATGAGAGAAATTATTATTCCTGTGTGTCCTTGATTGTTTTAGGGACAGTCATGCAAGAACTTAATTTCCTTTTTCTTTGCCTGTCTGTTTTTTCATGGTTGTTGTTGTTTTCTGTTTGTTTGGTTTGGTTTGGTTGACATTAGAAGCTGCTTTAAACTATATCTAAGTGGATTTGATCCTAAGGATCACTCACATCTGAGAGCCAGAGAGAAAAGGGTCGAAATATGAATGAAGTCCTGAGTAAACAACTGTGCAGGAAAACTATCTGTCATGGTTTTAAATTAAAACAGGTTTGCTGAATGTGAACTTTACAAGATAGACATGGTGGATCAAATTAAGGGGAAGTAATCTCCAGCTACAAAGGGCAGCGGAGGCAGGAAAGGTGACCTCTGCACATGGTCAGGGGAGAGGCTGGACAAAGACCACTAGTCTGAAAAGCCAGAGTAAGTAAGCAAAGTAGGGAAAATGTAAAGTCAGGAGATTTGAAAGGTTAAAATAATACATAATTTCAATTTGTAATTGTATGTTAAAATTAATATGATCATGGATATTCATAGTAGAGACTTGTGTGCAGCTCTTGAGAGAAATGGTAACTTAACAGCTTGCTCTCTGCCTCATCAAGAAGTTCTTTAGTCCTCAGGTGGTTTTTCAGAGTAGCTCTAAGCAATCTAATAGGGAAAGAATAGCAAAAGAATGCCATCTGTTACTTCCATGTCATTAGTATCCACTGATCAAATGGATCACAAACCACAAATGAGGTTTTCCTCCTCCCCTGCACTGTGTGTATGTGGACCAACAGTATGGTGAACACCTTAGACAGTTTGTGCTTTGAGTGTAACATTAGAGAAAATCAGCAGAGACAAAACATGAGAGAAACAAGCATTTCTCTTAGAGCATATCCATCATCTCACAATCTTAAAATATTTTCATGTGAATGTGTTACCTGAGATTTATTGAAAATGATTCTTCTTCAGCTGCTCTGATCTGTGGGACTACAGTGTGATTTCTAGCTCCTGTATGGGGGTGAGTGCTGGATCTGGGACCTATGGCATTTGTGGGAGGTCCTGGCAGGCTGTCACTGATGGCAGACCAGGACCTCACAGGCAGAGGTGTTCTTTGGACCCACAAGTTGGATGCAGAGGTGGTGTGCCCATTGCCCAGCCATATTGTGTGTGAACCACAGTAGAAAACAATATAATTCATGAGGGGTTTGATAAGGATGATGACTAAAGATAAGGTGCCAGCCAGTGCTTAACTGATGAAAAGGATGAATACAAAGACTGAGAAGTGCCAGCCTTATGTATCTCTTATTTTAACAAAGCTGAAACTTATGAGTTTGGAACCATTATGTCCCAGGGAAATGTGCAGTTTTCAGTGCCCTCATCTCATAGGGTTGTGTCCCTGAACCTAATGCACAATTTGTTCTTATTTTTGCAAAAGGACTAGAGAAATTTTTATGCTTGATGATTTGGTCCCTGATCTTTTTATTCATACAGCGTCAATTGCTGCGAGTCTCTGAACCTGACAGAAGAAATGAGTAATTTTAAGAAATATAAATAGGGAAAAGCTGTTTTTTAAGATTTTCATTTTCTTGTCCATAAGGCATATAAAATCAACACATCTATAGAAATGCAAATAACTTACATGTGAGGACAAGCTGAAATTTAGCCTTCTTGGGCAGATTATATTTATCCATCAGCATTCACATATTGTCTTATCAACACATGTAGGCACTTCTATTTTTGAAAAGCCTCATTTATCACTTGTTGAATGTTTGAAGCTGAACTGCTTTTTCTCAAAAAGTGTTCCTTAGATTGACAGATTCTTATGTGAACTAAAAAAAAAAAAAGGCTAAAAATTCACACACCTTGCTATGCGTGCTATGCAAGGAGCCACACTTTTTCTGTATGAAAGCTTTGAATCTATGATGAAAATGTAGATTTTCATCAGTTGGCTTATGGACTTAGATTTACTGATAACTGTCCATTTTTAACTCTTTGCAGGCCTTTTGCTACCTTTACCTTTTGTCTTATATTACAAACAACATTTAGGGAAGACAAAGGATTAAAATTTGCTTTAATATTGGATTAATCATGGCCAAACTTATGTTATGTCCCTGCTGCAGTAACTGATTCTGTGCAGTAGGAGCTGGCCTAGCTGAGTTTTGTTTTATTCTCTTTCTAATAGGAAATTTGATCACCACAATTCAGTTATTGCCATGGTCCGTCTCCAACATGCAGTTGCATCCTGGTGCCATGAAATGATCCCGTTTGCCCATGGGGAGAACCCAGCTCTTTACCACCTGTAGGGGTGTTTTTCATCAGAAGGAGTTTCTCCTGCTTTTCAACCCATGTTCCTTCCTTTTGATTCTTTCAGGCAGTGGGTTAACATCCCTCATATGATCTGTCTGAAAATTGTCTAGAAACAGAAGGGTATGTGAATCCTAGGATTGCCACCAGAGTGCTGGAGGATGACCAGGATTTCTGATCTGACTGTTCAAGCTTCCATTTTCTTTTGCTGATTTTATTTTATTTATATGACTGAACATATTCCAAGTTGACAGGAGATCCACCGTTTAAAGCAAAATTGAACAGATCTGATATTTCTTATCTTTCTTAGGAGGAAATACTGGTAAGTAAGAAGCAAAGCATAAAGAAAAGGAGAAAAAAAACTGAACAACTTAACTAAATTCACATGAAATGTAGGCACATTTCATATATGTAGTAGTATATACGTGTCATTAGATATTGAGGTTGCATATGAAGTATGTTATAAATTAATAATGAAGGTTTCACGTTTAGAAAAAAATAGATAGTTATTCAATATACACATTTCATTTACTTTTGTTTTTATAATTAGCTGTTTTGTTCCTCAGAATAATTTTTTTTTTTTTAGGTGGTCATACATCTTCTTTAATCAGCCAACATACATATTTGTCATACCAACAAATGCATTATACGTTATGTATTTCATCACTGAGTGGCTTCCAGAAATTAATTTCTATATCTAGTCTTCATGAATCAGCAGAACACCTCTATTAATCTTCATTCCCTATAAAGCATTTTTTTTAAATAGAGGTGTATCTCATTCTGCTGTTCTATAATCAGCTTTTTCAGAAACACTGCAGGCCTTTATTTCTTTAAAATATTAGCTTACCGAAAATTCAAACTGCTATTTATAAGCAAGAGAAAGAGAATCTGCATATTATATTTGAAATCATTAAAAGATGGATGAGCAGAAAAATCTTAGCAGACAAAGAATTTCTTTGCAGCATCCTAAGTAATTAAGGGGTGAATGAATATTGGTAAAAACATTACTCCTTACCCACTTCTTCCAGTAACTTGAGATTGCTCACAGCTTACAAAACTATATTTCCTTCTCCTCTAATGGCATGTGCAAATGGATCAATTGTAAGGAATTGCAAACCACGAGGCTCAAACTGTTAAACCGAGGACTTGGAGAAAGGGTCTGGTGCAGATATATATTTTCTAGCCACCTCTTTGCTCTAGATTGACAGAATTAGAAGTAACCACATGGGGCAAGTACCAGTTTTGTACTGGTTTGTACATTTCTGACAGGGTCAGTCATCCGGTAAGATTTATGTAGATACATGGAGAAGAATGAAAGTGCTTTTTCCAACAGTGCTAGGGATTTCTCCCTTTGGCCATGCGCCACCAAAACTTCATTTCAGTCAGATGTATTTGTCTACATAGCAGTAGCTAATCTGAAGCACATGACTCACAAGTGCTTTATTCTGTACCAGCACTTAAAATGTAACTTTGTGCCTTGTCTACTTAATTATGATCTGCATCATTACTATGGGATTTTTCAAAATGTCTAGCCTAAAATTCCTTCACTGGAATTTAAGCCCTTCTAACGCCTTTTTCCTGTCCACCATGGGCATAAGTAACTGTTTTCCTCTTTCTGTAGAGCTACTTTATACATGTTTGCATGTCAGGGAGCATGCTGTCATATGTCTTTCTCACTATTTGCTAATCTGAATTAAATGACTTTGTTTATTTCAGTCATTCCTTATAACTCATATTTTCTAGATTTCTGATTATTCTGTGCCTCTTACCATTCAATTTTAGCTCTAAAAACTACCAAACACTGAACTCGTTTGTTTAATTTAGCTTAGACTAGAAAAGAGCTAAAAAGGTTGAAAATTTATATATAGAAGAAAGGACTCCTATGAGAGTAATAATTAGCTAATGAAAGCCTATGAGCTCAGATGGAGAAATCTCAGCCAGTTATATACATTTGATGAGACAGAACAGGTCTCCAGGAGAGACAGGGGTAGAAGGAGAAAGGCATCATATAAAACAAGTAATGGCTTCCTAGATGTGAAGAGTGATATAGAAAAAGACTGTTCTTTCTCTGCATGAGAAATATATAAAACATACACACACATTGTCACCACTGATTGAGAAAAAAGGTGCAAAAGGTAACATAACTCTAAGACTGATGAGGTGTGCCTAAACTCACTTCTTTCCATAAGGTGGGCACAACAAATAGTCTATTGAAGAAATCGTATACTGTATAAGTGCACTAAAAATCTGGCTAAATTATTGTGATTGATGAAACACAGACTAACCCTAAATTTCAGAATGCATTTTTTTTTTAATTTAAAAGTGGTTATTAAGACTGTGGGGTAGACTAGAGGCATGAATGTTTTGATAATTTTTATTGCATATACAATAAGAACATATGTGCAGAGGACATTCCCCTCACCAAAAGGGTTAAACCAGTTTAAAAGTCAGTGTTAAAACAAGCCTCTTTATTGTTTTCAGCCAAAGATTCCTATATCTGTACAAAAGTAGGCATGCCTTTAGGTCTATTCATGAAGCGCAGTTACTGGCATATGGAATAATAAAAGAAATATTCAATGGTTTAGGACAAGACCAGCATCCAAAACAGTCTTTAAATTACAAACAAATTGGTGAAGGCACTTAATGTCCAGAATGAGCCAAACCATACTTACCTGTGACAGTAAATGCACAAAATTGCATATGGCTGGGGACGTCACTCTGAGCTGGAAGTAACTGGAGACGGGAATAGCACTTGGGGGGAGTTTCATGCATTTACTCTGTTCGTATACTTGTCCTTTGACAAATATCTGTTTGTGCCTACTCCTGGAGGGAGACTCTTGGGAGAGCTGACCAGATGCTGACTGGCATTTTTGTATTTTTAGCTTACATTCAAGGGAGGATGTCACCCATTAGCTTCCACCATTCCTCTCTTGGAGTCACTTCAGCAGCTATTCTGGAATAATTGTAATGCCACTTCTGGGTAAAATCAAATAGAGATGTTTTAACTACCTGAAATTGATATGCTTATTTTACCCCAGCATCTTCAACTTTCTGTGGCTCTTTTCCAAACATGTCGCACACTTACCCAATTCTGTTTAGTCTGGGAAAGGTATGAGTAAAATAGCTGAAGGTCATATGGCTACTATTCATGCATATTCACGCATGGCTAATCCTTTATCAGAACAGATGTGAATTGCAAGGAAAATTAAAATCTCATCCTTACTAAAGGCTTGATGGTAGTCTCTCTGGGAACAACTAGAACTGAGTAAAATATCTGCAATGAAATGAAGTCTGTCTCTTTGCTTACTTCGCTTTGAACCAATGGAAGCACTGTATGCCAATAGCATTATTCAAATCAATGTTAATTTAATTTAATCTAATATCTGGATGTGATCTGTTCTTTCCATCTAGAATCTGAGATTAATGAAACTTTTCTTTCTATAGAGCTGGTGCAGTCTGAACCAGCTGTTATGATGTACATCTCTAGATAATACAGACATCTATGCCCCATGGGGTCCAGCCATTGTGTGCTGTATTTTCTGAGTGCACTGAACTGATATCCTGGTCCTCAAATGAAACAGCTAACATTCATCCTTGTTCGGTTCCACATGGATTTAAAATGAAGGAGGTATAGTTACTTCGAGAGAGAGACTGGATAGATCAACTACTAAAGTTGTAAAGTAAGCACCAAAGGGTAGACTGGCCAGCAAACTGTCTTCCATCTTCAGAAAAGGCCACTCATCATCTAAAAAAGACAAACTTGGGGGAACTACAGTCTAGTCAGTCTCACTTCAGTCCCTGGGAACTATGAAACAAGTCATCTGGGAATGCATTTAAGGGCACATGAAGGAGGAGATGGCTGGGACAAGTCAGCATGGATTTAGCATGGGTAAATCCTTGCCTGACCTGGATTTTTCTATGACAAAATGACTGGAATAATGGACAGGGGAGAGTAGCCGGATGTCTTTTACCTCATCTTTAGAAAAGCTAAAACACTGTAGTACTGGAAGTTAGACATGAATTTCAAAAAGAAGAAAGTATTAATGCAGCTTGAAAATCTTTGATTAGCCATTATTGGGGGGCAGGGGAGGATTCAGTATGGTGGTCTAGGAATCCAAAACAAGTACAAACCATCTCACTTCATCTAACAGAGGGGCATTAATGTGGCTTTTGAGCCCTGTGTAGCTCATGATTGGATGCAGTCCTTCTTTCATTTTGCCATTGTTACCATAATTATGTCAGTTGCACAAATTCATTCATGATCTAGAAAAATCTAAATAAGTTCTCTGTGTGTGTGTAAATACGTATATGTGTATATATATGGCATACATATTATTCAGTAATGATTTTTTTTTTTTTACCAACAGTAAAAAGCAGTAGTTTCTGGAACCTAACCAGTAATGTCTTTTGATACTTTCAGCTGCTGTAAGAAAAACATAAACATCATCTTCATAGGGATAATGGATAGTGGTGATACTGAATTTCCTTTAATAAACCTGAAGAGTTGAAACCATGTAACTATTATGAATTCTAGTATTTCTTTCAGCTTTCATGAAAGACTTATGCTAATTGTGCGTGTCCGTTTTGGTGGTGACTAGATACTGTGGTGATAGATTCTTCAGAAGTGCTGAGAGAGAGATAAAGTTAGGCTAAACTGATGTATTTCATATTATGAGCAGCTGTATGGGCCCTGAACACCATACCCAAGTGATTAATTTCTGAATGGTGGTGGAAAGAGAGGGGGTGCTTAAATAAATCAATGGTGATTTTAATAAACTGGGAGCTTCTAGGTATTAAATCTGTCTGCATCTGATCTGAATTGCAATTACCTGTCAAAAATTCATCCATCATTGCAAGTTCCAGACAAACTTTCTGGCAGCAGATGTTTCAGGAAAGCTATTTCATATGGGAAATATATCGTTTGGTGTACAGCATTCCCAAGAACAAAAAACAAAGTAGAAAACATTTCATTGAATAACAGCAATAACTTCTATGTCTAGAAGCCTAATTTACTGGTGAATATAATATGTAAATGTGAATTTCCAACAAAAATCCGTCAATGAAATACTACTTATAGTTCAGCTGATCTCAAACTGATGTAGTAATTAATTCAATATTTGAGTACTTGTGAAAGCCATGGTATTTCTAGTAACTTTAAATTCACCATTATTGAATTCTGTCTCTAAGGCTGACACCTGCATTTCAGAAACATGTGGCATGCTTCCATCAGCCAGGTTATGGGATAAATTTGAAGAGGTAGCCTACAAAAATACGGTCATAGTCTCTCAGATATATATTCAGCTGGGATGGGGCTACCTGTTCATTCTGTGGCTCTGTTAAACCAAGACAAAAAAGGATATGGGAATTAAGCTAACTTGGAGAGTATAATTACCTTGGGGTCAAATACATTATACATGTTCTAATTATTCCCCAGAAATAATCCTAGGAAGTTCCTAATTAATGTAAGTTAAAATGTATCTGCAAATATGCCTGTTATGATGTGGAAGGTCATGGATGAGGCATGTAAGCAACCTTAATTCCAACCTGTAGGTATTGTTCATCAATACGGTCTAGATGAACTTGTGATTTAGACATTTCCAATCTCAGATTAAGCTTCTTGATTTGTGAAGGCATGATAGATTTTCTGCAATAATATAATTGCTCTTGATTGTTTGAGATCTGTACCGCTCTCAAAGCCAGGCTTATCTGCAGCTTCCCTTCTAAACTGGGGCTCTCTCCTAGCTGTTCTCTTGTGATGACTGAAGTAAAAAGTGCTGAAGGAAAAACAAACAAACAAACCAAACCACCACCACCAAAAAAAAAAAAAAACCACAAAAGAAATTTGGAGAAAAAATGTTTGCCTGCCACTTAATATGGGTTCATTGACTTCCTGTCATAAGAGAAAGAGCCGAATGTAGGTTGAATGAAGGATTGAATTCAGAATACCTAAACTTCAGTTTCTTACTGACACCTGTTCTACCATTTGATACATGACTGGTCCCTTCTCAAGTGGCAAGAAGGCAACGTAATGAACATTTCTTTGCAGCCATTGGTGAAATTGTCATATAACACTGCTATTTCTCATCTGAACATGCACCTTGAAAATGACCTCTGAAGACAGGCTGAACATATGATTAGAAGATTGCTGTCCTAGCCAAATGATAGCCCAAAAGCTGTTCTACTGTCACCTCTATCAAAATCATCCATTCTGTTTGCAATTATAATAACAGAATCTATCACTCTTCTCAATTTTCATTATATCAGGAATTTACTTTGCACGATTTCTTTCTCAATGTAGTATTTTAAAATCATATTTCATTAAATGCTGTTTCTAACATAATTGAGAGCAATTCACTTATAAAGTAACCACTGACAGATGGATCTATTTATATCTTATACAAGATGTGCTGGGCTTCTTATCTTGTCACCTGTGTCTGGAGTTTGAGAATTTATCTTTTATATTAGTAGCTCAGAAAGCCTCGGCTTGATACACTATATCAAGTGTGTTAATTTGAGTTCTACTCTCATAGTCCTATAAAACTGACAGCTACCAAACATTTGGAGAAAACATCTTGGTTTGTCTTTTTTTCTGTCATTTTCAAAAATCTTCAAGGGGAATGAACGCATAAATCATTGTGGCCTCTTCCAAATCACTTGGAAATTAATAGAAGGACTCCTCTTGGCTCAAGAAGTTGTGAGTCAGACCATGATTGCCTTAAACAGACTAATAGCTTAATATACTATGGAGATTAGGTGCTTTCACAGTGCAGTCTCCCTTGTGGTTAGAGACACATTTTACAACCTCTGCCAAATTCCATTTTTATCCCTGTGGTCCATATTTCTTTCATTTGTCAATGCATAATGTCACTGGGTTAATATTTTACGTATAATAATGCTATTAAGAATATATTTACATATTGCATGTTCATTAGTCTCCTTTATTTCACTGTTATTTATTTGTGCAACAGTAGCTTGGAAGGACTGGGGGTACTTTGTACAAATCACTTCTCAGGCCTGTGACAAAAGATTGTGTCATCTCCAAGGGGTTTACTGCCTTAGCACTGGACATTACAACCATCTGTCTATTCCCCTCTGCCAAAGACACAGAGGAAAACCAAAGTATGGGAAATAAATGGTCAGCTGCATTTAATAGTGTAGTACATGGGTGCTTGAACTGGTGCTGTGCACTAATCAGAGGTTGTAAGTAAGGTGTAAATTACAGTGAACCTTGAAAGTAAAGACAAATAACTTTTAATGCAGTAGAGAAGCTGCAGCCAGCAAAGGGAAAAATAGGGAGGCAAATAGCATGGAAAATGATCCTGGCAGGAAGCTTCATAATGAGCAAAGGGAGCAAGATAATTTGTATCAAGACCTGGGCCCAGCAATAACTGTGCCTGGAGGACACAAGCCTAAAATCAAACCTTTTCTCTTTATGTTTGTGAAAGACAGTGGTTTAGGGATATCAAAAGGATAACTACCAGTCTTAAGAGAAGCTGGAGCAGCAAACTCTTCATGCTGAAGATGACAACCAGGTGGCACGCAGCATGGTGAAGCCATTCATCAGCAACAATGCCAGACAGAGCGACACAACGTTGGTGCAAGAAGGTCGTGGGTCAGGATGTGGTTTTCTGGGTCTTTGCAACCACAGGTTGGTGCCAGAGCATTGCCAGTTGAACAGAGGAAACAGCTCTGTAGCGAGATGGTGTGGTCGAGAGCTGTGCACCCAAAGGTATGTTTTCTTCTTGTCCTGAGTGGTTACTTGCCGCTTTGTGAAATGGTGAGGGCATGATATAGCCATTAGCTGGACTGGTGTTTCTCTGGGCTGTTTGATGAAATCTTGTGAGAGGGCAGTGGACTCATTATTGTAGAAACTGCCAGGGCTTACCCTGGAGAGGGCAAGGTGCCAGAACCAGTCAAACAATGTCTAGCTCCTTGATTAGAAGCAAATTGTTTGAAGCTGGAATTCTTCCCAATTGGTGTTTTTAATTTAATTTTTCTGTGGAAAGGTTATTGAAAAGGCTGTTACAGCTAGTTTGATTGTGCGTTCCTGCAGCTTTAAAAAGTAAACTTATTTTAAGTACAGACTGCTTATGTTTCAGGCCTATATACATCGTATGTTTTAACATTGCTAAATCAGCTGTGACCTCAGCCCAGAAGTACAATGAGAGGGAATGATAGAAGCCTACTAGAAGAAGGTCGAAAGGTCTAAAGCATAAAATAACTTTGTTAAAGTGCATTTTTCTGAGCTTAACAAAATAGTGAGAACAACCCCTTGCCCAATTTTCCTGAAAGCAGTGATCAAACACTTTAGAGGCAATTTTCGTTCTAATTATTTAGTTTATTAGAAGAATGTAAAATGTGTAATATAGTGACTATGGAGGTATTCAGAAGCTTTTTTATTTTGGCGATGAACATATATTTGTGAAATAAAATTGCCCATAAACAGCAACTTCTGCTGCTTTATCCATGTAATAAGCTATTGCTTTATCCATGTCTGCCGTAATGCAGTACTGACTTCAGGTGCATCAAACATAATCAGAAATATCATAGATCCAATACTGTGTGATCGGATTTCTGTTATTCTTCATTGTGTACTGTGAGCTTTCTTTTATTAAAGAGAGGAAATATGAGCATGGAATCATTCAAAGGAATTGCAACTATACCACCTCCCTAAACTTCTGTTGATATCTAAAGAAAGAAATTTAATCCAGCTGTTCTCAACCCACTCCACAAATGGCAAAATTTTCAATTTGCACTACACTAGCCTTGAAGTCATCTTAAAGACTTAAAGATAAATAATGTTCCCTGCTGGTTTACGTTAGGGATCAAGTGTCTTTGTTATGAATAAATCTGTGAATGAAAGGAGGTACAGCCTTTAGCTCTTTCTTCAGGGTCTTCATTTCAGACTATAATTTTTATATACTACTTTTATCTGTCCAGCACTAGGCTGCAGTAGTGGTGCTTAAGTAGGGCTGAGGACAAAATGTAAATTTTTTTCAGGAAACATTTTTCCTTCCTCTCCTGTTTCCCTATCTAAATGAGGACATTTTTCTTAATAATGTCAGAATTTGGAGGCAGATGGACTACTGCAGATGAACTTGCCTGCTCTGTGGCTCAACTTGAAGCTTCCAGTTCTCCATAGGAGATCCATCACATATTCTAATTCTAAATCTCATTCATACTGATCAGTGTGTTATTGATGCATGCAAAATTCAGTGAATGATTCTTGCAATGCAGAAGCATATCCTGCCACCTTAGGAAAATATTTTCAAAGCTGTATGTGACTCATTATGACAGTGTCCCTGGTATACAGCTTAACACCATTGTTACTGGATTTCAGTGCCAAATAAACTATAACCACTGTAAGCTCTCCACAATTATAATGTCTGAAACATTAATAAAGTTCCTCTTCTACATAGAGGATATAAATCATTATTTCTAAGCATAGAAGTCAGAAAATTCAGTTTAAAAATACTCTCTTATTCTCTCTCTTTTTTTTTTTTAAATTTATTTTATCCTGACACAGAATAATTAGGTTAAAAAAAAAAGGCATTTACTTTTAGGACAGATGGTAGTTTAAGTTCTAGCTGCAAAGTGATTTGGCCTAGCAGATCATTGTGTGGTCTTTCCATATCTGCAAACTTTATCATCAGTAGATAATCAAAAAGGAAAGGAAGGCATACCATGAAGCAAGGAAACATTTCCTTCACTACTGCTGAACTAGAGCAGACAGTATTTTTTGTTTATGCATGACTTATTCCCCCTTATGTTCTTGAGACTTCTCCAAAAATTGAGAAGGTTAAGGACCACTTCCAAATCTTTCATACAAAGCTGACTTTGACATGTATTTTTTTCTAACTTTCCTTGATTTTTATGCTTTTTTTTTTCTTTCATTGAATTATCAGTTTTGCTTCACATTATGTCTAAGTAGGCTTCTAATATTAACAACTGAGCACAAAAAATCAAAATTAAGATACTGTTCCACTTGACTTAAATCATTATGCCAGACTGTTGAAGTAGTCAGGGATACCTCAGCTGTAGAAATTAGGTGCATCATATGAAAGATTTCAAAATTAATTGCATTTCTTTTCACTTATGGCAGTGTAGTGTTTGGTACTTCCAGCTTCAGTGAGCTTAGGTGTTCTTAGTTTTTACCAGACATGAGTCATAAAGAAGAGTTAAATGGCTAAAAAAAAAAAAAAAAAAAAGGAAGAAAGAAAGAAAAGAAATAAAAACTATTTTTTGTGGTATAGCAGTCTACTTGGAAACAAAACAGAATATTGTTTAGTTTTATAGCAGATGAAGAGAGCTGGTTTCTTGGTCTTGGAATGTATATGGCTCTGATTTGGCATAGCAAGGCAATAACTTGCCATGACTGTAGAAAAAAATGTTTATGAGACACATTTTCCTGGCTTTTTAAAATTAAAACTCTTTCATTTCTACTGTAAGCTTTTTCCTTATCTAGCCTGCAGCCTGTCCTTTTTCTTGCACAGTTGCAAGTCCACAGGCAAAACCCAGCAATGCCGAATCTTTCTCACTGCCAGGAGGGATTTATACAAACAGAAAGGGAAATGGGCACTAATTCTTCTTCCTTTTTCATATTTTGTGGCAACCAGTGCCAGACAGGGTGACGAAGACCTGCAGCACCATGGCCAGGTGGGGAAGCCCTCTGGGGACTCTGCCAAAGCTTGTCCAAACTGATAGGACTATGGGCTGGACACCAGGTTTCACTTTTGCAGCTGGTAGGCTCAGGCAGAGCATGACAGTGGGAGGGCACAGAACTTGCACCAGCATCCCATGCAAGAGGTGGATCAAGAGATTCTGTTAGTTGTTTCCATACTACCGTAAGTTAACCAGATGGACATCTGGTTACTTTTATTGAACAGGTTGTTGTACAGCAGGCTATGGAAACAGTATACTACTCTTAGATGTCAAAGTGTTTTCCTCATAGCGGTGTGGGTTTGGTTCTTCTGACTTCACAGAAATATAGTGAAGGGTATTCTCAAAATAAGGTATTTCCTTCTCATGCTTATCATCCCTTCAGAAACAACAACAACAACAAAGAGGGGGCAGAAAGACTGAATAAATGCAAAAATTAGTTTGGTACATCTATAAAATAGGCCTGTATATTTCTTTCCTTAAATGTTGCAAACAGTTGGTAATTGTAGCTGTCAGAAAAAAAACTCGCCTTATTTCCGTGAAGATTTTTGACTTTTTTTTTTCAAGAAGTCCAATGGCTAAATGAGATTTTGCAGCTTGGAGGTGGTTCTAGTTTTCAAAAAATGTCATTTACAATTGGAGGTGCAGATTCTTTTAAAAAAAGATGTATTAAAAATTTGAAAACATGGATTTCTAAAAAACAGAATTAAGATGGGAGACTCATACTGTACCCTGACAGATGTAGTCTTCCAGCAATAATTTTCAACATCTCCATGGAATGATCTGCCACTGGAATTAAAAGTCTATAGAGCTGGTGAGAATTTCACCCTTTATTTCAAGGTCATAGAAAACTAAACGCATGGGATTTTAATGGGAGAAACAGGGTACTGTCACTTGTCACCACATAGGTGGTGGCCTGTCTTGGGGCTGGAGCTGCGTGAGGATCTCTGATCTGTTCTCTGAACCGTGAACTATGGATTAATATTGAAATAATTTTTAAAATTCCTACAGCAATGCACCCATATGGAGATAAATGATTTTAAATGCACCTTTAAGCAATTGTGTAAATCTCTAAGCTAACAACTTATTCATATGAAATTGTGATAAAGCTCTGAGCATGAACTGAAATTTAAAAACTGCAGCTTTTGGCTGCCTTTCAGGAAAGGCATTTTAGTTTTGCTCTTTACTTACTAATCCAGAATGAAAATAGAAGTGAGATCGAAGGGTAACTGCTTTTTGCCATGTTGCATTGATTGTGCAAGTTATTTTACAAGTTCTTAGTACAAGTAGCCACAATTTTTTCCTGCTTTTATTTATAAAAATATTGCATAATTAGGTAGCTGGGTAGGTCCATGATAGGGCAAGAAATAGTCATGACAGTTAAAACACAAGACATCTCAGAGTCATTTCCTAGAATAATTGTTCACTGTGCAGTCATGTAGACGTATACATATTTTTAAATTAACCTTTGAATATTTTAATCCTTAAAGTCTTGGCGCAGTAAAGAACTTGCTGTATTTTAACATCAAGGCTGTGCTATCAGTGCCATTCACATCTGTCACACTATAGTCCTGAAGACAGAGCTACTCAGCCTGGGGTAACAACATCAGGCAGACCTTTTTCTACTCATAAGTTTCTCTCTCCTTCACCATGACCACTCTGTAAATGAGAAGTTTTTAAGGTTGTAGGACAAGCTTCTTCTGAAAACACCTTCTCCATTCATTTTCTAAGTATCAACCACCACACACATTCTATGAGACAGATCTCTTACCATAAAGAATATAAATATGTACAATTATACATTAACAACACTGAAAATACATACCAAGACCAAACAAAGTTTTCATGAGCAATTACATATCCCAATTTTATGCACTAATTTTACTAATTTTAATTTCCTAAGCCAAATAATGCTTAAATATTTTAAAATTTAGTATGTACAATAATCTTCCTTGCAGAGGTAAGAGGTAGATTTTCATTTACTAAAAAAAAAAAATAAAAAAATCTTCTCACTTGCAGAAATATCTTAGAATTCATTACAAGAAAACATAACTGCAGAATATGCACTGTGCAAAACACTTGAAGTTTTGGGTGAGTAGAGAAAGGAATAAAGCAATGAAAAGTTTTGCATATTCTCACTCTCATCATTCCTTCTGACTGGTCAGCAATAAGACCTTTACAGGTTAATATTGCATCTATGACTGATGAAATGGCACTAAACTATTATATAGCCCACCTGAAGTGGATGTTCACCGAAAGGGATCCTTCCCAAAATGCCCAAGAACCAACCTGTAGCTAAACCAAAGGATGAGGCAGAACCTGGTCTTGGATCATGTTTTTCTTAATAACTAGGAGGTTCCTATTTGTTTCAATATTCTCTTGCAAGTTCTCTTCACTTTAGTAGAAGTAGGATTTCACACTATTAGTCTGTACCACTTGTGCTTTCTAAAATTTTTTTCTTTAACAAATGCATGAAACACATGAGCAATAAATGTGTCCCTAAAATACATTTAATATTGAACAATCATTTGTAGTTACATCTTATTTCTCTTCTAAACATCTCAGTAATTCATAGACAAAAGGGTCAATTTCATCTCTCATTTGCACTGACTGATATCTCAATGTACAGATATTTCAAAGTTAAGTGCAATTAATTTTCAATTTCCCCATGTAAAAACTATTTATTTTATGGTAGCATTCTTTATCTTCTTGTAAGTTATGAATATGGTTGCCAAGCACTCAATGATTAAAATAGGGGAAAAAATGCAACCACAAAAACCACAACAACAAAGGAAAAAAAAAAACAACAAACAACACCCAAAAATTCTTACAGTAAATGCTGAAATGCTTGATTTCTTGAAGTTTGAAAATCTGCCCACCTCTTTTTGGTGTGAGTTATTTTTGGAGTTTTACTAACTTTGTATACAGTTTCAAATCTCCAAAAATAAATAAATAAGTAAATAAAATCTTGCAGTTGGTCATATTTGCTTAGTTTTTGTCAAGGGAGGGGGACAGTCCTTCCTGACATTGAGATCCAGACAAGATTTGCAGATATTGGACAAAACAGCATTCGGTATGCAAGGCATTGATGCCATCATGATAACCAGTTCCTGAGCTTGTTCTGATTAACAAGTGTTCTGCTGGGATTTTTTGGAGCTATCGAGCTTGTTTGCAGCAGAATAGCAGATAACACTTAAATTGTAAACAAAATAAGCTCACATAAGTATTCATGGAAACCACCAGTTTTCATATCCTTCTTGTATGTAGATGAGTGAGTTTGTTGGGGTAGTTAATATGGATATTTCTTTATCTTATTCATTTTTTCTCCAAACAAAAATAAATTTGCTCCCTTTTAATCCAGTTCAAATTAATGGAAGTCTGGGGAAGGGAAGCAGACAAATGAGGAAATGTTTTATATTTGGGTTTATCTTTTCTTTTTTTGTCAGATGAGTTTGATTTTTTTCCAGCCACCTTTTGAAATTACTATGTTATTTTGTCATTTCTTCGTAAAAGAGTAACAGCAGTGAATCTTTATCGTATTGATTGTTTTACAAGTTTTCATCTGGGATCCAAGATAATACACAGCATTGTTATTGCATTATTATTTTTCATTTGTATCCTATTGATTTGCTGCCAGTAACTTACAGGTCAATTTACAAAAAGATGGGGTATGATTCATTTTTTTTCTAAAAGATTATGCCACAATGGGAACACTTTTATAAGGCTGTAAGATCTCTGAGTTTGTTTTTTCTTCTCATAAGAGTGCAACACATTAATAGATTAGTAGTGCAGTTCCACTTGGATTTACACTCGGAGTATCCACAACTTCCATATAATTCATATGAATAAGTGGCTATACACAAGCCTACACTTAAAATGGAATTTCACTCAGGGGGCATGGTTCTTTTCTCGCTTCTCCCTGTATTTCTCAGGAATAATATCACAATGTCAGTATAGTTATACATATAAAAGAGATGAGAGAGAAGACTTTATATATCTAATCACAACAAGCTACCAAGGTTTAAGATATCCTAAAGACAGCTACTAAAAATATGTATGAAAGTTTATTTTTGGCACCGGCCAAGCCAATATCAGCACTGACATAGTGTGTCCTTTGTGCCTGGTTACTAATGCCTTGCTCCATCCCAGGGTGCTTGCTGCAATTCCTTTCCAAAATGTTAGTGTGGATTTCTTCCATGGGACCAGCATTCAGCGCAGCTGCGTTCTCGGACATTTGTAACCCTTTGTGGCTGACCTGGACTGCCAGCATAGCAGGGCTGGAAAGTCCATGCATCCTTCTTTCTCCCTGCATATCTGCACCAGAAAAGGTCTGGCTGCGCATTTGCAAAAATGTCTGTTTGCTCACCCAAACCTCTCTGAACAGTGTACTGAAGGTAATCAGGACATCAGGGTTAGAAAAGACTGTGGTAGTAATTACTGTCAGTACCACCTTTATATTTAGAAGGTCCGCTTTAAAAGGAAAACAAGAAACCTTAGCTAATTTTTCCTTATTCTTTATATTTACTATCATTAGAATTTAGCTACTAGGAAAGCAAGGATTATTGCAGTATGCAAAATTGCACAAGTATGCATATACTTTTTATTCCTTCTATATAAGACATAATTTGTAAGGGATTAGTTTTTAATTATTCAATGCAAAATGTGTAAAATGCAGGGGGCTGGTGTATATATACATCCTGATGTGTACTATTATTTTTCTCTGGAATCCATCCAGGTAAATCAAACCCACAGTGAGCAACACAGGGACTTCCAGTTCATGTTCTGTCTACAGTGTATTGAATTTCCCTGGCACCCTTTCAACAGGAGCAAGTTTGAAGAGATATTTTTTTTTTAATAGCACAGAATACCCTTTTGTGCCAGTGGGGAGGAAAAAAAAAAAAAAAAAACAGATTTGGAAATGACCTGCCACACAGGTTCATAGAGTAAAATCAGATGTTGATGTTACACCATACACTTAATGACACAGGACACTTGAATAATCTTTTCAGTTTGGGAACTTTTATTCTACATTGCAGATCATTCACTGACCTTGAAAGTAAGACAAGCTCCAAATCAATTTCTCTTTCTCAACATGTCAGGAAAATAATCAAGGAGCTGAAGATGAAACATATATTGTAGGAATATTTCAAAGAACCTTTTAATTTGGTTTATGCTCTGATTTGACTATGTTTTGTTTCATATTTTGACACCATTTGGACACAAGTATATAAGACAGCAGAAAGGTCAAAAGAGATTTCCTGATAAAAGTGGAGGTGTAAAGTCTCAAAAATATTGTGTCTGGCTGTTAAATGCAGGAGTTGGACAATAGTTCAAATATATGTATGTAGTCAAATATTTTCCTATGTTTTTATATGAATATCTGAGGAAAAAAATGTCTGTACTCTGAGACTTCTAGGGATTGCTTTATTGAATATAGTGTTATTTATAGACACAGAAAATATTTTGCCCTCTTGGTAGTGTTCATAACTGCTTCAGTTGAGCTGAAGTTTAAAAAAGAAATTGAAAAGAGTGTTAATGAAAAATGCTCTTAACGTACTAAAAAAATCTTTGATTTTTTTTACACATACATTTATTTGAAAAGCATCTGAATATTATCTTCAGAATTGCCAAAACATCTGTGTACATTTTTGTTTCAAAATTTCTCAAATCAAGAATCAGAGCTGTTTCCAAATGGTCAAAATCTATTATTTCAGTAGACCTCAGTCAATTTTTTTTTGTCTGATAGTTCCACATACATAAGGAGATTAATGTTCTGTTTCAATCTTAAATATTGTTTTATATATCAAATGAACTATTTTCCACCAAACCTGAGTTCCAAACTTATATGAGAGTCCTGCAAATGAGAGCCTTGCATCTGTGAATAATTAGTGAAACCAAAGAAGTTAATGCTTTCCTCATTTCAGTTATACCCAAGAAGAACTGGAAATTTATCAAAAGTTTCTAAGTTTCAGTGCTCAGACATACAGGAAAGATGCCAAGTACTTCTTACAATGGTGAAAATGGATATTTACTCCTTGTCTCAGGTTTAGAGATTGACTGAGACATTCTGACTGCTATAATAAACATCAGAAGGTGGGATATTTGGAAAGAATCAATGAACAGAATGCTGAATTGAAGTTATTGATGATATACTACCTCCAATCTATGAGCAAACACATGCAAAAAATCAACATTTCAATTATCTCTTTTAAATCTACTACTTAACCATATTTATAATAAGCCTTCCTTTACTCTTTGATTATAAATAAGTAAAAAAGCAGTGAAATACAAGTTACTTAAATGTATATCTCTAAAAATCTGGGGTGAGCAATGAATAACTAATTGCATTAGTTGCATCTTTTTTATCAGCAACAAAATACAGTCCCCGAGTTAAAAGGTGGCTCTAACACATTGATATTAAACACTTCTGGAAGTTCTCTTTTTAATGCACTTTTTATTGCGTGGTATAACCCTAGTCCTGAACGATGTCAAATGTGTCAGCTGCTTTCAAGATAGTGTGCCTCCTTCCACAGCCAGTAGGTCTCTGAAGGGTTACTGATACGCTGTCTGTTGACTTGGCCCTCAGAATGTGAATAATTCATGCCAGGATCCCAAATGATGAATAACAGGTTCAAATCTGCATTGGGGATAAATATATTTATATAGCTTTAATGCAATTACTTAATGGTATTACCCACCAGTTAGGCAGTTCTTTTGGAGATTTTTGTATGTAAAGCTATCCCTACTTCTTGCTGAATTATGAAAGCACATTACAGCGCTTTGGTAAATTCCCTTTTATACAGTGCTGTTACAGAGGAGCTGCCCAACAAATCAAGTTATCAGTCTGCACATCAGAGCCTCAATCATCTGAGTTTTGCTTTCGCATGCAGCAGCAAACAGGGTAGTCATTGATATTATAATAACCTCTAATTTAAGTTCAGGCAGTGTTGCAGAACCAACAAATGTTTAGATCTTTGGTTTCTGATGTGAACGCTTATCAGCTCAGATTTTAGAGGACATTTGATGGCTAACCTTTGTCAATATCATAACTGTTTACTGCATACAGATATGTGTTTGGTTTGTGGACGTAGAGGTAATATTGCATAGATGTTATGAATGGTCCCTTAGCAGTCAATCAAAATTTAACTCCTTCACATGAACCGTGGGTAAAACATATACCTATAAGCTGTTTTTCTGGTGTAGAGAAGCCAAGATTTCATGTTAGATCAAATCACATAGATTAAATGTCAACAGCCATAAACATCAAGTAGGACTTGAAGACTTGATTACTGGATTATGCTGAACTGTTCTAATTCTTCTTAAATCTTTTATATACGTCTTTTGATATCCTTAAGTCTTATCTATGATGATAAGTTATTGTGTGATGACATAAGTATAAAGAAGCCCTCCAAATTAAACTTTTTAATAAAACAACTATTAGGAAACAAGTGCTTCCTTAAAACAAAAAATTGTTGTCTTAATCTAGAAGTGTTTGAAGTGATTAACAGATGCATTACAGTGGATAGGACACTGTAATGTGATAATAAACATTTACCTCTATTTAAAGGTCATATATCCTTTTGAGAAGGACCAATGACCACAGTCAGTGCACTGGGCAATTTCTAAGTGGTTGGTTGTGTTTCTGTTCATACAAAAAAAAAAAAATCTGTCATTCTTTAATGTCTGGGCATTTGTAGATAGGGCATCCTCCTGATATACAATTTCATAGTTTAGCACAGCTGTCCTTCATGATAATTCTCTTCTGGTATTTTGTATTTCTAATTTTTCCTTCTTCCATGTTGATCTGGAATGCCTTTACAATAGGTATGTGTATGTGCAGTTTATATTACTGTTCCTTTTTTTTTTTTTCCCCTTAACAAAATATAAGCTGCATCAAAAGGCCACTTAAAGTTTACATTGAAGGAAGCTACTTGATAGCTTCTTGGCTTCAACAAAGCCCAGCAAAGACAGGCATATTTCCGCTGATGTCCTTGGTGTGGTCCTGTAGCATGTTTCTGAACAAAAGCTGAAAGTTTAAGTGTGTGTGATGACTTTTTCCCTCAGACTTCTTTTCTGTGCATACGTGTAATTCTGCAGTAAGGGGAGAGCAGTGATGTGTACAGTTTGTATTTCTGTTGTCATTAACCAAACTGAAAACTTTTCTTTTTTTTAAGTAAAAATGTTTTTAAACATTTAATAGAAGGAAAAACATTAATATTAATTTTAAACATTAATAGAAGGAAAAGCTTTAATTTTAGAATCTGTGATATAACAATGTGGTTCATGGTCTTTTGTCATATGCATTTCTCTGATGCATAATTCAGAAATGTGTCACAGCATATCCCAGTCTCCCAGGCTTTCTTCTTGTGATAGTTTTCTTTTTTTTTTTTTTTGGTTCTGAATGGATGCAAGCATCACAGGAGTGAATTTAATCATTATGTTTTCCAGTTGAGTTTTTTTTTTTCTCTCTATTTAGTAATAATTCAGAAAACCATTTTCCAGGGACTCTTAATTAGTTCTCTGAAAATTAAGCACACAGACACCATAACTACTTCACTTTTCCCCATGACATCTATCGTTATTAAATGACTCTAGTAACACCACAGTCATTGGAAATCCTGTTGAGACTTAACAAGTGGCCATATGCTACTCTCTATTAGAGGAAGCAGAGGGGAGCAAAACACACCTGGAAACCTGTCAAATGTGGGCAGAGCTGAGAGTTTACTACATCTTTTCGTATCCTGTATCCCTGGGAGATCTTTGTGCAAGGGGAAACCTCATTAGCTGCAAGTGAGGAAGTAGCGATACTGGGTGAAAACTTGGGATCCTGGATGTTTTCCATCAGAAAGGTATTTGTTACTGGCAGTCAGCCTATTAGTAATTCCCTTTTTCTCCCTGCAAATCTCCACAGGTCCAGAGGTCCAGAACTGAGCAAGTCCATTTTTCCCATTGTGTTGTGTTTTTTTTTTTCTTTTTTACTGGGAAGGAAAAGGTGCAACAACGCACAGGCCGTTCTACTGTGCCTGGTTTGCTCTCTGTGTGCTTGGTGAGCCCTGAAGGGCTAAAAAAAAAAGAAGGAAATACTGTGATATTAGTTCTTTGACAGATACAGATTTCAATGTGGCCTTCGCTTTGGTTGTGTGTGTATGTTTGCAGTTTGTACATACAAAAGGTCTCCAGAACTCCTAAGCTGAATGGCTTCCTAATGTTCCTAATTTTTGTCTTGAATTCTCAACATATTATTTTCGGTTTTGTATGTTGCTATAAGTAAATATGTATTTATGTAAATAAGTAATATATATGTAAATAAGTAAATATACATTTACTTAGGTATTTAACTATAGGGTATTTGGTGACTTATACAAATAATACCACATTTTATTTCCTTTGCAAATTCTTCTTGCAAAGAACTTACCTTGGATTTTGAAATGGAGAACTCCGTATAATGGATGGAAAGCACCTTCATGTGATGATGCTGAAGAAGAGCGTGGATCACAGCTGCAAGGCTACACTGTTGTTTGTAGTTCAGTGGGAACTTGTACCCCTTGCCTCACCCAGTGGCCAAGGGATCCAAAACAACCATTTTTTCCCCTTATTGATAACTTCCTGCTTCTCTGAGAGGTTGCCAACACCTGTGTTAGAAGGTCTGCATGAGAGAAATCCAGAAAAATAATCCTAACTCATGAAACATGTAGGTTTTATCATAAAATCCAGTGAAGGTCAGGATTTCTTCACGGATATTTAGAGAGGACTTTATGAATCCTGTTCCTCAATCATGCACAATGCATTATCTGTGCTTCCAGTCTCTGCATTCTTGTAAGGAGCAGCTTGTTTGTTGTATGCTATGTATGTAAGGGACAGCTTATTTGTTGTGTGCTCCTGCAATTGCTTGCAGGAGCTAGTTAAGCAGCTATTCAGTAGCACTTACAATATATTTTCTTACTATATTGTGGAAGCCATAAATTTTGAAACCTCTAGTTCTAAGACCGGAAAAGTGGGAGCATAGAAACCTCAAAGGTCTTGATTGCCTGCTTTGGACAATGTGTCCTCCATATCTTTCAGGCCTCAGCACTCTTTGGATAAGGAGGGAAGAGACTGCTTGGCCCTTGGTTCAATCCATGGTGCATGGCTATTTCTGCATGGCTATATTAACCTTGCAAGACAGCTCTTTTTGCTGGGCTAACATCTACGCTTTTCTTCTTTTCTTTTTCTTTTTTTTTTTTTTTCCTACATGGGAAGGGAAATGAAATTAAGGAAATTAAACTGCTGGAAGTTGCAGCTAAACTTTGTAGCTAAGTATACTCTATTAGTCTCCAGTCTGTAAAGCGTGATCTCTTTTTTTTTTTTTTGACTTTTCTTAGTCTCATTATTACTCCCTGTAAGAATATCAGATGATGATTTTCTTAAAACATTCATATCAGTTCAAAATTTGTTTTCCTTCTCTCTCTCTCTTTTTTTTTTTTGGCAGGTTGTCCTCCTGGAGATGTTGTTTTACCGGTTGGATAGTAAACTCATAAAGGACAAGCCAATTGCTTCTTTTTAACCATTAGCATTCATGTTTCCTATAGTTGTTGCTTTTCAATAAGGTCTAAACATGTAAAGTTATTCTGGTATATTCTCTGAAGTATTTAATCACCTACAGACAGGCATGGGGATCTTCAAAAATTTCTGAATTAGTTCAGAATGAGACAACAATGCATTTATTTTACCACTGAAACACCATATCAAAAGAAGGGTAACATTTTCTGTCTTCCAGTGCCTTCAGATCAGGACTTGGTGCCTTGCTAGATATGCCTGTACTTAACACAAGATACTTGGATGAATTCCAGGGCCACTGGGTGAGATTATTTACTGTGTTATACAGGTGGTGAGTCTAAATGATCCAATGATCTTATGCCCAAAAAATCTCTTATTCTACATAATACTCTTGACCTTTTCCTCTGTCACTCATTTATCTGCACTTAGAAAAGGCTGACGTGGCTTATTTTACTGATGGCATACTGTGTGTCCTAGTATCATCGTTAATGTGATACAATTCTTTATTCAGTCATTAAAGCACCATTAAAGACCTCAATATTGGCTTTTATATGGTCACTGGAAGAGTTTTAAGCAGATTATTATTACTCTTACACCATCTTGCACTATTCAGCAAACTCTAAGCAGCAATTGCAAAGCGGGTTACTTACCATCAAACCTTTACACAGTAAGCTGGTGAAATATGTTTCAGAGATATAATTCACCCATCCACCAGAGCACAATAAAACACCATCTTTAGTTCTGATTTTATTGGTTCTGTCTGTTTTCATCTGGTGCCTGAACATTTTATCTGTTCATACTTTTTTTTTCTGATGCAATAAAAAGAGCAGACAGGATTTTACCCTTTATTTTAACTTTTTTGCCACATTTAGAGGTAAATAACAGCCACTTTCCATGTTGTATATTTTCAGACTTTCCAAAGAAGAAAATGTTTTGATAATAAGCGTTCTCCACCAGATCTAAACAAGGTTTAATAGGAATAGCCTTTTCCTATCTTGTTTTTGTTTTGCTCTGATATGTACCTGCAAAAGCAAGGGAAGGCTGTTAGAAACGGAATGAAGGAACTGCACTTCCCTACAGTAGATCTGCATATTGAAACAATTGTCAGCAGTCCCTACCTCATAGAAATCTCCCCTTGTGTCATTTCCTCCCCCTGCCTCCACATCACCTTACTTTGTCAACATCTAAAATTACGATGGAAGTGGATGCATGTGTCCTTATTCCTTTGGTTTATAGCTGTATTCCCAAGACAGCGACACAATCTGGTCCACTAACCACATCCTGCTATCCTCCCATCTGCTATCCAGACCACCAGGAGACTCCCCTCCCCACCAGAAAGGTGGTAAAGATGGTGCCTGTCAGCTTGTGCCCTGCACGGATGGCTTCCAAAGTGTGGTGGTGCTTAAATGCAGGTCTCAGCCTGCAAACATGAGTTCAGATTCAAGTTTTAGGTACTGCATCCCCTGGCTTAGTAGGATACATCTGTGGGAGCTAAGCACCTGTGTTTCTTCATGCATTTTAAAGGGAAATGTTCATACAACATAAATTAGGGAAACACCTAACTTAACCAATCAGAAATGCCCTCAGCCACGTCTAAAATGCTGCCAGAGTGCATCTCCACACCAGATTTTCAGAATTTCTGTACTATGGGTTGATCTGACCTGATTTCTGTCCCTGGGGGTCAGGACTTTGAATCGCATCCTGAATCTGGGTGCTTAGTATCCATTTCCTATGAAAGAAGAAGTCCCTCTTTAACTTATCTAAACACTGAAAAACTTTTTCAGCACATGGCAAGATCAATTCCCCTCAGCTCAGAGGACGCCAGCAGATTTTCTACTCAGTGGTGGACAGAGTATGGGGTCCTCAATTTATTCTATCAAAGCTATTGTCCTTTTAATGGAGTAAATAAAAATGAATTCATCCAGGGAGATTCAGTAGCCTAGTGGTTAAAGCACTTCATCAGGAGAGGAAAGAGCTGCATTCCAGTCATTACACAGAAGGAGTTTAAATCATGTACATTAGGAATGCGACAAGTGGAGATCCTTACTTACAAGCAGATATGTCTTTTCAGAAACAAGCTGACACTCTGAGCACCAGAACAGATCACGGAAACTACAATAAAAAGCAGTGTTCTGCCAAAGCTAAAGGGAGAAGAATCTGTCAGGGAGAATGATGGAGCAAGACGAGTGGTATTATATCAGGCAAAAGAAAAAAAAAGAGTGAAAAGTGTGAAAAACTAGAAAAGACTTTAAGGGACATAATGCTGTTTAATGGGGCAGAAAGTGAGAGACAAGTGAATTACAAGCCAGTGTGATGATTAGCATTTTTTTCAAGACAATTTGTAAAAGGTGACAAGTTGTAGATTAAATGCTTTGATTTGCCTTTTTCTCACTCTGCCTATGTACTTATGTCATTCACTTGATGTAATAACTTCTCTTAAGCAGTTGTAGGTTGCAGCATATTTCTGTTGACTTTAAAATAAGGAAAAAAAAATATTCAAAAAGGAATTTGAAGCATGCAGTTCTTTATTGGCTAAAGGGTAAAATAAAGAAGTATAGCTGAGTGAAATTTTTGCATGTCATTTGATGAATTAACGTCTGTTTACCATAGGAAGCTCAAAGCAATTCGGTTCAAATAATCTCAGTCTTTGTCTCATTTCTAAAATGGTATCAAATAAAAATCTTTATTCCTAATTCTTTCAGTGGAGCTTAGATGAACCTCAGATTTCAGATATTCCCATAATGAGAGTCATGGGTATTTATTTATTTAGTTAGTTTATTTGGGTGGTAGAAGTATCTAGAATGAGAAACAGTAGCAGCTTTGGGATTTTTTTCTTCTTTTCTTCCCTACCTCCTTATCCCTTTCTATCTGGCAGAAATGCAGTCCAGGTGAGTAGCAGCAAGGCAACCTACATTAAGTTAGCAAGTAAGGAAGGAAAAGTCTATTTTTCAGGCTTTAGAAGAGCTGATATTAGTAGAAAAACTGCCTGTACTACAAAGCCAAAAGATATCAAGCATCCTAAGATCTGCTTTCACAAATCAACAAAGTACATAAACTAGGAAAAAAAAAAGAAAAAAAAAAAAAGCCTTCCTCTGGGCTGTGTCCCTAAGATGAGAAACTGTGAAAGCCTTTAAGCGTAAAGCAAATATGAGATGGTTGTCAGTGTAATGTCAGCTTCTAGCAGACCAGAAATAACTCAGAGGTCTTGGGATGAATTCTCTACTGCCTTGCACATTGTATGGTCGTTTAATCAAAACCCAGAATGAATAGTTTCCAGCCAGCCCCAAAACACCACGTCAGATTATGCAGAAAGAGGACTATTGCAGAAATGGTGCTTTGCCAATCTTAAGATCTAAAACAGATAGTAGACAGGGTTCAGCTTGAATAATGACTTGAGTTGCATTCCTTTTTCCTTTTGCATAAAATGTATTTTGGCTTGTGTTTTCTTTCAGCATGCTTCTATAAATCCTCAAGGGACACATCATGGGAGTTCTTCCAAGATCTGACCTTCAGATATTGTCAGAGGTGATGTATGTGCATATTTTCTCATATTCTATGTTATGTATTGATAGTAATGGCAACTATCTCTGGTTCTTTTGTGAATAGTTTCACTGTTAGGTATCTAAGATGCATACGACATCAAAATATAGTTAGTCTTCCCTAATATAATATTGAGGTCAGTTCTGTTTAATCTAGGGCCTTACAAACTGCATTGCATAATGATAAGCACACTATATCATTTAAAACTAGTATACTGCAATATTTTCCATTAAAAAATGAAACATGGATAATAATCTATGATGTGAGGCTATTAATTTGTTTATTGATGCAAAACTACAAGCACTACTTGACTGATAAGTCACCTCCAAACTCTTGTGGTCAGAAGTAATTCTTTTTGTATGTTAGCTGTGTGTTGGGCCTTGGTTTTACAGATCTTGTCACTTGCCAGATTGTATGTGGCAGGTTTGTAATACGGCATATCTCCTAATGAGGATTACATGGCCACTACGAAAGCAATTTCAATTAGCACTTTGATTAAATATAAAACTGGACTCCAGTGGTAGTGACCAGTGTCTTATCTACTTGTTTTGTGCACGCAGAAATTGTCTGTCTGTTTGCTTTGACTCACAAGGATACATGAGTCTCCTTAGGAAGGAACTTACTTATCTTGTTAACATGCATGTGAATGTGTTTGAGCCCCCGGTACTTTGCTGGAGTTTGAGGGGGCAACCCCCCCTTTTGTGGGTCCAAAGGGGAGCCTTCCACCAGCTGCAGTGCAGCCCTGCAGCCAGTGTCCCAATGGACACTACTTGCACTGGGCACGGTGAGCCAGCCAGCTGCATACATATCCCCCTGCCTGCAGCCCTACTGAGGAATAATTAATGTACACTCCTCTCCTATAATTAATGCAAAGCTTCATTTGTCCTGGGGTTTATGCCTTGAGAATCATAGCAGGGATACATCTTCCTATGCAGCACTTAGTGGGCATGTATGTTTATGGCAAAACGAAACTGTAGTGTATATTAGGAATGGGTTTACTTGGGTAAAGGCAAAACAACCAAGTCCATGACTCACAGGAATTAATGATAGTTCCATATAAATGTCTTCCATAAATTAAAATGCATTGAAATGCTGCATTGATGCATATGAACATTAACAAAAACATTTGCATTCTCATACACTCTCCATTTGGTCTTCTAACCATATGAAAATCCAGATCAGTGGGTTTTGTTATAGATTATTTTATGCGTGTATATATACTTTATATATTTACATAAATATGCCTGAGCAGATCTGAGTATATTGCTGTTAAATTAGTCTAGATTTAGCAAGCACTCAGAAAGCAGACTGGCCAAAGTATGCACAAACATTTTGATTAACTATATGTGTATCTTCTTCAGATCAAAACAGTTTATTCCTTTGGACATATATTTTCTCACACTGAAAATGCCTGTAACACAAGTAAATTAATTGCATCATAACAGTTAACAGCAATCTTTTTAAAGTCCCTTTAATCATTCTCTACCCAAGTTCAGAAGGACACAAAGGATCAGCAAACAGTAGAGTAAATGAGAATGCAAAGACACAAAGTTAATTTCTTTATACCTTTTTTCCAAGGATACAAGCCGACGTTACTGCCCTTGGAACATCATCTTTGGACCACTGCTAGCTTTGCAGCCTCTCAAAACATTTTCTGGTTTTGTTTCCTACATTTGTGGCAAGTCCTGAGTTTTGCTTGCAGACTTCAGCTTTTAATGAGTGAAAATCAGGATGAAGTTCATCTAAAGACTTTAACCTTTTCCTATTACAGCTGCAGTATTGAACTAAATTAAATAGGGCAAAACTGATCTCCAGTCAAGTCAGCTAGAGCTTTTCTGTTGAATCCATTAGGTTAGTTTTCATGCAATACCCCTAAATTTTAAGGAAAATGTTTCCTGGGTGCTTACCTTGAGATTGACTCATGATATAAGATATTCAGTCATGTAGCACATGATTCCATCAAAGCCATCTGCAACATCTTCATGTTATACTAGGTCTGCATAGTTAAGAATGAAGAAAACTGAATTTCAGATAATGATTCCAGAGAAAGCAAGCTACCCTGCTGACTTCACTAGGGTCACGCTTTCACCTAGTATAGTCTTGTCAGTCCAAGATCATGACCTGCATATGGAGGGTGTGTACAGTGTATAAGTGTGTACAGTGTATAAGAAGGATTTTTACCTTTATTTATTACTTTATTTGGGCAAAGGTTTAACTTCCAATTGGCATAAACAAGTTATCAGAAGTCAGAAATCCCTTTAACTTTAATGGAGCCATACTGATTTTCACTGCCCGGACACCTGACTTACAGCGTATGTTTGTTATATTATTTTGTTTACTATTAGTTTATTGACCAATTCAGCGCTTGCATCATCCCAGGCATGTATATGTGGTTGGTCTGAAAGAACAATGGGGACAAAAAAACATGCTTATGCTAAAGAAACATCAAAAGTAATATCAATAAGCTACTTCAAATGTGAAAGGGCAGGATCACGAGGGACTGAATAATCGCACTGGTGTGCCTATGTGTGGATGGTTGAGTGGGGAGATTGCTTTCTCCCTTCCCCTTAGTGACACAGGACAAAGACACGCCTTGCTTAGTGTAAGGTGAAAGCTCCAGAAAAAGTCTGGACAATTATGGAGCTCCAGTACTTGGGTAGGTGTGTCCTGGATTTTTAGAGCTGCCAGAGAGGACATTTGTCTTCTTGAAGTGTAAAATGACAACTGGTGATTAATTTGCTGATGTTGGTAAATATTTGTGGAGGGCAGCGGGGCTATTTGTAGCTTGTGAACCACTGATGATCTACCTCCTGAAGGACATTTATAGCCCTGTTGCATGTGAGGCTGCATTTAGTCACATTGGTTTCACAATTTAAATCTTCATGCTTGGGGCTGACAATAGCATTTTTCTAATATTTTCTTGATACAGGGACTGATGACTCCATGGCTTATAATTGACCAAATGCACGTTCCCCACAGTAAGGTAGGGACTGGAACAAATGTAGCAGTTGAGCCAAATAATAAAAGCAGAAAAAGTGGGAGCCAACTTTCCTTCTGTTACTGTGACCTTTAGAAGGCAGTTGTCAGATAGACTTTTTCCATTCAAAGTATATTTAGAAATGGACAAGGTAGTTTAGTTTTTCGTGAGTAACTTCAGTATGTCAGTTAGCTTTGATGTATTGCTCAGCGAGGTGGAAAGACGTATGCTCTAGTCTAACATCCGTGCCCTCCAGGTGGGCACTGTGCTTGCTGCCTGTGCTCCAGCCTCTGCTGGTGAAGCTCTGGTTTTGTTTGCCTCACCCAAGGGGAAAACGGGACATAACTTTTCATTTTCTCAGATAAGGCTCACTGGGGAGACACTATTCAGATTACAAAAATTATGATTTCAACCATAGACAGAATATGGGTTGTAGATGTTATGGCCATTTGAGCTGAAGGGAAACTATTTCTGCAGTGTGTGAAGACCTGGGATTTGGGCACAGGTGACCATGGGAACATACTGAATAAAGGTGCTTGAAGATGCTTCTGAGGGCAACTGTTTCTTTCTCCACTCCTGTCCCTTACTGTTCCTTGGAGCTCAAAGTTCATGCCCACACTGAGTGTTTAGTAAACAAGACCATGTCGAGTTTCCATTAGTAGAGCTGCAGTCTCCTAAAAGGAGCCATACACTTACAGAAGGAGAGAGAAAAAAAAAGAAAAAGAAGGGAGGGAGGAAGGGAGGAAAGAAAAAGGAAGGAAAGAAAAAGGAAGGGAGGGAGGAAGGAAGGAAGAAAGGAAGAAAAATGAAAGATAGCATTCATATGCCAGTGTGGCAACCGAAGAGGTAAATGAATTAAATATGGAGAGAGTGAGAAGAGAGGAAGGTCACTGTCCCAAGGGACAACAATGCCAGATGGCTGCAAGCACAAATTAAGAGTTCTGCAGATAGGAATTTTACTCTCACCCTTTGATTCTTTTAGCATAATTTGCACTGCAGTTTATTTTCATGGCTGTTGGGAGGTTGGTAAAAGGCCAGATTGCTCTAAAGGGAAAATATTTTAATGTGTACATACAGTGGGATATTCAGAGATATTGTTAACATTAAACCTACTCAGATCAGTTATGTCAACTGGGATGACAACAACAAAAAATCCACCTGAGGGTTTCTTATAGTTGATATATAAAAATACCCTTTCTCTTTCCCTGCATAATTATAAAGCATATGACTAGATTTCCTGGATGTCAGACACCTCTTATGCTTACCCATATTTCTGTGCTGAATCAGAAATTTCCGTGGTGAAGTGAGGACAATTTGGCTTTGAATAAGGAGAGGAAGAGACAGTTCTCGTTAACTGGGTCAAGCTCTTTCAGAAATAATCATAGAATCATAGAATATCCCGACTGGGAAGGGACCCATAAGGATCATCAAGTCCAACTCCTGGCACCGCACAGGTCTACCCAAAATTTTAGACCATGTGACTAAGCACACAGTCCAATCGCTTCGTAAATTCAGACAGGCTTGGTGCAGTGACTACTTCCCTGGGGAGCCTGTTCCAGTTGTGATCACCCTCTTGGTGAAGAACCTCTTCCTGATGTCCAGCATAAACTTCCCCTGCCTCAGCTTGACACCGTTCCCATGGGTCCTGTCGCTGGTGATTATGGAGAATAGGTCAGCGCCTGCCCCTCCACTCCCCCTCACAAGGAAGTTGTAGACTGCGATGAGGTCTCCCCTCAGCCTCCTCTTCTCCAGGTTGAACAGGCCAAGTGACCTCAGCCGCTCCTCATATGTCTTCCCCTCTAGGCCCTTCACCATCTTCGTTGCCCTCCTCTGGACACTCTCCAACAGTTTTACATCCTTTTTGTACTGTGGTGCCCAGAACTGCACACAGTACTCGAGGTGAGGCCGCACCAGCACAGAGTAGAGCGGGACAATCACTTCCCTCAACCGACTAGCAATGCTGTGCTTGATGCACCCCAGGATACCGTTGGCCCTCCTGGCTGCCAGGGCACACTGCTGGCTCATATTCAACTTGCTGTCAACCACAACCCCCAGATCCCTCTCTGCGGGGCTGCTCTCCAGCGTCTCGTCACCCAGTCTGTACGTATAGCCAGGGTTGCCCCGTCCCAGGTGCAGGACCCAGCACTTGCTTTTGTTAAACTTCATGTAGTTGGTGATTGCCCAGCTCTCCAATCTGTCCAGATCTCTCTGCAAGGCCTTTCCACCTTCAGCCGAGTCTACAACTCCTCCAAGTTTGGTGTCAGCAAATTTGCTCAAAACACCTTCTAGTCCTACATACAAATTGTTTATAAAAACATTGAAGAGCACTGGCCCTAAAATGGAGCCTTGAGGGACCCCACTAGTGACCATCCGCCAGCCTGATGTGGCCCCATTTACCATAACCCTTTTAGCCCTGCCCGTCAGCCAATTGCTCACCCATCGTATGATGTTTTTGTTTAGTTGTACGCTGGACATTTTGTCCAGTAGGATCCTATGGGAAACGGTGTCAAAAGCTTTGCTGAAGTCCAAAAAGATCACATCAGCTGGTTTCCCTTGATCGACTAGATGGGTGATCTTATCATAAAAGGAAATCAAATTTGTTAGGCAGGACCTACCCCCCATGTTGGCTGGGACCAGTGAGTGCATTGTCCCCCAGGTGCGCTTCAATAACTTCAAGGATAATCTTCTCCATAATTTTACCAGGCACTGATGTGAGACTGACAGGCCTGTAATTGCTAGGGTCTTCTTTCTTACCCTTCTTGAAAATTGGCACAACATTTGCCAGCTTCCAGTCTACTGGAACCTCTCCAGATTCCCAAGATCATTGAAAAATAATTGAGAGAGGTCCCACGATGATGTCAGCCAGCTCTTTAAGCATCCTGGGATGAATCTCATCCGGACCCATGGACTTGTATGGATCCAGGTGGAGCAGCAAATCCCACACACGTTCAGGGTCGGCTGGGAGTTTATCATTCCCACCATCATGGTCCTCCAGCTCAGGGCACCCTGGGTCCCAAAGCCCATCAGCAGTGTTGAAGACAGAGGCGAAGAAGGCATTAAAAATCTCTGCTTTGCCTATGTCATTGCCTGTGAGGAGACCTGCCCCATCAAGTAGTGGACCTATGCTTTCTTTGGTTCTCCTTTTTCTGTTAACATATCTATAAAAACCTTTTTTATTGTCTCCCAAAGACATGGCCAGCTTCAACTCTAGTTGGGCTTTGGCCACACGAGTTGGGCTTTGGCCACATGGCCAAATAATATAAATGAAGACTGCACAGTCATTCCTGGCAAAGAGAGAAAAACACAACAAAACAACAACACTGAACCTCTCATTAATTATGGCTAGCAGGGAATATACATAGATGTACATTAGAAATACTTGCATTTCAAACACCAGAGAATACTTTTTTGTCCTACAGAAAAGCTAATGTGGCATAAAAAATACTTAGGTAAACTGTTATTCATGTTTACATTAATTCTATATAATTGAACAACCAGTGTTCCAGATTTTGTCTCAGTTCACAACCTTTTGAGTTTCTCTTCACTGTATTGTGTTTATTTTCTGGACATACTCATTTTTGCTTTCACATGAGTTAAAAATAATAAAAGGACGCCAAGGGTAGGACAGCAGCAAACAAATATAACTGTCTATGAGAAATGACACTCACACATTTTTCATTGATCCTTGAAAAATTAGATGAGCCTCAGACTTACTTTTGGATTTATCTAACATGGTTGTGCTAATGTGTTAGGACATTCTCCAAGTACCCTAAAGGAACAAATTCCTTATTTTGTCTCCTATTTGTTGTAGGGGCAAAGATGAACAAAGTGAAATATCAGACTCAATTGCTTAATAAACTGATAAACCTGTAGGAGAAAAATGTTTTCTGCTGCATCATTTGTCATAAATGAAATTATTAAGATTTAAAACAAACAAACAAACAAACAAAAACCTTAGTGGCCTCTGCCAGAAATTGGATAGTCACAGTAATCTTAAAACAGTTGTTCCTTCAGTCTTTCTAATCTCTGAAGACAACTAAATTAACACAGAAATCAAAGAGCTCTCACGCACCCTGAAGCCAACTGTTCCCAAAACCATGAAAACCCTTATTGATACAATTTATTACAAACTCTATCCTGAAGCAGAAAAAACGAATCTGAACTTATTTATTTAATACTTTTGCCCTTTGACTGAAACTTGTGTTTTTCTTGCATGGCCCCATTGAAGAGCAATGAGTGGCAGTAACAAGGCTTACTTAATATGGCCTCAGTGCATACTTCATCTGTTTATGCAGAAGCATCATATTTGGTCTCACTCAGCCTGCTGAGAATAAAAACTAAAGCTGACACACTGAAAGCGAAAAGCACCGCTTACTTACCCATTTTCACGTGTGCTTTACAAATGGTCTCTGTTGAACATAATGCAAAGATCTGTCATTCATAGAAATGCAGAGTGAAATAAGTGTGAAGCAGCAAAAGTCAGTGAGGTTTTTCAAGACATTACAAAAATGCAAAGACAGATTTTTGAAAACCCTTATCCAATAAATGAATGTGATGGGGAATACTAGAAACGACAAGAAAAAATACAATGGTGTTGAGGTTCCCAAATGCACCCAAGTTAAGAAACTGCACTGTGTTTGTTGCACACTACTCTGTGTGCACAGAGATGACTCTGCAGGCATCCAGAAAGAGCCTATGTCATTGGGAGGCACGTTCAGGCTGTTAAGACATGTGAAATGGCCCCCACTGAGCCTGCTGTTCCTTATCCTGTAGGATTTAAAGAGGTGTCGTGTGTCTGTTAAGGCTCTGGACTCCCCAGTCATATCGCTACAGGACACGCAAACCTCCTGTTGATATGCTGGATTTTTGTAAGCTAGCATCAAAATAGACCTACAAACATTTGAGTCCCAACATTAGCTGTGCTATGCCCTTGCAATACACTTGCAATACACATAAGTTGTGTAATGAAGAGTCTCTGTCATTCAGAGAAGGGGATAGCAAGAGTCACTATCAGCTACCTATTCCATGCTGCTCACTCACCTCATACACTCAGGAAATGTTCCCCCGGTGTGGACAGAGGGCAATTACAGAGATTTGGCACAAGGCTACCCCAGTTTTCAGTAGCTGGTGCATTTGCTGAAGACCTCACTCTCCCGTTCTTCTTCATTGCGCCTTTTAAATGCCAGCTTCTCTCTTCTGAGACATCTTCCATTGGTTTTCATGGCCTCCTCTCTCTTTCCAGTTCTGGAAGCATTGTCATCCTTGGAAAGTCAGGTTGGTAAAGCTTGAGAGGGGATGGGAGTGGTGTTTTCTTTCTTTTAATGAGAGCATAATAGCCAAAGACAAGTTAAGAAAATAAACTAGATGTCCCATGCCCTCCCTGTAGGGAACTCTACAGTACCTGGCAGAGCAAAAGTCCTACACAAGCTGCTCTTTAGAAACTGCTGCAGCACCACAAAGCTGCCATCAAGCCAGCTTGGCTGGGCAGTGAGGAGTTGCCCTGCTGAGGGCTGCCGAGCTGAGTCTCATGGGGATCAGGCATGGGCAGGGGGCAGGACGGGGGCTGTCCTGGGTCCCCTGGGGCAGGACTGACCCTGCTGTAATGCAGTTATTGATTCTGAAGGAGCTCAAGGCTCATAAACTAACATTTCTAGACTCTCCAAAGGGTTTCTAGCAACACACTCCATCACTTCTTGTCAGTTTTTATTCAGTGCAAGTAAGACAATTTCTGAGGTGGACAATGAAAACAATACATAAAATCCAAGACAAATGATCATAAATGGCCCTGACAAGAAACTAGATCATATATAATTTAATGGAGGTAGAAGGTCATTCTAAACACATTAAATAAAACAGCACAAAGCAAGCAGCCAAAGCAGATCCTTATGTCACCGTGATATTGAGATGGAAATATCACACACCTAAGAATAATATAAAAGGGGGAAGGAAAAAAAAAAAAAAAAAAGGACAAAAAAACATGGCAGGAGTTGGAAAGGTATTTTTTTAACCCTATTTAACATTATCTTTTAAAAGAGAAGAAACAAACAACAACAACAAAAACAGTGGTTATTTGGCACATATTTTAGGAGAATAAATCACATATACTTGCAAAATATTTACAAAGCTTAAGTGCTTGACAAATGGAAAAATGGATCTTTCTACGGCAGTGTCATGCTAGGCAAAGCACTACAGTCATCCATCACTATCAGGAGTCCTGAATTCATCCTGGTTTAGCGTGTACACCAATAATTCAGATTGAGATTAAGGATAGCATTTAATAAGGGAAGAAGAATGGAAGCTATCACCTATATTAAATATTGGCAGAGTAAACACAAGAGATTGCTGGCTCTTTTATCTCCTTTATGAGCTGAAAAGGTACATGTGCACATTTTCAGAGTACTGTTCCCACAGAATTTGTATGTGTATTTTCCATCATGGGATTTTTCTTTTTAATGTATTTTTTTCAGCAACGTTTGAAAATGTCTCCTGCAAATGAACTTGGTGTGCTTTCATGTGTTAGACTATTATTAATCTGAATTGAAGGAAAAGCTGATAGTGGTATTTTATGTGGCCACAACACATTTAAGGCTACCCATTAAGTAAGCTGTATAGAATATAGTCAAAATTGAAAGCACTGTGTCTTCATGCCCTGTCACAGCAGTAGCAGTGGAATGCCACACCATTCCACTCATCCACTTGAAGATGACCACAAAAGTACTAAAACATTTTTCACTAGTTAAAACTGAAGTTTCCAAAAGTACGCTATTCACCTGAGAGTAGTGTCCTCTGCAATTGGTTTTCAAAAGAGGCAAAAAGGCACAGTGGGGCACAGTCACAGCTCTTCTGTAGAATACATGCAAACGTAGCAGCAGTGTGACAACGCTCCTCTGTGTGGTGGTTTTCTGAGATAGCATTGAATGAGACTCAAATGATGAATTGAATGAGAATCAAAAACCCAAAGAGCATATGCCCTGCTGCTTTTTACTGCTGCAGAGCAGAGCTGGATGTGAACGACCAGCATCTCTATTTCACCCCACACATATAGGGGATGGAGGATGCCGTTTCCCTGCAGATTTCTTCTCCCTGAATGCTACAAACTTATCCCTCTGCATGACAGAGGCCAAGGTTTTACTGGTGCTCTGGATAGCCTAACTCAAAGAAGGAGCTGTAGTTCTCCTCCATTGCTGTCAATGTAGCAAATCGCCTTTCTGCAGATTAAAAAAAAAATCAGTAAGATTTCCCTATTTTCCTCAACTCTCACTGGTTTTAAGGCAATCTCACTTCTACTAATCTTCATCCACCTAAAATGTGTTTTTCTTCATTTGAACATGAGCCGTATATTTCTATTTCTGCCTTCCTTTGAAGGAAGTCTTGGCATTGGTTCAGCCTGTGTAATGCATGAGTCCCTTCCTGCACGATATGTTTTTACCTTTCCCTCCCATTTAGTGGTTTTCAGATCACTCTGTTCCTCTGAATTGTCCTGTGGCACTTGCAATGAGTCTGTCTTGGAGCTATCCACTGAGAGAGCTGCTTTTAAAACCTTGAAGAATCAGATGTCTTCCCGTTAGGGCAATTTCTGCTTGAGTTAACCAGTCTGTTCTTTCCATGTTTTTCCCAGCTTAAGGGTCTACCAAGTGCTAGCAGCCTACATTTCATTTAATTTTAGAATCTTCAAAACATTCAGCATGCATAGAAAACTAAGGAGAAATTCAGAGCTTATAGTTTTCATATAAGTGGAACTACGCAATAAAACATTATTTGAAATTGATGTTAAATTATAATTCCTACAATTTCACTAAAATGTTGGTTAGTCCAGAATTGCACCCAACAAAGACTATAGAATAACTATATTTTCTCAATGGGATTTATTTTTCCACCACATATGCTGTTTGGAATTGTGATTTAAGTTCATCTTTTTAAATTTTTGCAAGTTTATAGATGAAAGCAAAATCTGAATCTGTTGTTTGTAGCTCAAGCCCACCTCTAATGTAAACATTGCTGTGTTAGAAACTTTAAATATTCTCCCTTGTGCTTTTTTAGTAATATTCACTATGTTATATTATGGTAGCTAAAGTTTTCCTATGTGTGAATGTCTTCCTTAAGCAAATGCTAGTGTGATGAAAACTGATTGTTTCATTCCCGAGTTTTGAGCTGGCATGCTATAATCATTCTATCAGATTTTCTCACAAAGTCACATTGAATTTATTGTTTCCAATACATTGAGAAGCGCGAGACTTATGTGAGCCAGTGTGAGATGAAGTGCCAGAGAAAAAGTTCAAAATAACTCAGATGGAACAGTTTTAAGAGGGGCTGTGATTTTCAACATCTAAAAAAGATCAGATGTTTACTGCTTGAAATCAACATTTGAATTTCGGTATGAGGTAGTGGGAAGGGTTGCATTTAATTTGTCTTGATGCCTACAGATAAGAAAATTCAAAAAAGTGCTAGTGGTATTTTAAGAAACTTGAACAAATGCCAAAGTGCATATAACTTATAGATCCTGATAGCCTCCGCCAGATAAAAATATGCTGTCAATCAATTATGGAAAATAATTTTGATCTTTAATGTTTTTAGCAAAGCCTCTAGAAATTAAAAGGAACAATGAGCAAAAGTAATGTGATATTTCACAGCTCTTAGAGATCTGCAGAGCAATTTTCCCTGCTGCTTAGAATATTACTGTAAAAAAAAAAAAAGGCAAAAACACACAATGTGTGGAGCTATGCTTCATATAAACAAGGTTTACATAACTAAAAACAAATAAACAGATTATTTTCAGAAAAAATCTTCCCTTCTTCCAAGCTTTCCAGGAAAATAAAATGGAGTGCAGTAGCTCCATTTTTCACAGAAAATGTCAGAAACCTTTTTAAAACAAAGACCTGCAAATATGCTAGCCACGACTAGAGTGCAGATGAGAAAAAAGAAAGACAGTCATCCGTTTATGGAAACTTGCTCAAAAGGCAGCTGACAGCATCACATTGTCGCTCAAACAGTTCTGACAATGATACTAAATATAACCACAACAACCTCTTGGGGTTTCCTTGGTATTTCTTGACAAAGATTTCCAGGCAACACAGATAGTGAAATAGACATAGGCAACAGGAACATGGAGGATCACATGCTTACATCACGTTATTTCAGAAAGCAAGAGCCTAAAAGATACTCACAAACTTTGTTTGTTTGGGTGCCATTGGTGAGTATGGTGGTGGTGGTGGTGGCAACGGTAGCAGCTCCTGACCTACTGATCTCTGGGCAAACATCTGTGGGCATGCCTTCATTTCTCAGTCAGAGACAGTCTTGGGGAACTGGGGGATGTTTTTAGGCTCCTCCAAGGTTTCCAGGTGCCTGGCAGGGCTTGCTTCTGCCCAGCCACTCATGCAGCCACTTCTCAAGCAAATGCACAAGTTGCCTGTACCACAATAAAGTCGTCTCCTGAAATACCAGACCTAACACATCTGTGTGAGACAGATGATGACCTGTGCAAGGACAGCTGCATGTATCTGGAAAACTTTTGTTTTCTATTACATAGCATGATGACATGTTTGTGCCTTTGAAATGTGGGCTAGAAATATGACAGTGCTGTATGTGATCTCAGACCAGATCCCTAGAGCTCAAATCCCAAATTAGCACCTCCTCCTTTTAACTGTCCTGGCATTGTGCTCCAACCTGATACTGACTGTACATTTACAGCACAATCCAATAGAATCACAGAGTCATTTAGGTTGGAAAAGACCTCTAGGGTCATCTAGCCCAACTTTTAACTTAGCACTGTCAAGTCCACTATTAAAACATGTCACTAAGCACCACATCTACATGTTTTGTGAAGACCTCCAGGGGTGGTGACTGAACTACTTCCCTGGACATCTTGTTCCAATACTTCACAACCCTTTCAGTAAAGAATTTTTTCCTAATATCCAACCTAAGCCTTCCCTGGCACAACTTAAGGCCATTTCCTCTTGTCTTGTTACTTGGTACCGGTAGCACCGATACACTCCAGAGCTGAGTTTTCACGATAAGCAGGTTCACGATGATGGGGTTGTAAGCTCCACCATGTAGATGACTGAAGGACAGCCTGAAAAACCTTCTGTCAGCATTAAAGGTCACTTCAAACTCTGTAGCCTCTGCTTCTGCAAGTCGTTCAAGAGTCCCCTTAGTTTAAAATGGAAAACCCAGAAGAAATAGCAGAAATGTGGGTGTGCTGCTGGATCAGCTGGAGCAAAACAGCCTCTTGTCTGGTCCTCTTGCCACCTCTGCAATCAACCACCCACTGCAGAATTTGTTTCTCTTCCTTTGGCCAAAGTCAGAGGAATGGCTGGGCAAGGGGCCAAAGCTCAGTGTTGCTGGCTTGTATTCACACGTGAAATTCATCTGGTGGCAGCTTTCCTCTGCAGCAGGCTTTGTGATGAGGAGGAGACAGATGTGAGAGAACACGTGAAGGCTGGAGCTGGTCGCATGGTACAGAGCCACGCGGGCAGCCAGCAGTGCTGTCAGTGAGTCTGGGAACTTATCCTGTGCTCGTAAGCCATAGTAAGTCACTGGGTTTAATATTCATTTTAGGTTTAAATACCACCGCAACTAATACTAATATGTATTATGCAAAGTTACCACAATATCTGCAGGCTTCAAAACAAATATAAAAAATGTTGTTTTCATTTAATTATTTTTTATACAATTACATAAAAATAAGATTGATAGTGCCTGCTGACATTTTATTCCTTAAAACTCTAGGCTAATATTATGTTACTAACTATATTCAAAAGCAGAAGGAGATGAAAATGATAAGTTAAAAACAATATGTGATCTTTTTATCTTTAGCTTTCCATTGCAAAAATCTCTGTATTTATCTATGTGGTCTTCTATTTTTATTATCTTTTATTTTGTCTCACGCTAATCTCGTTACTGCAACCTAACTCTAACCTGTTCTGCTTTTCATGCTAAAGCTTGCTGTAATCTTTTCTCATGACATTAGCCCAGGAAACATTTTTATCAAAGAGATAATGGCAAAATAAATTACATTCTGTTCTTTCTGCAATAAATAGTATGATCTAAAGTTCATAATTTTGAGAGCTGAGGCTGTGAAACAAGATGATACAATTCATGAGTAGCTTTCTAAATGATGAATACCGAATCAGAGGAAAGTCATAGCTCCAAAACTCCTGAGTTTTCAGAATTCAGGATCAATAAAGAGCTGTATTCTTTAAGAAAATCTATTTTGTCAGTACTTCTATTTGTGAGCAAAAAATATAGGTAATGAGGGACAAAAAATAGACTGCATATTTTCCATGAGGCAGTATATAGGCACTTAAGTAGAAAGCTAAACTTGGATATTTTTCTTGATAACTTTTTTTTTTTTGGTCTACTTTTTTTTTCCAGATAAACTGACAGTTTTCTATAGTTACTTATGTAGCATAAATTTAGTCTGGTTTCTGTGAGGTTCATTTCTATGTAGCCTTACTACACATTTTAAGGGAAAATCACGTTAACGCAGGGGAATGAGAAAAAAAAAAAACCTCTTTGCCAATGTAAAGATTATTCGCTTATTAAATATTATTTCCATTTCTAGAGCTTCCTCCATCCGCAAGTAATTGATTGCTATTGCATCAGATATTTTGCATAATCCCAGCAGAGTTGCTCTTAGCTATCCTAAGAAGCTGTAAAAGTCCCTGGCTTTCCTTGATGTACAGGCTTATACTGACCAATTGCTTATCCAAGGAGCTGACTGCTAATTGCTTTGTTCTTTATCAGATTTTAAAATGGTGCTATTCTTTTTCAAGGCCTCAACTGTAGAAAATGGATATCGCTGTAAAATGCCACCAAAATAGAAATCATCACTTAAGCTTTCTTTGCCCTTAGCACAAGAGGAAATAGTAATCCGTCAGGAAGGGGATGGGATTTAAAGCATCTTATTCCTCCTTTTCACTGGTCTTGGATGAACTTGTGTGTCATTGTAGATCTTCTTGATATGTCTGCTTATTTTAGTGAAATCCCAGCAATGCGAAGTTAGAGTAAAGCAGAGCTGAGCCAAAAAACAACTGTGTTTATGATCTTTCAAACTGTATACCTCATTGGGAATTGCCATCTGATGTCAGATCATTTCTGATTCAGAGGACATTTAAAGGTTGGTGGAAAAATGTAGACATGTCCAGACAATCAGTTAACATGTGCAAGGTGAAAACGTTAGTTTTGCGTACCTGTACAATATGCCGTTGACCTTGCAAGAGCTAGCCTACCTTTAGAGGCACCTCATTGCTTCCTCTTTTATTGCTGATACAAAATGTTATCTGCAATGAGTTCTGGCATTTTACTCAGAGAAACCACATGAGCTCTCAGTCTGGAAATGTGTGACTTAGTTGCCTTGCCCATACAAATCTGCTGCAAGTTGTTTGTACACTGTTTCAGAAATAGCCTTTCTGGACATCATCTGTTCATTTGCAGCAAGTCCAATGTATCTTTTAAACACTGGGCTAACTGCCCATCGGTTGTATGGTGTATTAGATGCATACTTCAGTCTAGAAGGTCCCTAGTAGAAAGATGCTAAACTAATCAGAGGTGGAAGGACAAGAGAAAAGACTTTGTCATACTGATTTTCAGGATTAATTAATTAATCTTTTTATCATCCCAATTTATGTTTTCTTCTGCTTAGTTGGATTTTTGCTTTTTTAACTTTTTTCTGGCCTTGCCACAATTAATGTTCAGTGTTTTAATCCTCAGTCTGTTTTAGGCTGCTCCTGGTTCTGCTCACTTAACAGTTGTTAGATTTAGCATGATGTTTTTTACTTTAAATAGCATCCTTTTCATTTACCATCATTCCTAATTGCTACGTGAAGGTGAATTCCCATCTGTAAACAAACACGGATTTGTTATCCTGGCCAAGACAAGCAATCACCTGTGCATACATTTCAAAGTGTCAGATGATATTTTATACACCATTGTTTTCAGAGACCTCACAGATCACTTGCAGTACAACATTTGGGGAGCTGGAAGCCTGCCTTAATGATCATTGCTCATGCACATGGTTGCTGGAAAATCATTCATGAATATTGAATCCAATTATTATGAACAGGTGCAACCAAGTAACTACATTTCATGCTCACTGAAATATCACAAACACTTAAATTTGATAAAGTTAATACACAAATATATACTCTGGTACACAACAATAACTTCATGTACATTCATGAGAATGCAAATATAATGATCATGATTCTCAGTTTTGAGGTTGTGATCAAGATTCATTTGCAGTAATTTTAAACAATTATTTCACCTCATTGCTTAATTCTTTCTACAGCTGGGAATCCAGTAAAGGGAGAAAGTGTGTAGCTTGTAGTAATCCCTTTCTTGCTAAAAACTGGGACTCATTTATGTCCCTGACAGAAAGAAAGGAAGAGATTGGTTCCTTTTAAAAGTCTTTCAGAACTATATTGTACTGAAATTTCTAATAGACAAAAAGCTTTTTATTGGGACCATGTCCCAGGTTCCCTCTAGAACAAAAGTCAGTCATGTGCACGTACCTGAGCAGGTACATGGCCAGCTAAGCTACACAACCTTTGCCAATAGTTGTGTTTCTGAACATATAGAAAAGGATAGCAGCTTCTGGGTGACCAAAGCACTAGGACCCTGGTGCACTAGTGTCAATCCAGACCCACCAGGAACTTCTCAAGATCCAGTTAAAATATTTTCCATCATCACAGAAATCAGAGTGTAAGAAAGACAGAGACAAAAGCAAACCATTTTCATAATTTTCTGGACAAATTGTATTTCATTTGCCAGGGTTTTCTTTTATCTCACATATGTCCTCCTACAACACACCAAAAATATGTGTATCTGTTTTTAGACTTCCTCTACCAAACATAACTTGCCATCTTTCAGAATGACAGACTTTCTTTTCTACCTAAAATCCTTTCTCTACAAGTATTCTAGTTTGAATTCCTCTTTCCTGAGCAAGGATGACACAGATCTAACCAGGGTGTTGTTTAGCTCGGTCAACACTTTTTGATTTGGAAGCACAAGTGGTGAGTTGCCTCCACTGCTCTGCTGTGATTGCACATTGCATTCACAAGGGAAAGATGTCCTTATGAAAATTGGTCTCATTTTTTTTTATGCTTCGTAGTTTCCAATAAATGTATTTTGACCAGAAATGGAACTGCTGTATATCACTGAGGAGAAAAGGAAACCTGATAAATCCTGATAACCTTGTAGAAATTGTTGTTGTTTCTGACCTGTGCCCTGAGGTGAAAGCTATAACAATAGCAGCAATAATAATAACAATACTAACAATCTCTAACATTAGAAAATGCTTCTTCCTATGTTTATGGAAATTCTGTATAATGAATCTTTGAGTTCAATCCTTGATATTCACTTGGTATCTATATACAATAATTCATTATATATTCCTCACAAGTCGTCATCATCAGTTCAGTCTTCTATCTGTTGGGCAATATTCTCCCTCATTATTTCCAGGGTGATAGCAGGGCACTTTGCAATTGGCCTTCACTGAAGTCTACTCACAAAATCTCTCTCTGTCCTTTCATTATTTTCACCAGCAAGGAGAAAAAAAAAAAAATAGAAAAAAAAAGTCATTGGAGATTTTTATGAGTTAGACAAGGACTGAAAGTGGCCTAAATAGATCTGGAATAATGCAAACCTATTTTTGATTAGTTCTGGTTATATAAAACCAAAGACAATTAGAATTTCCTCCAAACCTTAAAAAATAAAGAAGGAAGAGATTATGAAGCCTATTTAAAAAGTCAGATTAAGGTCTGCTGCTCAAGTTTTTAGCTTTGGCTCTTCTCTAAGCAATGTGGAAATGCATACTATCAGCAATTGGTATGGATGGCACAAAATAGTACTTGGAAGTTGAATTCATTCTCCCATCCAAGTCAAAATACACACACACATTTTGCAATTGACTTAGATGAGGACAGGAATTCACTTTATAGTGTTAATACTGCGTTGTTACCAGGAGGGTGACTTGAAGTACAACCATTTGCTTTTGTCATATTTAGTGGGCAAGGATCACACCTTTTAGATTAATCTCTGTGGAACTGCTTGGAAGATGGTGTTTCTTATTTTACATTTTACCATCTCTCCCAGAGAACATAATGCTGTTACCCATATGTCATCTGCTTATTTCTGGAATAACGCAGACCAGAGGACTGACTTCCAACTGTGGTACTTCATATTCATACTGCTGTAATATCACATCAATTTAAAGCTGTAGTAGTATAGTGGTGAATAAGGTTATCTGTATGTTCAGCACATCTTTTCTATCAATAAAGAGAAGCCAAGTCACAGATGGTTTTTACACTGTTATAATTAATAATCATAGTACCATGTTAGTGTCATCTTAACATAATAAAAAAGTGAATCTATAAATTGTATTCAGCATTTTTACAGCATTTACAATGACTTTTTGCAGCTTTTTGCAGCAGCAGGATGCATCTCTGACAGTAACACTTTTCGAACTTCATTCACAAAGAATAATTTCAGGTTACCATTTGTTTTCTTGAATACTATTTATGAAGTGACATACCTTTTTTATATATCATTTTTAGTTTGATCCTTTACAGAGGTATTTGTTTTTGTTTTGTTTTGTTTTTAATCCTGTATTTTCTTTCTCAGATTTCAAAGCAAAAGCAAAAATGTTTAGCACAGCATGATGTGTTACATCACTCCTATGCTGGCCTGGAATTTGAATGGCCTAAAGTGCACAACATTACCAAGATTCAGCACCGTATTGTCTATGCAGGCAGCCCAAACCCGATTTGTTACAGAAATATTACCTGTCCTTTTGAAGTTACCTTCAAGATCACTTCTACAGAGCAATGGAGACAGTCAACATAGATATTGGTGAACTGTTTCATTGCATTTGTAGGCATTTACTTTCGTGTTTTGTGGTGTTTCTAGCTTTTCCTCTTTGCTGAAAAGACATGGGGACATTTCTAACTGAGCTCATGTTTAGTCATTTTTTCAAATGTGGGTAAGATTATACCATGAGTAGATACAGCTCTGAAACACTGCTATTTCTGGAACCTCTAAAAGCACATTCAAATTTGGAGAGAAATCCCGTTTGATTTGTGTTTCACTCCTCCCACTCCAGTACTCATTCACAGGGACAAACCCTACTGAAGAGATCTGTGCTCCCACCTCAGATCCAGACAGTAACTGGAAGCGACCCCCTGTGGCATATTGGGATATAATAAGGGTGGAGATATTCTAGCAGCTTATTTTGAAACCTCAAATAAAATTTGGTTCAATTCTCTTCTGAGGATGGCAAAATGTAAGCATATTCCCAGACTTGTTTGGCTGTTGAGGAGCCCAGCCCTTACTGTGTAACATATAGGCAGGCTTGAGAGAAGATACCCTTGAAGAATGTTTATGTAAATTTCAATATATATATATATATTTTTTTTTCCAAACAGATGGACTGTTTCCTACTCAGCATAAAAGAAATGCATTTTCATACACAAAAGCTTATTTCATTTAGTGATGCTTAGTTCTTAAACTGTGGGAAACAGTGAAGTAGTATTCTTAGAGATGTTCCTGGTCAAGAGTCTTAGCCTATTTAGTTGTCTTGTTCCTTACCCTGATCATCCTTGATCTCAGTTTTTGTAGTCATATTAATTTTACTACACAGACATACCACCTAAACCTGCAATACTCCTACAGACATAGATGAAATATAACAAGTTTATTTTTTTTCCCAAGATAATTTAAAATTCTTTTGTCTGTTATTCAGATCTAGAAACACATATCAGAAAAATACAATTTCTTATTTATTTATTTTTCTTAGCAATTTTGTCAGTAAGACCTTTTAAAAATTGTTCTGTTCTGGAGGGCACCTCTGCTGAGTCAATTATGCAGTTAAGGCCATTGATAGAGTAATCCTAAGTGACTGAAAACTTGGCATCTGCCTTGATCCACCACTATTTTTCAGATACCACATTGATCGGTTTTACAGTCTGTTATAAAGAAAGCTTAAACTGAGCTTTTCACAGACTCAGAAATGCTTATGGTGAATATCCACAATCACTTTTCAAGAGCATCCTATCAAGTTCAGTTGATAAAGATGAGATTAACCTATTATGGATGTCATTTTTCTAAAACACCAATATTTTCATTTGTCAGTTATCACTGGTGAGAAACAGGTTTGACCTTTAAGACAGGAATATGTAAGAAGTTGTCAAAATGGATCAGAAGCTCACAGAAAATAGATGCAATACAGCGTTACCAAGACTGTAGAGTGAGCGTTCACTGATCTGTATGGCCCCTTAGAAGACCTCTTCCCCCTAGCAACATCAGTGACGAACACCATCAAATATCTGCTTTACTTAAATACATTTTGGTGATTTTAATGTTCTTGTGAAGAAAGGGCTAACAATAAAACCGCGACTGGTGTAGACAAATCACTCAGCTGGCAGTAGGGAGCAAGTCTGACTTTCTACAGTTTTTCGCTTTAACCTTGGATGTCTCCAGCTTTGGGACTGAGGGTTGTTTTGTGAGTTTACATATACATTCAGTTTATAAAGTAAGAACATGAAACGGAGTTTCCAGATTATCTTGCTATCCTTTTCTTCCATGTTATCAGTACTAAAATAAACAGATTTACTCCTTTGCGCTTGAGTTCCACCTACAAAGATATGGACCCAGTCTCAGCTTTTGATAGATTACAGATATGTATTCACAGAATCACAGAATACCTAAGGTTGGAAGAGGCCTCTGGAGTTCATCTTGTCCAAACCCCCTGCTTAAGCAGGGCCACCTAGAGCAGTTGCACAGGACTGACTCCTCGGTTTTGAATAACTCCAAGGATGGAGTCTCTACAACTTCTCTGAGCAACCTGTGCCAGTGCTGAGTCACCCACACAGAAAAAAGGTTTTTCCTACGTTTGGACAGAACCTCCTATATTTCAGTTTTAAGTTTACATCTACAAGAAGGGCTAGAAGGAGGATCTGGGAAACTGAAGGCCTGTCGGTCTGGCTTTGGTGCTGGGGAAGCTCATGGAGCAGGTTATCTTGAGTGCCATCACACAGCACCTACAGGGCAACCAGGCGATCAGGCCCAGTCAGCATGGGTTTATGAAAGACAGGTCCTGCTTGATGAACCTGATCTCCTTCTATGACAAGGTGATGCATTCACTGGATGAGGGAAAGGCTGTGGATGTGGTTACCTATACTTCAGTAAGGCTTTTGACACTGTTTATCACAGTGTTCTCCTGGAGAAACTGGCTGGAACAAATATAATCTGATATTACTGTATTAGATGGTATTTGATAAGTACATGCATTTTAAAACTATCTTAGAGAATATTATTTTTAAAATATCTCGAGTAAGATGGTAAGATATTGAAATAGCAGTGATGAGGCTTTATTTCATAACATCACCAGTCACAACTGAATGGAACAATGTGATGCCTGACATGGTCTATCGAAATAACAGCGTCCATCTTCCAAATTTGCTGAAAGATCATTTACCGTTTCCTACTTTGGATGAACAAGCATTTTATTGATAAGGCTTATAAAGAACTGGTTCAAAACCACGCTGAAATTCAATGACAGATCTGAAAATTGAATGGCTGTCTTGCAGGCACCAATCATATGTTTTATCAGCAAGATTCTTATCTAACCAACTAGTCCTCCAAAGACAAACCTCTCTCCAGTAATAAAATATGGTCCCCAGTCCTGGAGGGGGTCAACCCTCAGCTCAGGTATAGTTATTTATTCCTGTAATTGAATACAACGGACATAGGAATTGATTTTCATCTATACCCAAATTCACGGCTCCTGTGAGGGTCTGAGCTACTGACAAATAATTTCAGCTTTTGCCATTGATTATGCTTCCTTAGTGAACGTTATACTGCAAGAGTAATATAGAATATATTGCAAGAGTAATATAATATAACTGCTCCCAATTTCTTTGCCTATCTGCCACTGCTGTTAAGCTGTGCCAAGCATAGGAGATGTAGGATGTGGCTTCCTGATCAGGAAATGTCTATCAAGCAGAAAAATGAATTCACCTTCATTATATTGCAGTGGTGAGGTGAAGATCACTGTAGCTCTATTCTGCTTATTCAGTGATACGCAGCTTTTGCCTTTTCAAACTGCTTCAGTTATCACTCATGTACCTGCAATCAAAATCTGACATCAGAGTTCAGAATAATAGATGGAGAAATAACCTACTTATTTCATATTTACCTGGATTACTATCCTGAGCCACCGTAAATGCAGTAACCTAGGTCCATGTTTTTCTATTTTGTGATAATTGCAGCATTTTAAAAATAAATTAGAATATAGGGTCTTTTTCTTTTTTTCTTCTCCATGTCTGTAGTCAGAAAACTTTTCTTTTGTAGGAAGAAGTCACGCCAAACAAAGACCTTTGCCTTTTCTTCTGAACACATTACTCATCCTTTATGACTGCATCCCTTCCCAATGCCCACTAGAGAAGCTAAATGAAAAATGTCCTGTCACTTGAATACATGGCCCCAGATGCTGGGCTGCCTGTTGGCGGCGCAGGATGGCTGCCAGGCCATCTGGCATGCACCTCTCCTGGGGAGGGCTCTGTAGCTCTTTGGCTCGCACCACAAAGGTCTCTGGCAGCCAGGTGGACCTGATGGCTCTCCTCCCACAATGTCAGCACGGGATAGGTCAGAAACGATGAGTAGAAATAGAAGGTCGCAGGACGTCAGGTTGATACTTCAGGATTTCAGGATGCAAAGTGAGGACTGTTGGCTACATTCATTTGCACTTTTTTTTGAATTTATAGACACATATATAAAAAATAGTGTGTGTGCTGCCTAAATCTTCAGCTTCCTACTCGTCTTCCCAGCTGTCTTCACACACCACAACTTCTAGTGCTTCCAATTGGCAGACTGCAAAAAGCAGCACCAATGCGTTCCCTTTCATTCACACTGTATTTATCCTCCACCCTCTGGATATTTTACTACCAGTGCCTGCTCAGACAAGCCCATCTCAGAGTTGGCCAGACTTTGACCATAACTTTTTAGCAATTAAAACTTGTGTGCTATGATTTGTTTTTCTTTTGTACACTCTTAAGCTTTTTACCTCTTCATTGCTTGGTGAAAAAAGATATACCATTACGATTGCAGCTTTCAAAATGTTTCCTCCTTCAACTTATTTCTTCAGATTTCTCACAAAAAAAAAATATATCAATAATTCTAATTAGCTGACTAACAGAATATTTAGCTTTACTTTTTCCTGATATAAACTAATAGTTGGAGTAGAGCATGTTTGCAGACATTTTTTCATCCCTTGCTCATGACTTGCTTGCCTCTTCATTTTTGTATAATCAATTTTAGCATTTTAGCATTTCAGCATTTCAGATTTTAAGCTGAAGATAAATCCTTCTCTCTGAAAATGATTTCCTCATCAAGTGAGTTTTTTTTCTTTCTTTCTTTCTTTCTTTCTTTCTTTCTTTCTTTCTTTCTTTCTTTCTTTCTTTCTTTCTTTCTTTCTTTCTTTCTTTCTTTCTTTCTTTCTTTCTTTCTTTCTTTCTTTCTTTCTTTCTTTCTTTCTTTCTTTCTTTTAAGGATAGTAAACCCAGACTAATGGAACAAACACCTTAAGACATCTGCCATACATGAGCGTCTCTTTAAAAATATGAAATCTCTACAGGTTGACTCATTTGCAGATTTAACTCAACTGAAAGAATAAGACATATTGTGATAAGACAGAATGATGACTCAGGTCTCTGTGTAGTATAAGAAACAATTTTATAGGATTTCTTCAGTAGCCCATGTCCATAATGATCTTTGCCACTGAATTTTTTCTCTATCAGAACAGCTTTAATATACATTAATTGTTCAGAAAAAGCTCATTATACTTTACAGCAGATTTTATTTATTTCTCCATTAGGAGAAAATGCAAGCTTTGGATTTTTATTTATCTTTATTTTCTATTACGTTTGTGTAGGGCTTCCAGTGGTCCTGCTGGCCAGATTCTCAACTGGTACCTCCCTGTTTCATCCCTTTGCTTGCAATTCCCATGTCTAAACAATTGATAGTTCACTTTGTAAAACAACCTGTTTTCCCAATGTAAAAAAGAAATGAGTGCATTGCCTATTTTGTGTGGAACTCAGGCTCCTCAACCTTCTGCAGTTTTTCCTGTTACATCATAAGTTTTACTTATAGACAGAAAGGAGAGTGAGAGATTGCAGCCAGTGTACCATATAGCTATAATCGAAGCCTACCAAACACATTCCCTACCTCCTTCTGTTTCACTTTTTTTTTTTTTCTGACTAATGTTGGATTTCCTGATATGTCAGGATCTTACTGTCATGTCTACAGAAATACTGTCTCTCGTCTGAAGTTTGTTTTTTTTTTTTCCTACTTAAACATTTCTTTTTGCATAGTAATCCTAATGTCAGCTCTTAATTTACCAGTCAGGTAATTAAGTAAGTGTCTAACAATCCACAATTATGGACAAAGTAATTAGTTACTAGAGGATGAAGATTTGTAAATTTGAACAAAGTTGAGGAAGTATATGTATGCATGAGCTGTTTTGCATACATAACTTTGAATTTCACATGAATAATGACAATTTCTTTTAGTACAAGTTAAAAAATCCAGTACTTTTAATCTGTTCACCTTTTGTGGAATTTAATAGTTCTTTAAAAAGTTGTGCACTTTCATTTGATTGATGAATGGTGTATAAGATTATGTATGAGATTATGTATTTTCTTCATTGAGTTTTACAATGCGAAAACATAAATAAAAATTAAACATTCCAAAACTAAGCAAATTTTGGGTTGCTTATATAAAAGTTTTGGTAGCGGACATCAACCCATGCAAAAAATAAATATATATATATATATGTAAAACATATACATATATATATATATTTGGATGATGTGCATAAGAAATGTACATCACAAAGACTTCCTCCTCTATGATTCAAACTTTCCAAAGTTTTTGAATCATAACATATCTGGGGATTCATTAAAAAAGGAAAAAACAGAAAAAAAAAAAGAAAAAAAAAGAAACCACCACCACCAACAAAAACAGAGTTCTGTAGAAGGTAGTTATGGCAGATAGAAAGCTTTTTGTGAATGGTCAAAAATCACACAAGCACTGGGCTTGTTGGAACGGAAATTTGTTATAAAGAAAACCTGGCAACAATTTATCAACAGATGGTCGAATTATTGAATGTTTTTGTATCAGAATGCCATTTCATATCAAATTGTTAACACAGTGAAAAAGACAAAAGATCTCCAAGACAAGATCTCAAGCACAGAAGAAATAGATCAAGGAGTACTTAGCTCTGATTATTTCAAATCATCTGACTAGCAAGTTTTTAGAAAGTATTGGCTGGTTTGCCTGATGAACCCTGAAAACAAGCTGGTGAAATTTTTGAGCTGTGGTTAGTTGTCTTTGCTCTTTCAGCCATTTCACATGTCATTCACAGAGCCTGAAAGGGAGAAAAGAAGCATTAAGGTAATTCATATAAAACACTTAGCTACAAGATTAGATGTCAAATGATCCTGTTGACTTATACAAAGAACAGTTTCACACCTTGGAGAAATGGTATGGAAAATTAATATTGTATGATATTGTATACAAATCTATAGATACAATGCTCAGTTGGAAAAGTAGGCAGCAGAGGTGAAGTGCATAAATTCAGGGTAGACATCAAGAAAGTAGACTGCATCTTCAGAAAAGAATAGGTAGTCAAGATGAATATTTTCTATTAGTGCAAAAGCAAATGTTAACCCAAGTTATTCTGTAATGTTGCTTGTAATCTATAGTGAATAATCCTACTATATCCAACATTTCTAGCATCAACTGAAGGGAAGTCCGTTCTGTTTTGGGCATCCTTCTTCAAGGAAATCTGTAGCTGAATGGAGACTGCCCAAAGAAATATTAGCAAATATCTGAGAAATACAGCTTACTAGGAAGCTTGTGAATTCACATTTTTGTAGTCTAGAGAAAAACAGCAAAAATCTCAAAATACATAAAGGACAGCTGCAAAGAAGACAGCAAATGTCAATTTTTAATTATCTGGATAGGGAAGACAAAATACAGGAAGTTACATAGTAGAGAAAATTCTGTAATGGTAAGGATGATGAGACATTTGGTCTAGATAAAGAGGCTGCAGAATTTTCTCACAGAAATACTTTATATGCATATGGAAAAAAACTGCTACAATCAACACAGTACCAGTTGATCCAGCCTCAGAAAATAAGCTTGGTCTCCTGTTGAGGGCCAGCCACTCGTCATTTCATGTGATTATGCAGTTTCTTCAATGTGAAGTAGTGAAAATGATGAAAAATGGGAGAATAGCATGTGGATGGTGTATTGTCATAAACCTGACATAGCTCCAGATAGGTGGAGACAATGTAATCTTAATTATACCTGCTGTTTTTTCCCCAGTCAAATAGACAAGTATTTCCTTAGTAAGTCTTGCTGTGTTTAATTTTACCTATAATTTTGTTTCTGTTTGTAGAATCCCTACTTATTTAGTATACACTTGTGTTTGTCAATTTAATATGTCATCATACATCAATATTACATCAATAAATTGCATTCAATAAATTTGTGCATCTTAAAAACTTCTACCATAATGCTCTTCTTGTTTTAATCTATTAACCAAAGTTGAATGAGTAGCCACATGGGAAAACCTTAGGGCAAAGAAACTGTTTTACTACTGAATAAGCCCTCAAATTTTAGCCAGTGTGGTGCAATCTAGCCTTTGATAGATACTTTTTACTTTAGTATAGTATAATGCTATGAAGTGGACCTTTGGTTCAACAGTTTATCTCGATTTAGTTGATCCCTTATTTACACCAAATAAATATGGTGCTAAGTTTACATATAAATGAATGTAATATAAAGCTAACTGCTAATTTTTTTGAGAAGAGTCCTCTACAACAACATAAAATTTTCTCCAAGTCAAAGAAAGTTTATTTCACTTCTGGTAATTTTACTGTGTGTGTAAAATACAGAAAAAAAAAAGGTGAAAATACAGACCTGTGAAAAGGCTCATTTTAGCAGGGATAACAACTCACACAAGTTATTTTGAGGAATGGGGAGGAATGAATCATATTCATACATGTGTGTGTGTTGGATGGCAAAAATCAATGCTTTCTCTCAGCAAAGACACTCTCAGGGATAGAGAAATCAGAGCTGCAAAAAACCTAACAAATTTTGCCTGACAGATTTTCCAAGCAAACTACACCACTGGTGTGCTGGGAGCGCGGTCAGGATGTCAGTCCCTGTGCTGGTTGGTGCAGCCCCTTGCCTGGTGGCTTATTTTGGGTCACTGAGGAGCCCAGATCCCCCTGTGTTTGCCCGTGATGCACTGAGGGTGCTGGGGAGCAGCAGCGGTCCCGGGGCAGCAAGGAGCCAGGGTCCTGCCCTGCACAGCCCAGAGGAGGACACTGCACGTGTGCTGCCATCAGAAGCAAGCCTGAAAACGCGGAGAAAAATAAGAAGAAGCAGATGTGAAAAGGGGGAAGAAAAAAGCAGCATAGTGTTTCGTGGTATAAATAAACAAATAAATAAATATCTTGCTTAAGTCCCCATCCCATGACATCAATAGGAAGACCTCCACTGACCTCAGTGCGTGGTGGGTTCCACCTCTGTGGCCCACTTCGGCACTGCTCCCTCTCTGCTGCCGGTACGTGCTGGAGCCCCGCCACCATCAGCTGGCATAACGGTGTTCAGGCTTGGGAAGCCCAGTGACTGGCAGTGTTTAATGGCCCCCTTTTAAAGCTTCCCAAGCTCTCTGAATCTTTAATAGTGCTCTGTTAAGCAATAATCGTGTCAGGAGCAGCATAGTCCTGCAGGCCTAAGCCACAAAATGTGGTCATTGCATCTGCCTTCAATAGCCCCTGGGGAACTGGTGGGAATTCGTACTTCTGTGTGGAAAATGACCTCTTCTGAAAGAGTGAAAAGCCTTTTCTTGCCCACCATCACCAACAATTATACCCCTGCCTCTTTATTTGTCAGAGTTAATAACAGTGCTGTTGTGGTTCAGGAAAGAGCAGGGAAGAAGATGAAAGATGCACCACTGGCATGGCACAGATGGCTACGGAGCTACCTCTGTTCCTTGTTAGTGAAAATTATGTGATGTGAATGTCAGTGCCTAATGGGGCCCCATCCGACTGCAAATGATTGTAGCACAGACAGCAGAAGTAAGGGAAAATTGTTGCAGCAAGATGCTTGCTAGGATAATGCCAGCAGTAAGAAAAGAACTAAATGAAATTGAAAATTACATGTTTAACAAGTAGATAGCAATAATTATTTGGGGCCAGAATTATCTGAATTTGCTTCTTCCTGTTGTGGGTCATTAATTACATGAGTAAATCTGTTGATCTGCGTGGGATAATTTTCATGATGTCTGCCTTGCCAATGGGAGCAAGGTGTTTACAGACGACAGATGAGGCAGTAGGATTCTTCCCATCAGTAGCATGTTGAGGTGCTGCGGTAAGGTAATGGTATAGATGGCAGGGAGCAGAACAAGGCAAGAAGCCACCCAGCTTTTATGCAATGATCCTCTTCTCTTTTCTCTACCATGCAGCAAGAACCAACACTGCTTTATATGAAAAAAAAAAAAAAAAAAAAAGGCAGCAGCCTCAGGACAGGGAGTTGCTATAAACTCAGAACCCTCGCTTCTAACAGCAAACCTGCCTTGCTTTCATTTTCCAAAAGAAAAGGGCATGTCTCTGTTTGCTTCATTCTCATCAGAAATGCTGACCCTTGTTCTGCTAAACAGGATAAAGCCAGTATTGATTCCACCTGGAGAATAACATAGCTGAAAATTGGATAGTTTACACACACACCAAAATATGTAACAATAATGAAGTTGGAAGAGCAAGGCTGAGCCTTAAGCTAGATTTGACTCGTACCATGAAATCATCAGGTTTTATAAGCTCAGGAGGGTTGGACCTCTTTATTATCTGAACAGAAGGCTTCACAAAAAGCCTCAGGAGCTGAAGGAGCGATGGAGATACTTCAGCTCGAAATCGATACGCTGGCATGCCGTTCAGTGCCTTGGTGCGCTTTGTCACTCTAGGTGAGTTTCGGAAGGGCCTGAATGCTCACCCTCCTTATGAACCCTGCAGCAAGAGCAGCTCTGCATCCTACTAATGCTCAGTGTGTATTTTAGAGAAGATTCCTGGAATTAAACACCCCAGTGAAGACAGTGACCAAGCTGCTGTGCTTGTCCCTGCCCACATGAGGACCCATCAAGCTCTGGCTCTCACTGCCCAAGGGAACCCCTCTGACAGCTCAGCTGCTGGCGAGAGAAGGGTTCAACCCCACTCCAGGCCCATAGGCTTCAGCTGGCCCTCAGCTCTACGGCCACATGTAGTAAAGCAAGAGCACACAGGCAGCAGCACCAGGCCAGACCAAGGCTGGGATACCCCTTGGGTATGTCCTGTCCCAGCCATGGTGGGTAACACATTCAGGGAGGAAGGTATGAAGGTTGCCATGTACTTTTTTCCAAATACTGTCCCAGCCTGCAAGTTGGAGGTGGACATCTTAAGCTTGAGGTGGACTTGGGGTCTTTTGTATTTTTTTATGTGTTTTTTGCTTTCCTTTATCATTATTATTATTATTATTATTATTATTATTATTATTATTATTATTATTAGATGCATTCTTTGCTTTCACAAGTGCATCTCTCTAACTAATTTTTAACCACATATAATTTTGGCATCCAGAAAGTCCTGTGGCAAAGAATTTACCATTATGTTACATATGAGAAAAGGCATTGCATGTTTTGGCTTGTTTTGAAAGATCCATCTGACCATTTATTTTGCTGCCTCCAAGGTTCATGTAATGAAAGGTGAAGAAAAGGAGCCCATGTTAAATTTCTGTGACACTTGGAGAACTGTGTAAGTCCATTATAGCCCTCCTCCCTCTACCACTCCTACACATATGCCCTTCCTCACTTTTGCAGAGTTAAAAAGTTGTAGTCTATTTACTCTTCGCTTATGTGGATGTTTACCACACTTCTGGTACCCTTGTCACACCTAGCAATGCCTTATTCCCACAGAATGCTAAAGCTGGAAGACCAGAACTGCACTGAGCGCTCATTATGTGGGAGCACCATTTATCAGCACTGGTGTTGTCTGCTACTTTATGATTCTTCTTGCTTCCTCCTAGCAGGTGAGGAGTGTTTGAGTGGTTCAAATGATCACAGTCATGTCACTAGCATACTTATTGCTGCTGAAGTCTAGAAGCATGTATTTTAGATGACATCCCCCATTACGTTTTGTTTTTTTTTTTTTACCTTACTGGAGGATTCATTGGGAAACCAAATTATGAGTGAATGTACACCATTTACACCTTTTCTACATGAAGTCTAGATGCTGGATTGCAGAAAAGTAGCTGTAAGTGTGCCGCAGTCATTGCAGGCACTGATGCTGTTTATCTGTTCTGTGCATGCTGTGCCGTACTCAAGGCGACTCTCACAGATACCTATATGCATAAATATTACACTAACCACCATACCTCAAGATATACATAATGCATTACTTAGTCGAAGTGGCAGCATGAGGCAATGCATTACACAAATTACTGACATCGAAAGAGACTTGGGGCTCTTACCAGCACCGAGTGTGCTTACCCAGGGTCTGTTCCTGACAGACAGCATCACTCACCTTCTTGCAGGAGAGGGCTAGGTGCTTACCCCAGAAATTGAAACAACTTTCTCTGCAACATATATCAGCCACATAGTTGCTTGATGTTCTCCTGGTGTGATTCAGTATCTGAAGAAAAAGGAGTTGGAGCTGCTCACAATGAGGCCAATGAATTTTTTGCCACTGGATTCAGTGAAGATAGAGCTCTATTTCTTGTGTTTTTCTCTAAAGAGTAAATCAAACTGATGCTTTTAATGAAATAATACACATAATACATTTTCTGCAGCTCTTTCCATGTGCTATTAGATGCTTAGCCATGGATCTAACACTGTCTAGGATATCTGGGAGGGGTCCACAGATACAGCCAGTCCACAGCGCAGTGGCTCAGCTACTCTGAAACTCTCAACTCCGCGAAAAACACACATGCCCCAAAGCCCCATTTCTCCTGCTCCAAGCTGCTCATGCTTCAGAGGTACTGCTGGTTGGAGCTTTTAACTGCTCCTGTTCATCCGGCTTTCCTGGTTCTTCCTTTTTGCTGTATAGTGTGACGATTAGTGATCACCCAATATTTGCAAAAGCAGCTGCTTTACTCTGCTGTTAAATGCAGCTTGACACTGCTTAGGGCCCCTGATAGCAGAATTCAGCCTCTGAAGGGAACCTCGTATACAAATCATAGCAAATTAGAGGAGGTTTTGAACGCTGAAGTCATTGTAACCAAAACCAAGATTCTGTGAGATGAACAAATGCAGCTCGATTATGTGGTAATCTTTGAGCAGGAGTCAAAGAAAAACTTCCTGCAGTTATGGTTAGCATAAGGACTCAGAAATGAAGGCAAACAGTTTTTAGAACTTCAGCCTAAGACGTGCCTGCACTTACAGAATCACAGAATCATAGAACATCCGGAGTTGGAAGGGACCCATAAGGATCATCAAGTCCAACTCCTGGCACCACACAGGTCTACCCAAAATTTTAGACCATGTGAGTAAGCGCACAGTCCAATCGCTTCATAAATTCAGACAGGCTTGGTGCAGTGACTACTTCACTGGGGAGCCTGTTCCAGTTGCGACCACCCTCTCGGTGAAGAACCTCTTCCTGATGTCCAGCCTAAACTTCCCCTGCTTCAGCTTAACACCATTCCCATGGGTCCTATCACTGGTGTTTACGGAGAATAGGTCACCTGCCCCTCCACTCCCCCTCACGAGGAAGTTGTAGACTTATGGTCCACTTAAAGGACTTTAATGCACTGAATGAAAATGAGAACAAATTTTTCGCTTTCTTACTGCTTCTTAAATGAAGAATGAGCAATAAGAAAGGGGGAGAAAATTCGATAAGACATTGCATTCTTTTCAAATAAACTGTGCAGATAATCATTTCTGTCTGCCTTCTCTGAAGATATGGAAGTTTAAAGATGTTGATCTAAGTTCATGTTCTATGCGAAGCTTATAAAGGCAATTATATTAGACATAAATTTCGCTATAGATATTTTAGTTTTTAAGACTTTAGCTCATATTACAGCTCAGCGAAATGTTACCTTTGGCATCATACTTAATCTTCAACATTTTTTTTTAAATCTAGGAAATTTTTAACAGAAAATTTACTTAAAGGAGTGACTCTCAGATTAAAAGCACACTTTGCATGGTCTCTCATTAAACTCACCGCGGTAATAGGAAGCCAGCACAGCTAACTAGCACTGTACTATAAAAAACCCACAATAATAAAATAACCAGGAAGTTGATCATGCAGTCATATTCATAAGTACATAAAGTTCATTTCAATTACTTTTGAACCTTTTTGTGCCACTGGTACATTTACTATCTTCATAATACTTATTCATTATTGCAATGGAAATGATAAAAAGTGATCACTGGAAAAGAGACCAAATCAAATATTGCAGAAAACTCGGAGGATGAAACTTGAACTGTCCGATGAAATATGTGTTTCTGCCCCTGAAATGTCTGCGTGGAGTTGTAGGATGAATTCAACTCCTAAACCACACAGTGGAAGATACACTGAACTGCTGGACTAATTACATGCCAGAAACAAAGAACACTTCTGTGGACAACTCCCAAAGTTATAGCAAGTATTGGAAATATTGCCTGATCTTTATTATTTCCATATGAAAGACCTGTATAAATCACAGCAGTGTTTTTCATCTATAAGTCACTGACTGCAGGGCATCAGACTGCATGTGAACGAGAATCAGCAATCTTAGTACTCCACCTCATTTCCTTTATGTCTTTAAATCAGTAACACAGCACCAAAAGCATCATGTGTTTGACAAACGCAAACCATTTTTCAAATTTCTGTTGTGTACTATGGCTAGCAAGCCATAGAGCATCCTCTTGGTAAGCATTTCATGTTTTCTCCCTGGAAGCTGATCAGCTCTTTCTTTTACAAAAAATAAAATTAAAAAAATCCAAAATTCATGTCCCTCTCCTAAATCTCTTCTGATCTCTCTGATCTCACTCTTTCACACTTTTTTTTTCCCCTTTTCCAGCTTATCACCTTGATTCAAATGCCTCTTACGCAAAATATGAATAAACTAATGACAGCTATTTCTTCTAGGCCTCACTGTCTTGTATCTTCAATGCTTTTCTTGAGTTCTGCCCCACTCTGCAAGCTGTGCTACCAAAACCCACAGGACTGCTTGCAGACCTTGAGGACAGTGATCTTCGTCCATCCTCACCAGCCAGCACCACGCTTAACCTCTGTGGTCCCACCACCTAAGCAGGAAAGACTCAACATGCACACAAGAGACGTCATCTCCTTTATGTCTTTGTCTTTAAACTGATTCTGCTTCTCCCAAAAGCAAAACTCAATCCCCACAGCAAACACATATCAACTTATCACATAGGAAATAATGTCCATAAGCTATTTGAATGCATCTTAATACTTTTTACTTGCTGGAAACAAAGACGAGAAATCATTTTCAACTTCAAAGACCATCAGGCCGTGAGGAAAAAAAAAATGTTTTGTTGTTATTCTTTCTGATTTAAATGAAAAAGAAAATAGTTCTCATTAAGGGGGTCAGACAGCCATGTCTTCTAACAGAAGCCAGCTCTGGGGCCCTGCCTACGCTATGAGCACCTGTGCCTGATGACTTCTTAGGTGAAGAAAACAGTGCCAGAGGCAGACGATCCTGCAGTAGGACACTTCTCGTAATTTTTGTATGGTCAAGATGCAGAGGAATAAATCACCAGAGATGGTGCAGAGGGTTTGTCCCACTCAGTGTCTTTCTATTGTAAATGCCAAAGATGCATCAATCTAGACTACTTTTCACTTTTAATTTCCCAAGAAAGCACTTTCAGAAGAGAAGATGAGACAACTGTGAAAAAGATTGCCACTTGTTTCTGTTAGTGAGAGAACACCCACCATTCGCAGGTACAGTAAATGTCTGCTTTCATTCATGGCTATAATGAGGCTGTATTTCTCCCAATTTATAACACTGCAGTCAATGCTAGACTAAAGAAACATCTTTCCCCCTCCACTCTCAGAAACAGATACCAGCTGGCACACATGGAAAAATACAGAGCAGTGCCTCATACTTCCCATTATTTAAATGGAACATCTTTATTTAAAAATGAAAAGAACACCAAAACCTCAACTTCACCCCTCCACCCCCCCAAAAAAACTAGCAACTCACACACTCTTTTCCTTTTGAACACAGCAAAATTACAGGCATTTGCTTCTGAGAAAATATTGTGGCCATAATTGTTGAAAAATATTTCTGATTTTCCAGATATTATGTCTACAGAAATTATTGGGAGGAAGGTAATCTTCACCTTTTTTAGCCCATCTTTGCTTATTGTGCTTAGGGACTTCCCACATCTTCAGTTAAGTAGCTGAGCTTCAGTTAAATAAAACATAGCTGCTACTGCCCTCTTGGCAGAGCAGCCATTTGTGAAGAAAAGCAGCTTAGTTCTGCCTTTAATCAAAAAAGGGCAGTAAGACATATTTAAGTATATAATAGGAAATTTTTGTCTCTCAGTTACTTATCTAAAGTTTAAAATCAATGTCATATTTTAGAAAATGACATGAAAAGAGTGACTGTTTCCAGTTTCTCAAAGTCTGTAGTTAGAAGCAATCACCATTTGCGTTTCAGAAACTCATCAGTTCTCCACCGGTGAGTAGAGACTGTTTTGTTAAATGTCATTCTTCACAAGCTGTCAAGCACTTTGCATTTCTTGAAAATACAGCACATTATTAAGGAGCCCTAAGAAGGTCTCCAGGACATAACTGTCAGTCTCTATGCTCATTTTTTAAAATATCAGGAGATATTTTAATGCATTGCATTTTCAATGTAGGTGTTGTTTTCTCAGATACACAGGGAAAATCCCAAACTTAGCTGAATTCCAGAGCAAAATGTGTTAAAGGTGTCTCAGCAAAACAAATTTCAAATGGTTTGAAACTGGGAAGGCCAGTAATAGTGTGATGCTGGTTGAAGATACATGTACTTGAAACCAGCTTAAATCACAACACTGTAACTGCAAACTCCCATATTTAGAAAAGTTTATATCTGATTTTCCCTGTTGGCTTCCAAGTCATAAGAAATCACTAAAATATCAAAGCCTCAGGTGTTAATCATCCCAAACATAGGTAAAGTTTGATGTGACAAATATCCCTTGCCAGCTGGAACAACCTGCAAAACAAACTGCAAATATATTGGGCAAAGTTTTTCCTCATAATTTTGTTGGATGTTAATTAAAGACATTTCTTAGATCACATCTTAAAAGGAGGACGAGCCATGAAGGCAGATATCACTTCACAGAGTGGAGGAGATGATCAGCTCCTACTGCATGGACAGAGCTACACACCAGATAGCTCCGGCACCAGCAGCACTTCTGAAGAAACCACCTTTGCTTTCCTATGGAAAAATGTTCTCCTAAATGACACACTTAACTATTGAAGGAAAGAAAGTGCAAGATCTAAATATACTTCAAGACTTTTCAGAAATTGTTTCTGTCTTTGGAACTCACAAAATATGAGTGTTAATGAGCACAAAGCTACCAAAGATTTTTTGTTTGTTTGTTTGTTTTTCTGCAAATCAGTAACTCCTAGATATCACCCATACAGTCTGTAGCTACTTTTCTATGGAGAACATCCAATACATTAAAGGTACTTCCACAACCAACACCAGCAATACAATTATATTTCTGATTTAGTAAGTATGCAAAAGCACAAATAGGAAAACTGTTGGATAAAAAAAATAACAAGGCCTTAAGAACCTGAGGGGGAAAAAAATACACAGTAGTTGAGTTGTACTGCAAAATGAATCGTGGTGAAAATCAATTTCTTTCAAAGAAAGTAGAATAAATGAGAAGCGATAATGTAGCAGTATATTTAGCTCTGGTATGCATCTCCTTGCCCTGTTAACATGCACATATCACTAGAAGAACAAAACTCATAATCCTTAGAAATTTATAAAAGGGAAACATCAATTGCACTGAAAAAATATATTATAGCAGTGACAAACTGCACATATATTATTTAATTAATTGATGTTTAGTGTCCAGAAGAATGTAGTTCTGAAACTGATGGATTGTTGGATTGTTATCTCCCTTAATTTCTTTTTAATAGATTAAAAACCACCCTTCTGCTACAGACATCGTTAGAGGTACAGGGAAGGTACATGATTTATAACATTTCTAGCTAGATGGCATTGTGATGAATTACTGTTTTAGACGATTAGTAGGTTATTGGGTTGTGGGCTCTCTCTCACGATTAGTCGCTTTTAAAGCTAGGATTCCAACAAGAGAACTCTTGTAGATGTTGCTGCTTCTACAAGAAAAGGTGGTGTGTGATAATATTGAAAATCATGGTTAGCTCTTTGCTGGCATGGGCAAAAAGCAGCATATTGGTCAGCCTCCACAGAAAGCTCTCAGTACAAGGTTCACATTCCCTCAGGTAGGTGCACCAGGGCAGCCCTCAGCCCAGGCCAGTAGGATGTGTTTATGACAAGGCAGGAGTTGTTAAGGAAACCTCACTGCTGGGAAGCAAAGTGATCCAAGCACACCACCTACAATGAATGAACCCCCACCTTGCACCTGAGACACCTGCATAAAGTGAAGTCAGAGCCTGACAGCATCGGGGCCTCACGCTGGCACCCTTCTGTGTTTGCAGGTAGCTGTATACAGGTTAACTTCATGAACTAGTTTAAAATGCCATACCAGGCTCCCTAAACTTGACAAGAAGCTCCGAAGGTACAGAAAAAGCAAGGATTAGTCTGCATTTGAACTGTGTCTTCCAGCGTTACCATTACCTGACAGTTTTGAACAAGAATCTGACCTGGATTACTTTCTGTTTGACCTATGATGATAGTTCATATGTTCCAAAATACTGCCTGTGAGTATATTTTCAACACACACAATAACTTCAAAATCATATTTCCAGTTGAAAAGCTGATTCTAACTGCTACTCCTGTGCCATTTTCATGTAATAGTCTTGTGGAAAGAGTTCAGAAAAACAAACAAACAAACAAACAAAAAAAACTTAAGTTTTCACTCCTCTAGTTTATTTTGTGTCATCCACTTACTTTTCATAATTTTCTGTATGGTTCCCGGCCTGTACAAGGCTGACTGAAAGAGTCCCATGAGGGAACTACAGATCTAGATTTTAAAAAGAGGAGGGTACAAGGAGATGAGGAAGAAGATATGTGTACTGTTAACATTCATTTTCAGAACTTCATTAGAGAGAAAGAAAAGTTGTTTGTACGCATGTACAGAAACATGTGGACATGTTCAGGTATGTGTAGGCACATAATGAGAGGAGACAGGTGGAAAGGACCTCAACATCAGCTCAGGAGGTCCATCTTTAGATGCTTTGTCCATTCCTAAAGGTTGCCTAAGTATGTTGTATGTACAATAACAGCTTTCTTAGGCAGTTGTTCAAGTCATATGTGCACTAATATGTGCTGGCACACATACAAAGATGTTACCTTTCAGTTTGCTGGAAATAAATAGTTTAAACAAATACAGACCTTGTTATTTAAAGCTATTCTATTAAAAATAATGAATTAGAAAAATAATTTCAATTTTTTAAGCTGGCAGTATCGTTTTAAAATGAAATTTTAATATCTATTATGGCATGTTTTTCTATGGATGAATAAAACCATAACCAAGGGGAACCATTACTATCAACATGAGTCCTGTGCACTGGACAGCTAATTAATAGCTGATAGCTCTTCTTTCGATTACAGTGGGTTTTTTTTCTTTTTTTTTTTTATGTGATGTCCATAATTGAATGTCATACAGAATATTATGCAAAGCATCGGTCTTTTTCACAAGATCAGCAGGAGCTGTGTGCCATCAGAAATATGTGACAGAACAGAGTTTGAAATGCTATAATGTTTACCCATTGGAAGTCTACAAATGCAAATCACAGTAGGACTCAGAATGGAGCCCTGTGGGAATCAGAGAATAACTGAAGCCCTGTTGGAATGAAAACTCCTCCAAAGCAACAAATTCAATATGCCAGGATGAAAAAAAAAAAAAAAAAAAAAAAAGAGGTCTGAATCAAATAAAGCCCTACAAGCAGACTGGTGCAAATTGGCAAACACAGTAGCAGAAGTTATGCTCAGCTATGAAAGCCAAAACAAGAAGAAGCATTATCACGATGGGGATGGAGACCTGAAACAACATTAATCTAATTGCATTCTTGCAAATTAAATACAGGATACAATCGTCTTCAAAAACGTTAACAAATTCTTCAGTCTCTTGTTGTCCATGTAGAACTAAGCTTTCTATGTGTCCTCTTAATGAAATATGTGCAATATGTACTTGCAAGTTAGTTTCCCATTAAAATGCTATTTCCAAATAATATGATCCTGCTAACTGAATTTCCTAGCAAGCCCTTGGCATAATACTTTATGAGCAGCTCTGCCTTCCATCAGTTGCTTTGCTGTCAGGTCTAGTGATGCACTGAGCAGATGGCTGAGGATGTCACTTGAATTCAGACCACCGGGTTTCCATGCAAGCAGAAGCAGAGGAGACAAACCATTTCCCTATGAAGCTCACTTAAAATGAACCCACAAGATGTCACTGTTGCTCCAGAGAAATTTAGCAGTCAGGGGATTTTTCTGGGAACAAATTGAGACTGGGAGGAGGGTCTGGCTCCCACTCAGAGCAGGTGTGAGCGGTGCTGCCACCTCACAGCCCTGCTGCTGCACCTGCCCGCTCTCTGGCTTCATCACACCAGGCGGCCGGGGAGCACCAGGACACCTTGCCACAGGGGCAGCAGGAAACGTCCCCATGCTTCAGGCCTCCAGAGCCATGGTTCGAATGCGGCCTTGTTTGTTTGGGCAAGAAGGTCCCGTGGGACCACTCAGGCCATCCTCAGGCCCTGGTCCCATCTGGACCTTGCCCTCCCCACTTGAGAGCATGCAGGCATGCTCCTGACCCCATTCACACCAGCAGGAGTTTTGATTACTGTTCTTTACTTTCCTGAGTACTACATGTGCCCACATCTCCAAAGAAAACTGCACGGAGCAATGGTGGCACCACCTACCCAAGGGTTATCAGTTCCTCCTGTCTTCTGCCATTTCTTCTATGCTTATTGTCCTACTGCTTCTTGGAAGAGCTCCATATCAGACAAAATTAGGCCTATGCTATTGTTTCAAAGCTGGTAAAGTGAAGGCAGGTGGTCTGTGCAGCCCAGACCCCAGTTTTGGGTGCCTCATTGAACCAGGAAGACAAGCTAGCAGGAAACACAACTCCGCTGCTGAGCGCAGCACTCAGCAACAGCCAAGGACTTCCTTGGGTCTGGCTTTTTTTCAATGAAATATTTACAGCAAAAATAAATATTGAATCAAAACCTACCAGAACATATAATTTCAGAATATGAATGGCTTTATACAAACTTACATATCCCCAGTTTTAGCCAAAAAGGGGCTTAGAGCATTTACCCTTTATGGAACACATCTAATGCAAATAATCTAACATTTGCACAGGCAAGGATTCAGACTAAGCAAAAGCACATCCTCACAGTGTCATAATATCAGGCTTCTCTAAACAATTGCCAGTTTATTTTCCCCATGCTGTAAATGATGTTTCTCCAAAAGAGAGAAGATAAATGGCTTGTCTGCGTGTTTGGCAGGATGACTCCACTGAAACTTCTTGGCACCACTGCTACACGGCCACCTCCATCAGTGCAGCACATGTGGTTTGAAAGGAGCAATGAACTAACTCCTCCTCAGGAGCACTGTGCTTCCCTTGGACTGATGAGGAAAGTGACATTCTGAAAAGCAGAGATTTAACTTCCTTGTTAATCCAGTCTCAGCAAAAGAATCCACATCTGCATTGCTTTTTATTATCCACCCATCACTCCCTTCAAGATAATGTGTTTGCTATAAAAAAATAAAGTAAAAAAGGGAAAAAAGCCAAGTTTTGTGAATTCAACTACCCCCACGCTACAGCCACACTATCTTTTGCTTTGGAAGTGATCCCTTGCTACTGCACTGACAAGGAATGTTAAGAAATTGAAAATAACCATGAATAGAAATGCATTTTCTCTAGTCAGGTACCTTATAATGCTGATTGCATCTCTGCTGTATTGGGATGGTCTAAATACCTATACATTACAGGGCCTCCATTAAAAGTATTTCTGCTGTATTGCTGAATGAATCAGATCTATGCTTGCTATGATTGGAGATAAACCATTTTCCAACACATCGATATCCTAGCTGGTATTTCCCTGGATGATATCTGCACAGAGCTAATGCAAAGAGAATCACATCCTGCATAAAAATCATTGGTTTTTAGTGCACATTCTGCAATGGCACATTGCAAATGGGCTTGTTGTAAGTCTCAATGTCAAGTCAAAAATGCAGAATAAATGGACAATACTATGTATGGGAGAGCAGCTCTCAGTGTGGCCATTTAACTCTGCTTTCATCTGAGTGCATTAAAAAACTCTTCAGAACTGTGCCAGTGCCTGTGCCTACAAATATGTGCATCTATGCGGCACGTGAGACTTCCATTGAATTAACTATGTGATCTCTTCTGGGCTGAGGAATCCCTGAAGCTTATTCATACAATGCCAATGAATCACAGCTATGCAGCACAGGAATCTGCATAGTACAGGCCGACACAAACTCCTTGACTGGTTGCAGACATGGTCACACAGTTGCACCAACAGCACATCACACTGGTTCTGGGAACGGAAGCCTTACCACACGTTACAACAGGGCTTGAGATCCAGTGCTAGAGTGAGAGGTGGGCAGGTGGCGGTGCCTTCACCCTTCAGAAGGTGGTGCCAAAATTGTCACTGTAAATGTGTGCACGTTCACCTCTGACATGCACTATGTCAGGAGGAATCAAGCAACAGGGGGCAGATGAACTCACCAAATGCCTTCTCTGCAGAGTGTCCCTGTTAAATCAAAACCAAGGTCTTCCATGGTGAGGAGAAAATCCTTAAAGGAGACAACACAATGTCTGGCCACAGCCTCATGTGATTTCCTCACACATAAATACAGAAATCCATCCTCTGAACTGACTAACAACATACCCAACATGAATTGATTTTATTTTAAAGGCCATCTAACCTTTTGCTTTGTATTGGTGGGCATTTAGGGTAAATATTCCTATTGCTAGATTCTTTGGAAACAAGAAACATGGAAAAATTGGGTTATTCCATTTGAATATGTTAGGTTATATTTTCTATGGACAAGACTACTTAGCATTTTTGGAAGGTTGACCTATTATACTGAGAAACACAAAAGCCACCCAAGTCACCTAAAAGACATGGTAACCTTATCTTCCACTTTCTTAAAACAAAGACCCACAGCTACTGCAGCATGAATTGCTTGTCTCCTGTTCATTATCCAAGGAAGGTCTTTACCCATCGTGTTACATAGTATTTCTGAGTTCATTTTCCCCCAGGCGCTCTCGACTGTGCTTGATATTACTTATTTCTGATAGTTAACATTTACTGAAAAGTTTTCTAATAACCCTCCTAATCATAAGGGAAGTAACTAATACCTCAGGTAAACAGAAAAAAACAAGGCTCCCCCCATGAAAAAACAACAATGCAGTATGTGAAACACTGATTTCAGAGCGAGCTGGCCACTCCGCAATAGCACTACCCCTGGGAAGACTGCGTGTGAGTACCTGAAAGAAGACTCAGCCATCACCTCCCGCACAGACAGGCTGTGATCTGACATGGGAAAACACAGCAAAGCAGACAGCTGCCCATCCTGTGTAACCCACTCCTCGTGTAAACCTCAGGGTGCTAAATGGATCACAAATCTGAATAGTAAAATTGCTGTCAGGTCTAACTTCTGGGAGCATAGCTGAGAAACATCTCAGTGCCACGCTTTGCCTACCTATAACAAAGGTCCCCCCATATAAATAAATAAAAAATCAAGATATTGTACAACTCTTTGTTTTCTCTGTATCTATTATATTTACTCATTCTTTCAGAAAAACCCTTCCCAGTCCCCTTACATTCCTTTTGTTCATGTCAGTAGGGATTGCTTGCTCTTGAATCTCAAAGGTTGTTATTTTATAAACTGTGCAATTTTAAGACAATAGGACTTATGATTTTGACTGAAATGGGGGAAAGTGACCTACACTGTCAGCCACAGAGTTATAAGTAACTGTTGATTTCTTTTTTTGGAAAAATATCACCGAAATTGTTTCTTCTAATACAGAGAGAAGGACTTGGCTTCAAAAGTAATGCCCTGCTAATACCTTAAAATAGAAGACTTTGTCTAAATGTAGGTACATAAATATCTTAAGAGCAGCAACACCAGAAAGAAGTACAATTAAACTTTTTGACTGAAAACTTACTGATGTTAATCTGTTTCAAGCTATGTATTCAAACCATATATTGGTGAGTGGGGAGGTGAAGGGAAGGCTTGCTTTCTGGGGACTCCAAGAGCATCTGGGAGATCTGAGAGGGGCTCGGACAGGTAAAAGGCTCCACTCTTGCTCCTGTGAATTTAAGAATGACTGCTTGTGCCAAATCGCAGGGAAAGTCTGTCCAGGATCCTGTCCCCAATAAGAGATAATACAGAAGTGTAGGAACTTAGATCAAGCATGCAGTCATATTTCTCTTCTGCTCTCCCACTTTCTAACAGTGTGTAACTGAGAGATTTCATAAAGCAAAGATAAGATCTTTGAATTCAGATGAGGAAATGGGTATTTCCTGCAAGCTTTTGTCTAATTTCTAACAAAAAAATGTGGGGTACCTGCATCATTTTGGAAGCATTAATTTCCAGTTTAAGTGCTGCAGATGAAGGCCTTAGCTCTGCCTTCCTCTGACAGGCCAGGAAGCTGGAGCTCTTGCCTTTGCTCGGTAGCTCAGTGCTTGTTTTTGCAAAACACCTACCATGGCTTTGCAAGGGTGCACGGTGCACAGGCTATTTATAGCATGGGCAGATTTTAATCCCAGGTGTGAAATGGATAACTGATGAGTACGTACATACTAAGGTATAAAGTCACAGTTTATCCTGGATTAAACATCATGAACTGAGAACAGTGGAGTGAGATGTTCCTGAAAGAGACAACTCCCTTTTGTTTACTGCACTTTCCTGAATTGAGAAACACCCTTCATTTTTGTTTAGCAGTATTTAAGTACGTGCGCAATAAGTTACCTAAACTTAAGTAACTTTAACCTACTCACATTCTTAACATATTTCAAAAATTGTATTGCGAAAATTGCTTTATTCTATTGGTGGTAGACAGGATAAACCAAAACTGTTAATTCTCATGGTACACGAGGGAAAAAAAAAAAAGCAATAGACTGGTTATAAAGAATAAATTATTTTGAAATGGGTAGCCTATTAGTGGTAGCATGTAACCTCTTCTTAAATTCCTACAGTCCATGTGGTTTTGTTCAGCTGTGTACATTGTTCTATGAAAGGTACTGAAAATGTTTGATTTGTGGCCCACAAAAATGTGAGAGATTAACGTAATAGGAGAATACGAAGCTCATGCATTCTACTATTATTAGTCCTGCTTGCATTACTTGGATGAGAAGTATGAGGTAAAATTAGTATACACATTTTTCCACCATTTATAATACTTTGCATTCCGTTCTAATATTCATAACAAATCAAGTAAACTAAAAGAAAAAAAAAAGTCACAACAGCTATCGGTTTCTGATGAACTGGTAGCAGATTATAAAAAAAATGAGCTTTATTCCACAGGTAGCTCCTTTGTCTCCATCCATCCTATTTATGGTGCTAGGCTCCATTCAGAGGCACCAAATACCACAGCTTCACTCTCAGCCATAGATATGCGACTGAGACCATTTTAGGCTCCTTGAGAGATCACTACCCTAAACCGAATGCAGCAAATCCAGCTCAGAGAGCCACACCCTGTAGATGGTGAGGGCACATGTGTGTGCAAGCACCACCTTGAACGCTGCTGTGCACAAAGCTGAAATTTGCAGGAAGGTTTTATGTGGAGAAGCAGACTGTGACAAAGCAGTGACAACGATTCTCCTTACACAGCTCAGTGCCGTGGGGTTCAAAAAATCAAAGCCAGTGCATATTTCCTTATGTAAAAAATATTCTAGCACTGGTTATCATTTTTACCTGGCTTTTTCTTATCACTCACTTCAGGCAGCAAAGGTTCTCATATTTGAGTCCAACAAAGCCAGCCCCTAGCGAAATATGCCTCATGGTTGCTGTGAATCAAACCACATGCTGTTGTCTTTGGTCTTGATTTCTTTTCCACACCCAAGCATCATTTGCTGGTATGGTTTTTATTTTGCGTAAATAGCACATGACTGTATTTCAGAAATCAAAGTAACTCAAATTATTCTCAAATTATTTTAGGAGTTTCACTACAAAAGGAGGTCAATAGTGACTCAAAATAACATTATTATTCCCAATGCCTTCTGGGCCAATACCCACTAATGCATTACATGTTGACAATAACAAAGTCCTGAAGGTAGGAATTCATGACTCCCAGTTATTTTCTCTGCTCAACGATCTTAAAAATGGATATTCCGAAGAACAAACAATTCAACTCACTAATATTTGAAAGATATCGATTATCCAGCTGAAAGCAAACTTTTATTCTCCCTGAAGTAGTAGTGCCATGACAGCTCCAAAACTGTTGTCAAATGCACAATTATTCACAAGCGACTTCAATACTTGTAATTTCTGGTAGGATAACCGAACTCCTGGCCAAATAATCTATGAGATACCTTGGGGTTAGTGTATCTCACAGCATCCAGAAAAATGCCACAGATTTGAGCATGAGACATACATGCACAGGTTTTTTTTTCAGCTAACTTGGGGTTAATTTCAAGAGTAGAGGGTGCACCTTACAGAGGCTTTTGCAGCAGTGTGGAAGTGAGGTCTAAGCAGCCCGGGAAATGTGAGACAGGAGGTGTGCTCACATAATACCTGACCCCGAATTAATGAGCTGTGTTAAGAGTCATCTCTTATTAACTCATAGAGCATTTTATATCTCTATAGGGAATGCAGTCATGAATGTCCCATAATGCCCCAGCTAATTAGCAAATTGCTAGTGCTGCTTAGGAGGAAAGGGCTGCAGGGCCAAGGCAGTATCTGGAAAATGCATGAGGAAAATGAGGAGGAAGAGGAAGGAGCAGCTTTGAGCAAGGAAAGTAAGCTTCTGCTCACTTGAACCAAGGAAACCACACTGCTTTCCAACCCTGATGGCAGATCTGTTAAGTGTATTTGATACTACAGGGAGAGTTATTATAGGCAGCTATATATATATTTTATTTATTTATTTATTTATTTTTCCTGGTAGTTTTCTAAAATGTAGAGCTAGATTTAAATTTAAGGCAACCGCAGTCCCAACCTGTTATTAGAGTTGGCTTGTGTTCCACTTAACAAACATGCTGATATCAGGTCACTAGGTTGCAGCTTAGATACTGCAGTCCCACCCACAGCTCTTGCTTTTGTGCAAGTGTTCTTTGCTGGTGATATATCATCACTCATTACTTGGTTTATAGCATAAAAACTAGCAGAAAAATGCTGTAAAAACAGCACTGAGTTGTCCCAGTTGATTAGAAAAGCCAGGCTCAGTAGTCCCATCAACTTTCGGTTTTTCTACTTGATATAATAATTGTCATAAAATGTTGTCAGGGGAATTTGTGTCTGTCTTCTGTTTCCCATAAAGATACATGATAGTAGGTTAACTACTCCCTTTATTTGAGCTAGTACAAGCAGAGATCTTCCATGTATATCTAATCTGGAAATGTATTTAAATTTGGGCTACTCATGTAAACCTAAACCTAGATAAGTGCCAGTAAACTCTAAATTAAGCAGAATTTCAGTTTTACTCTGAAACAGAAAAAAAGCAAGGATCCTTTCATCAGTACTGTTTTAACTATTGTATTGAAGTTTAAGCGCTTGGCAAATATTTTACTTGGGATGTTTCTAACCAATCTGAAGTCTCAAAAACACTATTACCAGGGCAATAAAATGGGAATTTTTGTAGATTGTGTAGGATCCCCAGAGAATAAAAGGCTTGTGAAGGGTGTATGTGTGTGTGAAGCCTGATGAACTGAAATAAAATGTGCAATTGGAACTGAGGCAGTTGCAGAGCACTTTTGAGTTGAATGGCAGTTCAAAGAACCCTTACTAAGTGATGTACAAAAACTTCAATACACCTCTATTTGAGGCTTGGCTGCACAAAGAAATATGTGTTAATAAACTGAATCATCAGAAATAAATTGTTTCTATGTTCATTTCAGTTGATTTAATTTCTGTAAACTCAGATGTATCACATCCATTTAAACTTGTGTTCTGATGTTACACATGACAACATTATTTTGAGGAACTTTATTGTATTTGTAGAACTGGGCTACTTGTTCTTCTACAATGAAAACATTTTTCCCCAATGAAAATGTTTTTTCCCCAGAACTGTAGTTATCTACATGAAAGTTTTTAATTAGAGAGTACAATTTATATACAAAAGATGTACATTGACAGTATTAAAGCTGCAGGGGAATATTTTGAAAGTATACTGAGGAATCTAAATGCATAACGCCATTAGCTAGCAGCTGAAATACTGAAGAACATTGCTGGATTCCCTTAAAAGATACCAAAATTTACTGGCTGAACTTACTTACAGTTTGGTAACTGGAAGAGGATACAACCAAAGCAAGCCCTGTTTAACTAGATTTCTTACAAAAGAGAGAAGAAAAGGTGGGCACCACAGACTAGAAGATATTTTATATGTCATCTGTCATCTCTTCTGGAGGAAGGAGTGACTGCTGTCATTCATCTGAGACTAGGAGAAAGGCACCCTCCAACTCATTCTATTCTTGCATTGCACCATGCAGTCAGCAAATTGGGTGAGAGCTGTCACAAAAGTACAGGCTCTGTTTTGAACCCCCTGGACCTAGCCGTCTCCATTGGATGCAGCACACATTGGGGAAAAAAATGGAGGAGTCAGAAAATGGCAAAGGCATGTTGGCTTTGTCATTCTGCCTGCTTCAGCTCACTAAATCCAAATTACCTGGGCTTTATTAAAGCAACAAATTTTTGTTGTTCAAGGCCAATTATAAGCATATTTTTGTTAGAACTTCATAACATGTTAACCAAGAAGTAGCTATTGCAGATGCTTGTTAAAACTAAAACCAAAACCAGCAAGATTTAACAACGGTTTTACCAAAAAGGAAAAACCTGGGTTCACTTCATCGTTCATATAAATGAATGGAAATAGGTCAGTACGATCTTCAGATGAAAGATTCCGTTTCAGATTAGAAATCTATTAATGATCCAGATAACATGCCTAGGCTTTTCCTGGCTATATATTTTAATCTAATAAGAGATATTATCTTTCTTCACAAACCCTGACTCTACATTCTCACACCATCATGCATACAACAATGTTCTCACTAGTAACTCTACCCAGAGCATCCCTTGGACTGAGAAGCAAGTTTTTGAAAATGACACAGTTCCTCAAGTCAGTGGCAATATAGCCTTTGTTCAGCAATACTGTTTTTTAATTTCAATCGGTATTTTTTCTGTGATAACAGAAAACAAGTATCAGCAGTTCCAGCGTGTTTTATGCACACTGATCAGATGATACTTTTGCCTGTCTGAGCACAACAAACTTCGATGAGCAAGGACATAATTTAAATTTTAGAAAGCCCACACAGACTTAATGGGCTAATTCTCTGCCCAGGTCTGAATTGCACTCATGAGCCCATCTTTTTTTCCCACTTCTATGCTATGTGGTAAAGAGCACATACAAGGTCTCATTCTGATTGCTTCTCTTTGGAAGGCTAGAGACTTCTACACAATGGTAGAATTTTCCCCTAGTTAGCAATGCCAAGAGACATCATAGCAAACCCTAAAGACAGTGTTTTTAAAGCAAATATCATGCTCATCTAACCCCATCAGTGAGATCCAAGCACTCCTGTGTCTGAGACTGATGATTAGGAAAATAAACTACAGGCATATGCATAAATGGCCCACTGTGGCAGCACAATATTAGACTCTGCTGCACTGGAACAAAGTGCCTTCATTACATTTTTATGATAAATATCTCCCTTGCACTGCTGCAATTATCAACAGGCTTGATTAAGGGATTGATTTGAATGCAAACAGCATAATTGACCCAGGAGGAAAGATGAATGGATATGGCCAACGCAGCCTTTAAATAAGTGTGTTACAAATACATGGTAGCATGGGGAAATGTCACCAGTCATGATTTATTATTTTGCCATTCTCCTTCAAATGAAAAATGAGATTTGCTTTTGTTGCATACAGCATATATACTATTTTCCAGCATATGATGCCATTTCAGATAGTCTTCAAAACTTTTAAATGGGCCATCTTTTTAGTGTATCCATAAAGTCATGACATATATTTGTAGGGGCATTAAAAAAAAAAAAAAAGTATTGAACATTTATCCAGAAGCCCTTTTATAAACAACAATAAACAAGAAGTATAAGATTATTAGAATAATACTTCAGCTTGTTGTCACTTACTACTGAGGGGATAAAAATGAAACAAAGAGCCAGAGCTCTCTGAACTACTGAAAGCTGATTTCTGCAGCATTCAGGGGGTATTAAACTTTCTACACAAAGTGTCTTTCAAATGTCTAGGACATCTATCCTGTATTTATCACTGTTTCATTCCCATATGGACTAACATTAATAGTGGTTGGCATTTCTTCTGTGCTTTTCATCTTCAAATTGCCCTATGCACATAATCTAACATATTGTCTGTTGCCTCACTTTGTGAGGCAGTTGTGTTCTTTTTTTTGTTTGTTTGTTTTGTTTTAATAGCCACATCTAAAGATGTAGAAAATCAAATGTGAGTCAAAGACTTTGAAAGTTAAACTCAATGTGTCAAAGCAGTTTTAGACTTGGGTGTAGCTGGATCCAACTGATGGATGAAGTGGACAAGACCTTATCCTCCAGAGCTCTGCCCTGCAGCACCTCTTTCTGTCTTCACACTGAGGGCACTGAGCATCAGTGGGTCATTCAGGCTGCACAATCCACTGAAGCCAGGTCCAGCCAAACACCATCAAGATGTTTTATTGTGGCCTCCCTGCCACAGATTTTAAATTGGTCCTGATAAAGAGGATAGATGAGGCTCATTGCCCTTGCGTGTATCCTGGCTCTTGAGACTGGCCTGTTCTGAGGTCTACTTTTCAATTTAAGCTCACTTTATTTCCCTGCTTCAACATACCTGACAGGGCTGTGTTTTAGGAGGACTATGAAAGTCTGTTTTGAAATTGTATCAGAAATTAAGCTGTTCATCTGGACACCTGCTTCTTTTATGGGCAAGGGGAGGGATGGACACAGGAGAGAGGAAAACTGCACCTGTTGTGAAAAGGATGGGACATTCAGTTTACCATTACAATACAATCAGCAAATCTGATCCTTGTGCCCTTCCATATGCCAACAACATCTTAGCTTGGAAACTGCAGGTGGAGAGAAGAAAGACGGCACAGTTTAGAATTAAAGATGGACAACGGATGTGGGCCAAACAGGGTGAGGTGTTGCACACAGGGCACATGGCATGCAGAATGTAAAGAATTTTGAAATTAACAGAATAAAAAATGCACCAGGAAGTACACAGTCAGTTGAGTTAATAAACAAAATCAAATGTAGCAACCATTGGTTTTGTTCATGAGTATTTATTCCAAAGGCTAGTCCCTAACCTACTTTTCTAAGTAAACTAAATGATGAATTTGTCTAATGTATAGAAGAATAACTATGTTAATGTAATTACTGAAATGACAACATCTATCTTACACCTTAAAATTGCTGATGATGGATGAATGACCCTCTGAATGGTAAGGAGCTTAATAGCATTGCTTTCATCTGTCCTGAAGCATTAGGGAAGCCTGCTCACTTCCCAGTACACACATCTACTCTTCAAGATAATGTTCCAGAGATTTGTATTGTTGTCAACTCAAACTCAAATAATGCCTAAAAACACAAAGAAAACTAATTCTTTTTCACAAAAGGGGGTACATTAACATTAGCTTGAAATGGACCAATTGACATGAAAAATACACATTTTTCTCTCTTTACAGCATTGCTACTTGGTTTGTGATGACACCATTTCCACTTCTGCTGCTGGCAGTCACTCAACTCTTAGATCCACTTAATCCATTTCTTTTACATGCTGAAAAATAAATCTCTAAAACTCCCTTTAGTCTGCATCAAACCAAACAAGAAAAAGATTTTAATAGTAATAATAAATCATTATGAATAGTTTTGCAGAGAAAGCAAAAAGCCCCCCAGACAAAGACCCTAGACTGGCCACAACTTTTTCTGTTGCCCTAGCTCTGCACATTTATTAAAAATGTGATAGTTATAAACTAAAGGCATCTTTAATCTACTTAAATGTAGTTCAGACAGACAGCAAACTGTGCTGTCTGGGACCTTACAAACATGTGTGAAGTTGAGCACTTGCTTATCCCGCATGAACACCTGCAATTAGCCTGCCAGTAAGAGCCACACAGCAGCTCCATCAGCAAAAACAAAATGCACAGAGGAAATCTGAATATGACTGTTAGTTCAGAATGGAACATACTCCTGGTCTAGACTGGATGGATGTATTGATTGGAAATTTAGCATTTCACATTTTGAAAGATCTTCATCCATTTTTGACACTTGAGCACCACTACTGAGATCACAGCATTTTAAAGCCATATTAAGCTTTGCATACTGAACATTTTAGAAAGAAAAGAGCTCTAAACTCAAAATGTGGATATGAGCTTGAGCTGTATTTTGTTTCAAAGAACACTTAATTTGTGTCTAATTTTTTTCATATTGGTGCATCTACAATGACAATGAAGAAAGAGTGGTTTATGCAGTACCACAAAACTCATACAAAGTGGTTATTGGATATACTTAGTTTATGGAGCTAAAATATGAACTAAATAAAGTTAGATGTCTTTAAATATACCTGTATAAAACATATATTCAAAGTTATAGATTCTTACTATTGGGTATTGTCAAATTTAGTTATTATTAACCAATAATTTAGGTAGTTTGAAAGGTTCAAGCTGTTTGTGGTGATTCCAACTGAAAAGAAAATCACATGGCTAATAACAAATATGACTTAAAGCAACATCGGTTACATAGTAACCTAAAAGGACAAAAGAAGCCTTCTTATGCTATGAAATGTTTACTTGCAGAGCACGCTAGTAAAACTTCATTTAAAAAACAAGTTATAGGCATAGGAGTAATATAATTCTTCAGCTGAATAAGAAGCACAGCTCTTCAACACATTTATTATATATATATAAAATACAAATAGAAGTTATTTTGAAAGAATATCTTCTCATATTTCATTAAAAAATAGAGTTACAGAAATGCAGTATCTGATACCAAGAATCCCAATGCATCCAGATACTGAAGTAATCATGATACGTCTGGAATATCTGAATTTCTGTCAAAATTTGCAAAGGAGGTAAAGGGTGAGGTAAGTAGGCCACACAGCAAATCAAATTTAGCTTATAACAAAATATACTATTCTTTCATACAACTATCTGTACAGTTTTGCCATCTTTAATGGCAAATCTTCTTTAAAATGGAAAATCAGAAACACTTTCATCCAGAAAAAGAACTGAAAAATATTTCTTTAGTGAAATTTCATAAAAGTAAGCATCTGATTAAAGAACTTCTCCCAAAGATTAAGGTAGAAACAACCCAGAATGGTCAGAGCAATGTTGCTACAAAGCATGATGTGAGACTCCAGAAACCATGAAATGTAGTTTGGTCCCACCTGGTGCTCTTGGGCCCTTGCTCTACTAGGAGGAAAATTAACTCTGTCCTAACTGAAAGCGGACACAAGGCAAGATGTATCCTTCAGAAAAATAATAATTTCATAGCACTTTCACTCATTCTCTACCAACTCACTACACTGCTGCTTTCCAGAATTTTGTTGCAATATGCCAAAACTGAAGCCCTATTTCTGAATGAATGCTCAGAGTTGACCTCTCAGATTTACCAAATCCAAAGTGAGGTTGAGGTTTCAGAACCATATTTAATTAACAAGAAAATTTCTTACAAGGACAATTGGAATAATACGTTGTAACTGTGTGTAACTGAAAAAAAATTAAAAAAATAAAAAAATAAAATCAGTGTAGCTGTGTGGCCATGCCCAGTGATCATCTCTAACAACTAGGCTGAAAGAGGTGTGTCAATTTTTTCTGTTATATAATATAGTTAAATATTAATGGAAGTAGGGATTGAAACCCATAACTTTCCCTTACCACAGTATATTCCCTAAAGCCCTGGCTTTAGGGATTCATAAATTCTCACTGTTCTAAAAAATACTCACATATTTCATATAACCTTGGGTTCACTTACTGAAATCAGAGAGACACAACCCTTTTCACCTATCTACTTATTGCTGACAGGGTTCCCAAGCTCTGAAGGTATAAGTGCAATATGCTGAGAAGAAAAGATACAGTGGTGTTCTCACATCTTGGTAGAGAACTCTAGCTACAGACTTTCGAATTTTAAAAAGGCAATTATAGCCTGTGGTCATCTCAGCAAAGGCTTTCTTGATGTTTGCACTCAAAAAGAAAAGCTGGCTTATGTTTCAAGTTCGTTGAGTACTCAGTGCAGTTATTGACTTAACCAGATCTATAATAAAACCATCCATCAAGAGTCTGTAGAGTTGCCGATTAGCTTCCAGCTTGCAGATGTATTTCTAAGACAGCACTGCTTTGTGAAGAGCAGATGTGTCTTAATGTGGTAGGAGATGATAGAAAGGCTGAGAAAAGAGCAAACCCACGCCACCTGTATACTGTATGGAACCTGAAAGTTTACTCCTCAGCAAACAAACCAGCAAATTAGCAAATATAAAAACAAAACAAAACAACAAAGCAAAAAAAAACTTTAACTGGATTGATTAACTAACAGTTTGAAAAGAAATCCAGTTTGAATTGCTTAATGATGATTTTTCAAGCCAGAACCCTTCATTGTTATGATTAATAAAACTCTATCCATGTTTCCATGGCCATTTACTACTATATAACAGGGATAAAATTGAACAAGAGGAATGCAGCTCATAGTGGTAAGAACGCTTCATAGCATAAAGCTATGCAGATAGAGGTCAATCTATCATCCTTCATGCAACATCTAGCAGTAATGACAATATCCCAGCTCAACACTCAACAGATGAAAAATATGGATATCACATACAATTCTATTGCCCTGAGCTAAGCTACATGAAGTCAAATTCACAAAATTTTACTTTGTGCTCTACTTCAGCATAAAAGGACATGCTGGACTGCTTCATCGCTATTTGGCCTCAGTTATACTTGTGCCAGGACGCATTGTGTTTTTCCCCTTCTCTTGACATGGGTGTAAAGTTTCATTATAAGGTAAATCCTGCAATAAATGCACCTTGGTGTTTCCCATCTGATTGCTTCTTCTTTGCATTTTTTTCCCTAGTCCTTCCTTCTTCCTTTTTTCTTTTCCTTCCTTCAATCATTTGCAGACAGAGCTTAAAATATAAAATATTTATTACATGCACAGTCAGAATAATAAACTAAAGATGCTCTGGGAGTAGACTCTAACTACTCTTGAACAATTTGATTTATGTTTTTAAGGGAAACACTTCATGTATGGAAGCAGCCACCAATGCTGGGGTGCTCTGGTCCTACGAGTATTTACTCAGTTCTGATCTCTAGTTACATGAAACAGGACTAATTTACCTTATATTATCTTCTTCTGATTGATTTTCAAATGTGTTTCGGATGAACAAATAATACAGAGCACAAGATAGATGAATATAGGCAAAGTTGATGGCTGTCAGGCTTACCACCAACAATATATATGGATGTTCTACTTCTCTCCATCCATCTCTTTTATGTATTAACTTGCTAATTGACTTTTAAACTAAATATGTTTAAAAAAAATCTGAAAAATCTGAAATCTTCCACTGCTGGGAAAAAATATTCAAATGCTAAGTAACTTTTTAAAACCCCCATATTCTATATTCAAATATTAGACTTCTAATTAAAAAAAAAAAAACACAAAACAAAACAACAACAACCCAAAATATACTAACATCCCCTGATAAGCTCTTAGTTGAAACACTAGTCTAATGCTTTCATTAACATTAAGAGTGACATTTGTTATAATAGTGATAAAGTTGTTTAATTACTAAGGAGCACTTTAGAGATATGTGAGCTGCCTTTAAAAAGATGTGGCATTTGATGTCAGGGTGTTCTCATGACAGGGTTGTAGATGCAGCTGGATAGTTTAGAAGCCTAGATCTGGATCTGCAGATCATCAATCACACTTTGATCTTATTTAACAATACAAAATGTAGTCAGAGACATAGACTAGGCTATTTTGAAGTTTTTTTAACAGACACGCTTTCAGGATTTTGTGTGTGTGTGCAAACAGATAATAATAAATTATTTGAGTTCCCTCTGCTGCTCTGTCAATCACAAACACTCATTTGTGTGTCACTCATCTAAAAGAAACACTTGAGAATAAGTCATAATACACCAAGGACCAGACAAGCAAGGAGGAGATCAATACCTTGCCAGCACATGGCAAAGCAGGGACGCAAAATGCCACTTTGTGGTTCCCCAATCTCTTCTTGCACCCCCAGGAATGAGAGCAGCTTGGCCACATCCCCTGCCCTGAGCAGCAGACAAAGAACAAGAAGGCAGAGGGGCCTCCTGGGGGAGAGGGAGGATGGCGGAGGGAGCTCACCCCTGCCTGGCAGTGAGGGTGGCAGTCACCCATGCAGAAGAAGGGAGCTAGAAGTGGGGTAGGTGTCCATACCACGTATGTTTGAAAACAGCAGAAAAAGACCCTAGGGAGGGAATAACTCCTAAAGCCTTGCATAGCACCTTGCACTCAGCATCTTGCTGACCTTCACCTTTTGGAGTACAGACCGTCTCCTTTATGCAGGCTCCCAAATCCTGTGACCCATCTGCATCATTTTTTTCTGCTCTGTCTACCTCAAAAGCTTCCTTCCTGAATCCCAAAGGATTCAGTTGCATAGTCATCCTCTATAGGATGACTACCCAAATTGTCAGCTTCTCTTCTTCACACAACTCCTGGCCACATTTGGGGACAGCTTACTGAATGTAATGGACTGTGATCTGACTTCAGTGGGAGCTCATATATTGTTATATGGTTCGGATTTCAGATTAGTGTCTCTCCCATGCATTTTAAATGCTAATATTTCTCTTAGGGTCAGCATAGTTAATCGAGGCAGAACTTGCATCAACTCTCATGCACAGTATGGTTTCACATATATTTACTGGGTCAAAATGGGCACTGACAGTATTGGGGCAGATACTTTTAGTGGCTCAGGTCTTGCTACAGATATTTATCCACTAATGAGTTCTTTCTCTTTTTCCATTGTTCTTTGAGGAAGAAAAAATAAGAAAAATGTGGAGGTAAATAGATGACTTGTAAGGAGAAACAAATTCAAAACATGGCTAGACAGTTGTATTGAAATGTTTGCTAAGCCTCTATCCTTGCATACAAATGACGGATTCAATATCATCATTTGTGATGGCCCATTGGAAGTATTTGTCAATGAAGCTCTTCCTATTCATATGTTTTTCCAGTGTTTATGGCACCTTCATTTGTACTGGACATGACACAATGTCAGTGTAGCATTTTCCCTCCTTACACCTTTGTGATATTATTAGTGACAAGACGAAAGGCATGTTGTGTGCATAGTAAAAACTTTTCAAAGGCGAATAACTCAGCTGCTGTGCCTGATTTTTATTTTATAAACGGCATCAGCTAATGATTAATTATAAAATAAAAATAATGCAAGACAGCCCAAGGTATCTGCCTTTTCAGAAGCCATTACGGTGCAGGCAAACTGTCTATCTTCCTACTGTGAATTGCATTAGGCAGACACAAAGTGGGGGCTACATCTTCAAAGTAACAGATACTTAAAACATGGCTGAATTCTCTCATCCCCCTCAACCTGTCCCATATTCTCTACTTAAACCTCTGGAAGCTGAAATAGTATAGGGAGAGGAAAAAAAAAAAAAAAAAGAGTTTTCTAAAGGTTTGTCTTCTTTTTTAATTTGGTAGTTTAAACATTTTTGGAACTATTACAAGGTTTAAATACACTAAATATGTCTTCATAGGAGTCTGGTTACAGAATTTAGACTTTCTGTCAGTTAAACACCCACATGCCTACATCCCACATCCATGAACTTTTCCTATCCTCTGCCCCCCTTGTCAGTCCCGACAGTTGCCTTTAGTGAGGAAAACCCTTTTATCATTAAGCTCAGAAAATTCTACACTGTGTTTCATCAGACGTTTTTCAGTGGCTTCAGACAGTTCTTCTCTGCACTCCTGTGGTTCCCCCACCTCAGAGATTGGAATGAAGATGCCTGGGAGTCCATGCTGAAAGCAGCCGTAGCTGAGAGCATTTTGAAATCTTATAGTTGGAAATGGGATGAAAGAACAAAGTTTTATCCTATCAAACATTTTCAGATTTATTCTATTGTGGTAACAGATTAATACCCTGAAAATTGCCAGCCCTATTTTAAGTGTGATGTTTCACAATACCTTAAGTTGGTATATAAAATAAGCTTACTAACTGCAGAAGGTAATTTACATATATTGTATAGGTCATTTACAATAAACTGGACGACCACATTAAATAACTAGTTAAAAAAGAGAAAAGAGAAAGAGAAAAAAAAATACACAAAGCTTAATGGTGAATGGCATAAGGAAGCAGCTACATGCAGAAGAAAATCTGTCATACAGAAGATAAAATGATGCCACCCTTCAGATCTGAAGCAAAGTAGTATTTCACTATAATGACAGAAATGAAGCAATACAATGAGTTTTACCTTGAGTAATGAGTATTAGCTATCATCACCAAATGGCTGCAGGTAAAAGTTCAGGACAGAATCAACTTCTTTCATTTGATTTCACATCTAACTCTGTGTAAGCAGCTTGAATTAATCAAGAGCAGAAATTTCTGCAGAATATTCATTCAGCATTTTATCTATGCGAATCACAGCTGCTTACTGCAGTGTACTTGCTTTAACATGACCTAATGCTGGTTACAGGTATACAGATAATCAAACAAAATGACCTTGGATCATCTCTTGTCCTGGCAGGTTTCTGCCTCTGCAAGTGACAGGAGGAGGTTGCCAGCTCTGCCTGGAGCTGGACTCCCTTCCCAAATCACATGCCCCAGCCCTGCCAGGGGCAGAGTCCCTGGGGTTGGTACCCAAGACCAAAAGCCCATCCTGCCCCCTAAGTGGCAGCCCACTGATCTACTACTGCAGAGCATCTCCCTTGGCACTAGACATCTGGGTTTGGCCAAATGAATCCAGCTGTCTTTTCCATAGCACTGAAATGAGTATATAGCATATTTATTATCATTTCACTGGTTAGCTGGGGGCTGTTTCAGAGTTTGGAAAGTCGGTATCTCTTTTTAGCCACCTTATTCTGTTGTTTCCTCCTTTTATTCCTTTTTTTTCTAATTGGTGTGGCTTTTCTAATGTGGTAATTTTTCTAGAAATTAACACAAGTTATTGTTGGTGGTGATGGTTTTTGTTTGTTGGTTTTTTTTTTTTTCTGGGTGGCTTTTTTTTGGGGGGGGGGGGGGGGCGGGTGCTGAAATCTAGTTATATTTTCTCTAATGAAATGTTATTTGCCATTGTCACTGTGAATTAAGTATGTACCACAATCCATCCCAAGTTCTTAAAGTTCCTAAAGGTTCTCCTTTTTGTTTCTGTCCTTGTGGCAGTTTTCATCCAACTATTGCAACATATTAGGGAAACTAATGATTTAGCAGTCTTCAGGGGTTAGTGGGATATATCTATAGATAATAACAGCCTTCCGAGTTAACTCTTAAATATCATTAAGCAGTGTTTAAAAGAATGTAAAATCTTGATTTTATATTAATGTTATTTAATTTTATATAGGTATCGCATTTTAAAACTACAGAAAATTAACTGTAAAAATAACTATACTATAATTAACAAACTCACAGTCTGCAAGTGTTGATCCTCTGATATGTCTGCTAAGCACTGCAAAATATCCCTGTTCACCCTTAGTGTGTCATTAAAGTTACAGAATTAATGAGCAATGAACTGGCATTACAATGTTTAAAGTACTCTTTATTTCGAGAGGTCTAGGAGAGTAACTGGGTGGTGTTTCAGTTCTCATTTTTAATAGTTCAGTGAGTTAATCCTGTCAGTTTTATTTCTGAACTTTTTTTTTTAGCTCTCCTGCAGAAGGAGCACTGTCTCTGGCACGGATCCCTAAGGATCTGAAAGGGTTGTGTCGCTTTCTGGGCTCGAACTACTTGACACAGCATCACACAGATCCATGTAGAGGTGCCCTATGAAACTCCCACTATCTATTCAAAGAGGTTTTTTTGACGAAGTTTCTCTTTGCTTTTGTTCAATACATCTGATTTTTTTGATACTGACTTTGAATCCAAGAGTTGAGTATGACCACAATAAAACATTAACGTGTTTGGACAGACTAGCAAGAATTGTTAGTGATGTTTTTCTTTTATTTGCCTTTTATTTTACTGTGCAGCTTGAGTAACAGCATAGCAGCTTACCCAGCCTCTCTCCTTTGTCCTGGTACAGTTGGAAGTGCTGGCCACAGGACTGTATATCCTAAAAAAAGGAAGGGAAAGGTGGGATTTGTGGTGGCTTCACAGATCACTGACAAAAGAGGAAATAGGAGCAAATGTGGGGAGTGTATAATGAGTGATATCCAGATTTTGGAATAGGTAGGAAGCAGGAAACGGCACAGACACAGGGATGCTGGAGTTGAGCACAAACAGAGCTTTAAATACAGCTGAGAGCTGAAGACTCCAGAAGAGTTCAAACAGCAGCTCGACCAGAGGCCCAAGTGGCCATGGCTTCAGAAACACAAGTGTGTGTGCCTGGGGACCAGGCAAGGAGTGACAACCCCATCACACAGCCACAGTCCCACAGCCACTGTTGTCTACCCCACACATGGCAGAGAAAGGCACATTGGTAAAACAGCTCTTTAAACATGTTGTAACAGCAGAATTCTCTCAGAAGTGAATGTCAAAATTTTGCCCACCAACAGAAGTCTGCCAAGCATCTCACATAGTTAGTAAGGCTAAGCTCCCTCTTCAAATTCAGCTTTCAGAAAGGCACTGTTAATAGTCAATGGGACCATTTCTAGATTAAAAGATAATATAATAAATAATAAAAATCATGGCTAGCTAACACTTCCCATTACTGTCCTTAGCCATGCTCTCAAAGTATTCCTGCCCTGCCTACTACTGCTCACAATATTTAACTTAGTTACAATTGAGTTCCTGTATTTCCTTATTTAGCCTGAGAAACAATTAGGTATCATATATCCTTCTACAGACATAACCAGAATGGAGTCATAAAGTTGTCCATAGAAAAAACTGATAACAGTTCAGTAGTGTGATAGTCTGACATTCCGCAAATGAAGAAAAAAGAACAAACAACTGAAAATGGTTGTTTTTTATTATTTTTTTAAGTATAATTAATTACATGTGTAAATAAATTAGCTGCAACTCTGGAAAAGCAATTAGACAACTAATTATAGAGGAAAATGCAATTGAAGGCTCAAACAGATGACCACCCATCTGCTAACCATCCCAGGTGTTTATGTGCTCTCTTGGTTGTTTATTTAGGTTTATAAAAACACATCTGTTCACAGAACTCAGACCCATCTACAAAACGTAATACACAGAAGTACAAACAAACTCAGCCCTCCCAAAAGCAGCTTTTTTTTTTTGATATTTTGATTATTATTATTTTTTAATTCTTCTACTGCTGTCAGACCAAGAAATAGTTCCTGAACCCACTAAAGCATATACATTTCAGCATACACCCCAAAATGCTGCTTGTCACTGGATCACACAGCCAGGTGTTCCGCTCAGTAAGTCTAAGACAAGGTTTCAGTTCAGTTCCTTTAAGGTCAGCTCTTTTTACCTCACTAAATACAGTGTTTGAGAAAGAGGTGTTTTTTTTGTGTGTGTTTTTTTTTTTTCTTCAGTGATTTATTCCCTTGAGAGAAGTTTACTGCAACTAAACTACTTATACAAGAGCCTAAGTAAACAAGGAAATGGTAATATGCTTCCAAGTGTCTGCACCTAATGATTTAGTTTTCAGTTTTATATTTATTTTTAGGCTGTATGAGTTTCCCATGTGACAGGAGCACTTCATTTACTTCCCATGTTCAATGCCATCTCACCTTCTGTAACTCCTGTCTCAGCCAGGATGGGGGAGATTGCCCTCATCTGTGCAGCAGCTTGGACAGCTCTGTCATAGCTTGATGAAAAGGATCTGACTGACAAAATTAAAAAAAAAAAAAAAAAAAATGTAATTAGGAAAAATATTCACCTTCATGTAACTGTTCATTAAAACTTCATCAAGTTAAAAGTGCAAGTACAACCTTGCATTAAAAAATCAGGTTTATTTTTAAAATACATTCAGACTTTTGCTAGACTAATTGCATCTATAATAGTATCCTCAGTCTACATTAATGCTCCAATGCCCTAAATACTGAAGTTTAAAACTTTTTTTTTTTTTTTTAAAGATTACCTCTCGGTTCATCAATAAATATTTTCAGTCTTCACACTCTTCCGTGATTTTTTTTCTTCTACCAGATGACACCAAAACCCCTTCCTATGGTCAAATTTGAAAATAATGTCATACATGGAAATAAGGACACTTTTTAGTTCACATACTAATAGGTTGTTAGGAATGGGGGAAAATGCATCACTTATGACACCTCTTCCAATCTCACTGTCACACACACACTCAGTCAAAGTTTCACATGTACAGAATGCTGTGGCCAGCTGCAATTCACCTCATTTTAGTTGACTCCCATACTTTTAGTATTTAGTAAAACCCTCATGACAACTATTTTCTCTAATGAGCAAGAAGGTAACCTGCTGTGGGTTCAGCCATTGACTGCTCCAGAATCAAGGCTTGGATTGACAAAAAACTGTTTTCCTAACATAAAAGAAAGTCATGAGCCTAACTGCAAGTCTGATCTTGCCACTTTTAAGAAGTTGCAGGTAGAAGAGTAACCCTGTCTGTCCATTTTCCAGGTATCATAGTTACATTAATTTCTCAGTATTAACAAATGCTACTGCCCACATGGGGTCCTTGATGCTAAGTAAGGCTACTTGGGCAGCAACTGTGTCACATTAAGAGGTTATTGCTCTTCTTTCTGATGACCCCACTGCCCGTTTCACCCCTACTGGAGGTTACAGACTTCTCCAAACTGTCAATTAATGGCACGTGTAATTGCTTCTAACCCAGTTCTGTCTAAACGAATCCAACAGCTAAAACACTTCTAATAGTAGGGGTTATCTAACACAGCTCATTTTAGCAAAACTGGCTTATGGGGAAACTACACGTGCAGTTACACTGACAGATCTGAGAGGCTGGTAATTTCAGGGAAAGGGTGATGAACAGCTGAAGATGAGGTATGGAACAGCAGAAAAACTTTAACACAAGTTAACTGAATCCAAAATGGCAATCTGATAGTAGTGTTACTGTGCTATCTCACACCCATCCTTCAGATAGATGTACAATAGGTATTTATGCATGGCTTAACAAAGCACTTTTTAGCAAAATTCATGGTGCATCCGTCAGTTTTCTCATTCGGCGTTTTTCTTTTTAGATCCTCAGAATACCAGCAGTAAGAAAGCAAATAGAAATCATACCATCTAGCTGTAAGCTTTCATCTTGTCAGACAGAGGGGAGGGGAGATACCTGTGGACAGGCACAACCCTTTATTTATATATTTTTAATGAGAAGCAAGTCCATACTGATGAAGAAAAGAGAGACTGACTTGCTAACACTAAAGCAGATAAGAGCACTTTCTAAAAGTAAAAAATATGCTTCCGTTGCACTGAGCTACAGATTTCATGAAGCGCCTCTGAGTGCTGACATGTTACTAATGGAAGGGCTGTTTCACCCTGAAATGTGCCAAACTCGCTTGGGAATAACAGTGGAAAATGCTAACGGAGAGCCTTTTCCTCTCTTCAGGCACACGCTTGCTTAATATGAGGGTGTCAAAGTTGTTGAACAGCATTTGTAATTGGCTTTGTCTGTTCCAGAGAGCAACTCAAGGGAGCTTTTTAAGGCATTCTTAACTGGCTCAAGGCCTAAGTTAATGAGAATGGAAAAGCATGGCTGGGGTGGCTGGGTGAAGTAGACCTTACAAGTGTAGAGCAGTGGAGAGCTTATAAGTACATTTCCATAATAACTCTCTCTACCACAAAAAATAAGGATCTGCTGGTTGTAAGTTACCATCAGTTTCAGCCCCCCTCAAATCATTCCATCCTGAATGGTGTGTGAAAACTTTTTGCTAAAAATCCTTTTTCGGCAAAATACTCATCACATAACTCTCACCAAGACTCCGGCATAATTACAATGTAGAGAAATTCCAACAAACTTTTGAACTTCAGCCATTTCTGTAATTACATCGCTTCTCAGTTGCTGCCCGCCTATAGTTAATAGCAATAGAAAGAAAAGAGTGTCTTTAACCAATTTAGCACGTAGCTGGTTAAGCTGCCACAGTTACAACTGTACTATGGGTGAAAGAAAGCAAGTGGATGAGGAATGTCAGTGTGGTATGTAGCTAAAGAGTGTGTGGTGTGCGCACTGCGGGGTGCTGTTTGGTTTCCTTTGTACGTTCACCATTTGTCCCTGTCCTAAGGTTTTCATCAGTTCTCCAGTTCCATACTTCAGTGATGAATTTAAGTCAATGAGGTTTCAGAAACTGGCCTCCATTCAGCCAGACACAAGGGCTCGTGCATTCCCATTCACGCCTGCCAAGTGTGTCATTTAAGGCTTTCTGAAGATTCAGGCAGAAAATGATGAATCAATTTAGATTTAGTGACTGCTTCAAGGTTATTTTTACCAGTTTGCAAGTTGGAAATTTAATTATAACTTTTCTTTCCACTTCACAAGAAAACCCTCAGTTCCGGAGCCCAGGTGATAAAATTTACCAAGACAGGCAGTGGTGGCAATCCTGATCCAGGGCCAGACATGATCGCCTGTGACTTAAAACCAGGGAGGGTTTCCTGGGAGGCAGTCACAGGAGGAGAGCTGCCAGGGGCTGCAGCTATGACAAGCCGACCAAATTGTCCTGCCAGCACTGTTGAACAGCTTACACTTGAGGCACAGAAAGCTTTAGTCACAGCTGAGGTTTTCACCCCTTTCTAGGCACACGGGCTTCCCTCGCTTCATAATAAAAGCTTTCAGCAACCAACAATTGAAACTAGTATTCCTTAAAATTTTCTCCATCACATGTACAAAACTTCAAGTGAAAGAAACCTGATTATGAGTAGCTACACAGATTCACTCCCCTACATTGTGTCTGCATCCCTCAGCTCTGCAGGAAATGCCAACAGGCTGCTTGTGCTGCATGACACCCAGTGCACAAATCTGCTACGATGGCAAAACCGCGCCCGCATTACCAGTGGGAACGTGGAGGCATTTTTATGTCACTGTAATTAGTTTATTTTTGCTCATGTTTATGTTTTTTTTGTTTTGTTTTGTTTTACACACAGCTTTTTATTCAACACTTGGCATTGCAGGTTCCTGATAATCATGGAGTCTAACAAAAAGAAGTATATATAGGTCTCCCATAAAATAGCATTTGCTCATCACATTTGGACTGACACTTTCAATCTTTCTAATTTTTTTTTTTTTTAAGACCCTAATTGAAAGCCCTGCAGAGAAGCTGTCAAGTTAAATTTATGACAAAATAGCTGCTTCGGCAGGTTGGTTTTCAAACTGCCAGCTGGAAATGAGACTGACAACCACATGTGTGACAGAAAAATAGCTCAATCTGAAGAACTTTTAAAAATTGGTATTTTTTATAATTGATCTGAGGTTCTTGAAACAGGAAGACAAAGATGCTTTGCTGTTTTGCAGAGCCTTTATAGGCCATATTTTAGAAAATGACTTCCTCGGGAAAATTTCTCTTAAGAACGGCATTTAAGCAGAAGTTTAAGTCCCTCTGAGATTTAAGCAATATCGAAGGCTGAGTACGGATTTTAAAATGATGTGTTAAGAGGGCCGATTTTCTGACAGACTTTCAAAATACACAGTTCAGAGAATACGCATTTAAACAAGGATTCGCACCTGTAAGCTATACAAACATTGCCAGCTATGCAAGCACCACCACAAAATGCTGGTATGCAGACATTTCTGATCTGTAAAGTTCCAAAATTTCCTGCTAGCTGAAATTTGTTCATGTCTTTTTGTCTCAAATCTTCTACCCAGTATACATTTTGATAGAAACTAGCAGGTGAATGTATTATACCAACTACTGTAGTTACACCTTGGATTTTAATTAGGCTTGTGTCAGGTCCTTGGGGGGGGGGGGGGGGGGGGGGGGGAAGGGCTATGTAGGCTATGTCAACAAATGAATTGAGAAAGTCTGTCTGTCTGACAAGTGGTCTATAACAGATTTTATATTTATCTACCTTATTATATAATTACTTTGAATAAAATAACCTGTTTTTCTTATAGCAGTGCATTTGTGTACCAGGATGATTTTCTTTTCTATCCATTTTTAAATCATTCTAAAAAAACTATTTTCTTTCAAAATCTGAATTTTACAAGTTTCCCTACTTCATCACCACTTATGTTTTCTCCAAACCCTTTCATAAAATTCTATTATAATCAGAAAGTGCTTTTAAAATGGAAAGAAAAAACAAACAAACAAACAACAAAAAAAAGAAAGTATCTAGTGAAAAGGGTAAAACAGACGTGGGAATAAAATAAACCTCCTCAAAACACAAATTCTTTCAGCTGCTTCTTAAATCTGATAAAGTCTCTAACATCACAAAAAAAAATAAAAAATGTGTGTTTGTGCGCACATATGCAAGAAAGCAATTGTATGCATTGATCAGACTTTCTAAGAGCAGGTTTTACCGGAGCTACTTCACACATCCACCATCAGCTATGGTCATACAGACTGTCAAATGCCAGGAAGACAACCCACCCTTTTATTTGGGACCTTTGTCTCCTCTTCTATTCAGTAGAAGGAGAGGAATACTATACAAGATCAGGTTCTAGAAGGCACAAGAGAAAGAAACCTCATTTGTTGATCTGAGGATTCAATAGAAAGCCACTGGTATGCACCAGGAGGAGTTACAATAGATGGACATGAACATTAAATGTGAATTGTTTTATGTGTAGTTAATTTAATCTATATGTGGACAAAAAAAAAAAAAAGCCCAGCATCGAGGGTGAATTTGGAAAGCTGGACTTTCAATAAACTTACAGGATCTAGCCCTCTGTTTCTCATGTGAAGACAGGTAAAGTAAGATAGCCATCTTCCTGTGTGACTACTGTACCACTCCGGCTCAAGGCATCCCTTCTGCAGTATCTGATTCTCCCCTGCGATATGCAGTCCTGCTGCAACCACATCAGGGAAGCTGCGTTTCAAGGCTGCTGGATCCTGCTGCTGGAATTTTTACTTTTAAAACCTAATGTATTGTTGGGAGTGTTGTGCAGTACCAAAACCCTGTTGAACGTATTCAGTGGGTAACACTAACAAATGTGACTGTTTTAGATATAGCATGGTAAGTGTCACACTGCACTTTTTGATAGTTCAACATAGGGAAACAAACTACAGTGAATGGTAGTAACAAGAGACTACATCATTATACCTGATACCAGTGGAAAACTGATCTGATGGATCAGTGAGAATGGTGATCATCTTGGCCTTGGGGGCCAGAGAAGCAGCTCATTTGGGAGTTTTCTCAGAATAGAAATAATTGGCACTTTTCTCAAAGAGTAAAAAACTAGTTGCATTGACTGTAATATGGAAAAATCTCATGTACCTGGACAAGTGAGAGGTAGAAATATTGATCAAAAAGCAGAGATATTCTAATCCCAACTCTATTAACTATAAATACATATATTTGTTACGGACGGAAGAAATGTGTGTCTCCAGGATATATTTATTTCTGCATGTAAATGATGAACATTAACTTAAATTAGACTGTAAGGATCTAAAGACACTGGGACTGAGTATACAGGGAAAGCTTCAAGCAAATATATGAGGTTACAGGTATTGTCACTATTTTATACAAGAGTAAGTTTAAAAGCAGATCTTTGTATTTTCACTCTTGTGCTAGTAGAATTACAAGGCTGTGCTTCCACTCAGAAGAGCCCAAAACAATCAATATATTTATCAGAGCAGAAAATATTCAAAATTTTACAATTATTTCCTTAATATTGACTCCTGCTCACTATCTCTAAAGAGCCCTGCTTTACATCATGTCCAGTAAATATTAGTAGTTCACTTTTAGCCTACACCCAGAGAAGCTTATGACTTCATCCATTTATAGTAACAAAAGCATTGATAAAATCAGATATTTATGAAGGTCAGGTACTAATTATTGGAGATGGGGCTGGCTGAATGAGTTCTTTTATCTGCAGGGCACTGCAACCAGACAAATCTAATCCATTAAACTTGAAAATTCAAGCTAGGGGTTCTGAGCACAAAATAGCCAACTTCTCCCAGAGGGAAAAAGAAAGAAAAAAAAAAAGAGAGAGAGAGAGAGAGAGAAAAGAAAAAAGTAAAAACCAAAAGCAACAACAACAAAAAACAACCAACCCTGCAAGTCTTCAGATAATAGTTGGCTGACTGATACTGACTTGTTTCCTACTGCTGATGTTCAGCGTTTTCACCATGTTGTGGAATCATTCATCCTCCTCGTTTGTCAACTCCTGTCCTCAAATACGTACGCATAGCCTTGATGTTCCTGAGAGGTAAGCAGCATCTTTGGATGCTGCAGTGGTTTTGCTTGTTTAAGGAAGGCATCCTTCCCACTTACAGGATTCTGACAACAGTGCCTGACTATTGCAGCTCCCCTCCCTGACGCGCAGCCCAAGGGAGGGGTGTCTGCCTTGCTTTCTAGGCTCTGGCTCTTTACCTCTGGCTGCCTTTTGATAAGAAACCGCTCGTGAGGCAGCTCTTGTGATCAGAATCCTCCAACTAATCCCTGCAGCTCCATTATGCCTTATAGGTTTGTCACGAAATAAACATTATTGGTATCTGAAAAGGAGGCATAAGCAGCTGTGCTGATTGCACCAAACTAACACCTTTATTTAATCACCCTTTTTATCATTACTAACTAACTAGTAAATCAAGTATTTACACAACACATTAAAAAAACGCAAAGTACACATCTCAAAAGCATCTGCACTTCCTTAGAAACCATTACCACCCATGGATTGTACAGTTGATAAGAAAAATGCAGTTAAAGTAGCCTGATTTTGTCAAATGCCTGACAAGCATTCTATCTCGAGTATTTTTTTCTTTGATTTATGGAATAATTACAGTTGCTACTGGAGCAGGTTTTACCTGCTGCTTCATTACTGCATAGCATTAATTGGAATATACATTCTTTCTTCATAGATATACTTAAAATATTTTGATTCAATACAAAGAAATTCTTCCCTCATGCTATGATTACCTCAGTAATTCTGAGGCACAGTACTTTTTAGAAATACATATTTTTTGTTTACTTTATATATTTTAGTGACTTTCTGTGGGAACCAAAGGCACTGGATCTCGCAGGGCACATCCTTTAAAGTAATTTTCATAATAGCTTAGTGATAAGCACTGCTTTTTCCTGTAAAAATCATCAAAGGTGTTCAATGTCTGACACAAATTGTTCTTGGTATTTAAGATATTACCAAAACACGTAATAGCCATACATAGTTGCTATAGCAGGAAAACCTAAACCCTGGGGTATAAAGGATTTTACATGGCAAAATGGTGGGAGTTAAATGGGAATGGAAAGCTATGTCAGCAAATATGAACTCACAAGATTTACAGGAGGAGTAGGTATTTATGTAATAGATAGCAGGACTATTCAGTTATTGTAAAGTAAGCATAAAAACAAACAAACAAACAAAAAAAAAAACCCACCAGCTGTTCTGAAGCAGATACAAGCTAATATTCAGTTACTAAGATTTAAGGGGAAACATCCCTTCAGATAGATTACACCATGAATTACAGTTTTCCTTTACTATTTTCAGTACAGCTTCTGAGAAATAAATAAATAAATAAATTGGTTAAGAGCACTATGGCTGATGCTATACTGAAATACATACTTCTGCAGTCAGAATCACTATTGCAGTTTATACGTTCATGTAATTGCCCAAAACAGAGAGGCTGGAGAAATTCAATAATCACAAAGGAAAAACAGTGCTTTTCCAAAAATAGACAACAGTTATTCAAAACCTAAAGGATTTGAACATAGTAGCCTCACAGAGGCTACTATGAATTTGTAATCCCCCGAAATACAAATGGTGTATTTTCTACGCATGGTAGAAACCCATGTGGCTCTTAGCATTTTCAAGGGTATCTTGTACATGCTTATACTAGAGAATAATAATCCATATCTTTTTCACTTCAACAGATAGCTCTATCAGTCTCATTAGCATAAAGAAAAATCAAAACAAACAAATGCAAAAGGGTGCAGTACTCAACCACAATTTGCAGTATATAAGTAATTTTCTTAAGAGCCAATGATCTTACGTTAGTTAACTCCATCAAAAAACCTGCAGTTTTCCAAAGGGTTTTGATGGGTCACCGGGAACCAGCTCAGAGTAGCAGTACCTTTTGAAAATTTGAAACAAAATAAGTCTCAAGAAACAAGAACTAGGCATTTATTTTATTTTTTCTTAAACATAATTATCCTGACATTTACGATGAAAAATCTATGGTCTGAACATATAAACCATCTATATCAAAATTTTACTCAAAATAATTTAAACTATTAATATGGGAAAGGTTTTAAACCTGTAATTTCCACTGCTTACTACTGCTTTTTTTTTTTTTTCTTCTCCTTCATTTTGGCACTCAAGATAATAAGTGAAATCAATTTTATTTTTGCTATGAGAGCTCATGCTCCTTTTTTACTGTATTCTTATCACAAACAATAGAGCCTAAGAGTACAATACTTGGATACATTCAAAACATGTATCCATTAAAATAGTGGCATGTTTTAATCTTGGAAGTAGTGACGTGGTATTAAATATTATACATTATTCTATGAGAGGCTTTATCAGAACACAGGTTTTAGAGCAAATTTTTCTTATTATCAAATCATGTAAACTACTAATGAAAATTCCTCCACCAGTAATCCAGGAACAGTACCCAATAGTAGGAAAACACTATTGACTTTTCCATGCATCAATGAGACTACATCAACTCTTGTGCCAAATCCAATGCTTAAAAAAGCATTTGGAAAACATATTTACAGCCTACACAGTTAAATTTCTTTCCCATGCTTTTATTACCAGTTTTCAAAGTTCCTGTTACAAGAATTTCAGGTAATTGGTCTCAACTTTTTTCCTTGACCAGATGTCATGGTGTCTTTAATCTATATTATCCTAAAAGAAAAGTAATGGATTTCAGGCAAACGCTTTTCCAGTCTCAAAAATGCTGAATTTATTCCTGTGGAAACTTTTCATTTGTGCCCACTCAGTGCTGTAATAGCGCTCAGTCTCAAAGAAGCCTGCAGCCCACTAGTACAATTCATCCATGAGAGGTTTTTTTTTCCAGCCGTCCTCTCTCGCCAGATACCTGCAGGCCTGATATATATTTCTAGGGTACAAGCCCACTCTCAGATGACATCCTTTTTGTCTGAGTCATAATGAGGAAGATACTGAATAAATTTTGCCTTTGACTTTCCAAAATTTAAAGTGTTTATTTAAAACTATTTATTTATTTCGAATAGCTTCTCTCAGTATGACTTTTGTTTCTCAAAAGAACCATTGTTTTTATAAACGCATATATGAATATTGATGAAAAATAGTCACAAACTGAAAAATGCATTTAGTACAATGCCTACCAAAAGTAAGTATCACAGAATCATAGAATGGCCTGGATTGAAAAGGACCTTAAGGATCATCTAGTGTCAACCCGCCTGCTCTGGGCAGGGTTGCCAACCACTAGAGCAGGCTGACCAGAGCCGCATCCAGCCTGGCCTTGAATGCCTCCAGGGATGGGGCATCCATAACCTCTCTGGGCAACCAGTGCCTCAACACCCTCTGAGTGAAAAACTTTCTCCTAATATATAACCTAAATCTCCTCTGTCTTAGTTTAAAATCATTTCCCCTTGTCCTATCACCATCAACACACATAGACAAGCATTCCCCCTCCTGTTTATGCACTCCCTTCAAGTACTGGAAGGCTGCTATGAGGTCTCCACGGAGCCTTCTCTTCTCCAAGCTAAACAAGCCCAGTTTCCTCAACCTTTCTGCATAGGAGAGGTGTTCCAGCCCTTTCATCATCTTAGTGGCCCTCCTCTGGACCCATTCCAAGAGCTCCACATCCCTCTTGTGCTGTGCCCAATTTAAATGGCTCGCCGGTGCCGGCTCCATATCTTCAAAGACTAAATACTTCAATAGCTAATTAAATATTGGTGTCAGCTGTAATTAGAGATTTATGTAAGATTAGTTTCAAAATTTGTCAGTGGATAAAAATGACTAGGAAGAAATAGTACCTTACGTACATTCTTCTAGACAGATCTGCCTGGTGTTCTTGTTTCTAGCTGAGGAAATAAGAATAGCTAGAGGAGTACAACTTTGAGACAGTGACTTGAACTCCAGCAGGCTCAGTGCTGCAACCACTTCCCTGGGGAGCCTGTTCCAGTGCTCGACCACCCTCTTGGTGAAGAACCTTTTCCCGATGTCCAGTCTGAACCTCCCCATCATAGCTTCAATCTGTTCCCTCGGGTCTTATCGGTGGTCACCAGAGAGAAGAGCTCAGCACCTGCCCCTCCGCTCTCCTTGTGAGGAAGTTGGAGACCATGATGAGGTCTCTCCTCAGTATCCTCTTCTCCAGGCTGTACAATCCAAGTGATTTCAGCCATCATCCCCCTCATACATCTTCCCCTCTAGACTCTTTACCATCTTCATTGCCTGCCTTTGGACACTCTCTAAAGCTTTATGTCTTTCTTATACTGTGGTGCCCATAACTGCATGCAGCACTCAAGGTGAGGCCGCACCAGTGCAGACTATAGTGGGACAATCACTTCTCTCAACCGACTAGAAATGTTGTTCTTGATGCACCCCAGGGTATGGTTGGCCCTCCTGGCTTGCCAAGGCACCCTGCTGGCTCATGTTCAGCTTGCTGTCAAACAAAATGTCTAATGTCTAATCTAAGTCTATCCTCTATTAGTTTAAGACTATTCCCCCTTGTTCTATCATCATCTACCTGAGTAAAGAGTCCTTCTCCGTCCTTTTTATAAGACCCCTTCACTAATTATCTTCTAATCTCTAAAAAGCTACATAAATGTCACTGCAAAGAAAGCAATTAAAATAAGTAATTCACAATATCATACTACTTAAAATGTTTAGAGAATGACATTGGATAAGTAGAATTTGAAACTAGCATTCCTACTTAATATCTCAATCTGTATTTACTTTCAACATAAATATAGTTCAGCTAACCTAACCAGAACTATTCATTATGTTAGACTTGGACTTAACTGTCTTGTGTCTGAGGCCCAGTATAACCCCAGTAGGTGTAAATACTCCACCACTGTATTCATTTCATAGAAATCCTATATAGCAGACTTTAGATATAATTTTAAGACCACCATCTTTCTTAAGGATTTTTGAAATTATGGCATAGTACAATAAAGAATTTAAAATATAACAGATGCCCTTAAAATCAATAAGGCCTTTATTTTCTCTCAAACTTAGACTAAAAGTGTCCCTTTATAGTTTTATGCTCCAGACACTAACCTGGAACATGGAGATCTTGATTTATATCTTAGCTCCAGTGGGACTTCAGGCTAGTAACTTTGCACCTACACTTCTGTAAAATGTAGATAAAAATTCTTCTCGGAAATTGATAAATTGTAAAATGATGGGATTCTCTAGGCATATTTATATTCACAGCTTCCATGATGTGATAATGAGAGAAATAATCACAGAATCACAGAATCATCCAGGTTGGAAGAGACCTCCAAGGTCATCTAGTCCAACCTCTGACCTAACACTAACAAGTCCTCCACTAAACCATATCACTAAGCTCAACATCTAAACGTCTTTTAAAGACCTCCAGGGATGGTGACTCAACCACCTCCCTGGGCAGCCCATTCCAATGCCTAACAACCCTTTCCATAAAAACGTTCTTCCTGATATCCAACCTAAACCTTCCCTGGTGCAACTTTAGCCCATTCCCCCTCGTCCTGTCACCAGGCATGTGGGAGAATAGACCAACCCCCACCTTGCTACAGCCTCCTTTAAGGTACCTGTAGAGTGCGATAAGGTCGCCCCTGAGCCTCCTCTTCTCCAGGCTGAACAATCCCAGCTCCCTCAGCCGCTCCTTGTAAGACTTGTTCTCCAAACCCCTCACCAGCTTCATTGCCCTTCTCTGGACTCGCTCGAGCACCTCCATGTCCTTCTTGTAGCGAGGGGCCCAAAACTGAACACCGTACTCGAGGTGCGGCCTCACCAGAGCCGAGTACGGGGGGACAATCACTTCCCTAGACCTGCTGGCCACACTGTTTCTTATACAGGCCAGGATGCTGTTGGCCTTCTTGGCCACCTGAGCACACTGGTGGCTCATATTCAGCCGACTATCAACCAGTACTCCCAGGTCCTTCTCTGCCAGGCAGCTTTCTAACCACTCATCTCCCAGCCTGTAGTGCTGCTTGGGATTGTTACGCCCCAGGTGCAGGACCCAGCACTTGGCATTGTTGAACCTCATGCAGTTGGCCTCAGCCCATCAGTCCAGCCTATCCAGGTCATCCTGCAGAGCCTTCCTACCCTCAAGCAGATCGACCCACACACCTAACTTGGTGTCATCTGCAAACTTACTGAGTGTGCACTCAATCCCCTCATCCAGATCATCGATAAAGATATTAATGGACTACAATGTATTTCATTTCACTATTAGTAATTTTCATGAGTCCAGTTTAATGGATTTCTTTCTCTTCACAGTGTTTTGTTAACACTTTGTCATACAGTATGTACTATGAATTTAATTAATGCATTTTCATGGATTTTAAATAAAAATAAAAAATATAACAGCTGCTTTTGAGATATTAGAATGAGGCCACTTATTGAGTAAAGCATTCAAAATTGTCTTTTCATTCTCTTGCTCATTTAACTAGTTTAATTCCCCTTTGTACATTTGAACTTATTGTAAAATTACAGTGTATTTATGATACCTTATATGGAAAAAAATAATGCAGCCATGTAATTAATACTGCCAAAGTACAAGTGGAGATAAATTAAAGATGTTCTCAGATAGCTAATATCAGACACTTCCTAATGTTTGAGAGACTGAGTCTTGATATGCATTTAATTGAATTCATTTGGATAACATGTATACTCTTGTACATAAAGACATGGCTTTCTCAATTATTTTAATATGAGTTATACCAACTGTGACTCTGTCTACATAGAAAATATAACTCTAAAGTTGTTATTTAATAATGAATCAGATTATACTTACATTTTTGGTGTTTCAAGCCAGCTCAAGCATTTCTGATTTCCAATATTTACCAAGGAGTTGTATTTTTATATAACCCATAGTGTCAGTAGAAAAAAAAATGTTGAAAATATATACAGACAAAAGCCACTTTTTTCTCATGATTTCTACATAATAATTTTCTCTTCTTGCTTTATTTTTGCAGTGCATAAAATTAGTTTCGGTGAATGTTTTCAAAAGCATATATATGGGTTAGAACAGACAACTCTTGTTTTCAAGTTTCAGAGAACAGTTTGCCTTTGCCATTTTTTAGGTCCCCAATGTGCTTTAAATCATTTTAACCTCGCTACCTCAAAACATTTTTTTCTCATGATCTTCCTCTCTTCACCATAAGTTTTAGAAGCCTGCTATTTTTTTGAATTCATTAGACCTTGCTTCTCCAGAAAACTACATGCAGTCTTAGCATTAAATGCATACTTCATTATCTTGCTGCTATGCCTCACTGAAAATAGCTCCAGTTAGTGAAGTGGAACAGAAGGAGATCAATAAAACATCTATCTGTGTTGTTAGTAGAGTACCTTATGTACCATGCATATATGTTGTACATAAAGCAGCACTGTAAACGAAGAAAAGAACTTCCAATTACCTCGATAGACATTAATCACTTTGCTTTGTATAAATGACTTGTATCATTTTCACTTGATATGGGTCCAGCCAACACTGATGCTAAGCACATAGACAGGAAATAGAGAAAGATGAATGTACATTATAAATATTAACTAATACATTTTCAGGCTACAGGCCCACTTTGTATCCTTCTCCTACTGAAGGCTCAATTCTCCAACTTAATAACTGTGTACATCCTATCCCATAATGGTTCTCCTTCAAACTAGATGTTTTCTCATTTCACAGTATCTCTTCCCAAGCTTCTCCCTATAAGACACCAAACTGAATCTTACCTGGAATGATTTTTCTACGTGCTCATAACTGCAACAGTATTTCAGATTATTTTTGAAAGTCTCCTGAAACATGTAATTAATCTTGTCTTCCTACTGAAACGCTGAGCAGCATACAAAATTATTTGGTAAAATCGGAACCACGGTGGAAAACAGATGTCATGTGTCTGAGCTGACCTTTTTGATGAATAAATTACAAACAAAACAACCATTCTTCCAAGACTTGTGGCATTACTCTGCTGTTAGTATATGCCCCTGTGTATTCAACTTTTTGCACAGCAGAAATGAGAAGGCAAAGTGATCATCTCCTCTGGGACAACATTTTCAGGCCAGCAGAGGAGCGGCACAGTGTATGCTTTAATCAGGAAGGTAGTAGGGAGGAAGGACTGTTATTTTCACTCTAAAAAGCTTCCACACCTTTGGTAGGAGAGGCATATATGAGGTGGCTAAACTGAGACTAGAAATCATTTAACATTTACATAGGTACCTTTATATTATTCATTGATTCTAAGTGTATTTTTGGAGACATTTTAACAGAAGTAAACTGTTGTTTGGGAAAGTTCTGCGAATAATAGATATTATGGGCTTGATCTCAAACAACTAGAACGTACATATATAAACTGATTTTTTTTTTTTTTTATCTTGGGTTTTCATTTTTCTTATTCATTTCTAGTTACTTTTTTGTTTCTGCATTTTGAATTCTCAAATTTAGCTTGTATCTGGATCCTTCGCATTCCTTCTACAGGATCCAAAGAGAGTGACTCCTAAAAGTGACTCTTTCTCCAAATGACAAAAAAACTCTTAATGATTTCTGTTCTCATACCAGAAAACTACTTGAGAACCATTTCATTTTCAAAAATATAGAACCTTTTCTTCCCCAAGATGTGTGATCATGGTGAGAATCAACTAGGACTGTACGTTTACCTGTGCTTATTTAGAACCATACTGGTTATATATTTTGTCTTCATTGCTTGCTAGTACCTTGGGAAAATATAAAATATTTTTCCTGAATCTTGTAATTACAAAATTTGATACATCTGCAAAGATAAGGTATAAAGAAGTATGTTTCTTGTTTTTCACATTTCAAATGATTTTTTTCCCTCTCCCATGAGCCTCTGATACATACAGAGTATGAAAGTATGAACTCCAGAAATTCATAACAATGAGAAAGCATGGCTGGCTTTGCCATAAATGAAAATCAGAGCCAGACTTATTGACTGCCTCAGCAAAGAAGGCCTATGTGTGTTCTCTTTGTCTTCCTTCAGAAGTGTTCTCCTTGTTTATCACCCTCCATATTTCATTTTGCAGGTTTGCTGTCTGTAGACTACTTCAAAATGCCACAAGGAACTGATGCCCTCTACATTCACATACATTTGAAGAATACAAGAAGATAATACTTTTAGAAAAATATTTCTGTACCTCATTGTGTACATGCGAAACCTTAGAGGGCTCTAATATATTAGATGACATTTGTTAAGTAGAGAAGGATAGTTGTTTCTCAGTACGAAACTTATTTCACAGTTTCTCAGTAAGATCAAATACACATCTCTCTCATGTTCACATTTCAAGTAGATAAGACATTTTCAGAGTCTCATTATATTTGAAAGCATGTATTCAGCTGAAAACAAATGAGGTTTAAGATCCAAAATCAGTTATAGTTTATAGGTCACTTCTCACATTTCTCAACTCTCGAAAACCTTCTTGGAATCCATAAAATAGCAGCTTTTCTAGAGGTTTTCTGAGAAGAATACAATAAATTAACACTTGGTAGAAATCAGTACTTTTTCAAATCGCTCATCGTAGTATATAAAATATTGCAGCCAATTCTCCCTTCTCCCATGTAAGGCAAGTAAATGGAATGGAATTGAGATGAACAATATAAGTCTATGTTGAAAGGAAAAGATTGGAAGAGGGTTGAGGGGGGAGCAGGAAGCACACAAGATTTTACTAAGAAAACATTTAACTTAACTCATATCTGAAGAACTCACTGAATCTCCTCCCAGTAAGATTGCTTTCTGGAAATGATAATTCAGGACCACAAAGCCTATGGACGAAACATTGGACATAGAAGAAATCTGCTCTAAATAAATACCCAAATTGCACATGATAGCTGAATGTGAAAGCTTGTTTATATTCTGCAAATATATGCATTTTCAAATGTTGTGGAGACATTTTTCAAATAAGAGTTGTGCATATAGAGCAATTACATGGCATTGGACTGACTAATATGCTTTGGTAAGTCAAAGCCACCAAGTTATAAAGTGAAACTTCCTACTTGCCATCCCATGAGCCCACACAAATAAAATGCATTGTTTACTTTATTAAGAAATGTTATTAAACCAATCAATCCAGGACCTAAGAATCAAAAATAAACTTTGTACTGTGTAACATGCTATATGTCCTTTAAATTAACTTTTAAATCATAAAAATACACTTAGATCTGGTCTCCAGAGCAAAGCTTTATAAAGGAAGACTTGAGGAAGTTATTAAGTAAAACTTGCACAAAAGGAGAAACAAATGGTGGCTAACCGTGTTGTGACCAGTTTCTCTAGGGCAAATTTGCTCAGAAGAATCACAGAGGAACATGAAAGGATGTGTCAAGTGAATGTCACAGATTCCCAGAACAGTAATTGAAAACTACATTTTGAAAGAGTGGCCGATGTCCCACCAAGTTTTACTTACTAGCACTTAGTTTTCCTTTGTTTTCTGTTTGTTTGTTTGTTTGAAGAATTATATTCTTCAGAGATGGCATACTACAAATGTATGTGAAATGAGTGGGGCTACAATAAATCTCTGGTAGAAATTTTCCTGTGGAAGGGCACTAAGTAGCAGGACATGAAAGACAAGCAGCTTCTCAGATGCTACACAAACCCCAAATCGTTTAGACGAGGTGAAATACTCTAAAGAAATGGATTAGATGCAGAGGAGTAATGCCAGGGATAACACAGATGCAGGAAGACAGTTAAGTATCTCTCAGTCTTAATCACTGGCAAAGAATAACTTGTTTCTGTGAGTCACTTTCCATTAACCAATTTAGGAATCTCACAACTATTAGCAAGAGCAACAAATGTGATCCTATAAGTCATATAGTATCACCTGAACAAGCTGTACTGAAGGTCTCATTAGGCTGGTTTGCCTTCAGTGGAAAGCTGGTTCTCCATACCAGAATGCACCTAGTTTCAAGAATAGCCTCCTACAGTACTAGCCCCCCCTCCCCCCCAGCACTAATGTCCTCAGGACATGAACAAGAAATACTGACCCCTGTGCCAGGTCCTGCCATCACTCGCCCCTCACATTTGCGCTAAGGCAGCTTGAAGGCTGCAGCAGACTTCTAATCCAAGCCCACATGATGGGCTGCTCCCACAGCAGAGCAAACGGCTTCAAGCCTCTCTTACTAAAGGTCTGAATATGGGAATGAATAAAGCAGCTCCTGCAAAGGCGATACTTTCCTCTTGAGCAGGAGGGCTGAGAGCGATTAGATTTAGCAGGGCTCCACCAACATATAAGTCACCAAAAGAAATAATCTTCACTACGTGATATATGATTGGGATATAACACCCCTTATACTTGAGGCATATAGTAAAGTAGTGCAATTATGCACTCGCCCAGTCTCAAAGTCTCACTCTAAGCCTTATGCTACTATAATAGAGCAGACTTGAGCCTATTGATTAGATATCTACTTATGGTATAAAGGTACTTTACTATATAAAGTATTTTTTTTAATCCTATTTCTCTGTGGAAAAAAATCTATTTCATATATTTTAACTTAATAAAATGACCAATTTGAGAAAAATTAAGTAATATCTTTAATAAAATCATAAAATGCAATTTTAAGCTACAGTAAGCTAAATAAAATATGGAACAGGGGCCTGCATTTTTTATTAGAGTTCATTAATCTTGTTAATGACTTATTGAATATCTTTGAATTGCTGTGCATGATAAAAATTGATCCCAGTGGCTACATTGCTGTATGCTTTAGCAACCACTTTTAACAGCTGGATTTCACTGACTTTCTCCAGTCTGTTCTCTGCAACGTTGCAGGGAACACTGCAGCACATATGATTTATGGCTGGCAACTATTTTTAAAGGTTTAGCACTTTTCTGAACTGAACATCTATATTTATACCCCCCCTTGCATATGTAGATACTCAACAATTGAATTAGAAGTCACTTACCTATGAACACGAACTATCAGCTTAGCTTTCTGTTTTGCTCTCCTGAGTTTGACTGCAGTTCTGTTTTAGATGTAGAATGTTTAAATTAATTTTACACAGAATAAGACAAGTTCGGTTCCAAGTCACCAAGTTGAAACAGATGCTATATTTCACCAAAAGTATCCAGCCACACCAAAGGACCCTTCAATTAGCTCCTTGTGAAACAATGGTTTGATTCAAGGCACTGCCTTGGCTTGACTGTGGCTTTGTGACATTCCACAGAACTCTGCTGATTGCTACCAAAACTGCCTTATAGCCTTCAAAATATATCCTCGTGTACATTAAATACGAATCCCAAGGATGCCACCTGAGATAAATTAATACCTCTTCTGGGATAAAGCTTTATGATGTCCTAACACATATCAGCTTAAAGTGTCAAGCAATCTGTGCCAAAGAAAGTATCCCATAGTTCCATATAACCATGCTGAAATAAATGCAAATCTAGTCTTTTTATGCATTTTATGCAGACGGTGAAAAAGTATTTGGTGTGTTGTAATACTAAAAAGAGAAGGGTCACGTTATAGTCCACATTCTCCTGTATCACGGACACATAAAACACAATACAATACAACAAATACAAGTATATGATGTACCCTGCATACCAAATTAATGTAAACCATCCAGAATAGACAACTGACACAATAAATCTGGTTTTAAATGGAGGAGATAAAAATCTGAGATAGGATTGCTGGCTTTTAATGCTTTTTGTTATCCTACCTGTCATCCACACTTTTTTTTTCTTTTCCTTTTGAAGAAAGTTAACAAGCCAAATAGGAGAAGAGCATATACCTGTGTATTTACAACTCCATGTTTAAATGAAACTTAGAAACATTTAGGGGCAACTAAATGTTATATGATACAACTAAAGTCAAATTAGGGTTCATATTACATATTAAAATCAATTATTTCAAGCCTTATTCCTAAGTGAAACAGAAACAACTGCCAGTATCTTTAGATAGTATTATCAACTCACAACTGCAGGAGAAGAAAAAAGGAAGATGGGGAAGATGAAATTTTCCACTAAAAAGGATGAAATTTATAGTTAAACAAACTACTTCAGATAATATATCACTACAGAAAACACTATTAACTCTGCCATAATGCATTTAACCCCAGTAAAGATTAGAGAAAATAGCACCAAAGTTTTATATTTTTTCCTAAAAAGGTGTATTTGTTATAACAGAAAACAATCTCCCATAAAATTTGATTTCTTCATTAAGCAAGGATTGGTCTTTATGGCTTTGTCATACTAACTAATAAGTATCTTTTCACACAAAGGGTTTCACTTGCTCTAAATTCTCTAAGCTGATCCCCAGTTCGTTAAATGGGGAAAGTCTTCTCTGAATCCACGGTCTTTCACCTGATGTATATTACCAAAAACAAAGCAAGAAATAGGCTCCATCTAATTTCTGTCACAAGCCCATTTATCATTCATACTCTCATTTATCATGTTCCTAGGGCACCCAAGTATTAAATAACTAAAAATGGCAATTAATAATCAAAACATCTAAGTATATTTCATAGGAAATTAACTTTTTTATCTCAGAGCCTTGTACTTCTCTACTGCAGTTTCTTACATTTGTTTTGTTGCTGTTGTGGTTGTTTTATTTATTTTTATTCCACCACTATTGTTGTGACTTATAAAAGCCAAGAACCCTAACAAAATTTTTATGTGAATGATATGCTTGCTAAAGCATTTCACTGGAAAGTAAGCCATGCCAATTTATTTGTAGGTGACACAAACAGCAGCAATAAATTAATTCATTTATTTTATAAGTATAGGAATAAATCAAATATTTGCAGAGTAGGCTAAGTAGATATGATGGAAACAAGCAAAAGCTGCACACTTGTTACAACTGTTTGAGAGGGAGGATTCGCATTATTCTAAAGCACTGCCTTATGTGCTTTTGAGATTAATCCTATTACTCTTCAGCTGAAATTTTGATGCTGCTTCCATTTAGAGGGCAGCACATTTAATCACATATTTTTATGGCTCATAAAGCAGATGAAGCCTCTTCCATGTATGTCACAATGTCTCTCATATGTATGTCGCAGTATGTACAGGAGATAGAAGCTGCTGTTTTGTAGCAAAAGCCTCTTTCATCCGGCACATAGTTGCAGGCTGCAGTGTGTGGCAAGCCTTCCCCTAGTATGTGGCTACTAATAGGAATGACTGTAGTGCTGTAATAGATTAGCTCATTTGGTTTACATTATGACACCTGATGAGCATTGTATAAATTCTCTATACAATTTATTGCTTTAATCTTTTATATTTCAGGTGGCATGATTAATCTCCTTTAGAGAAAAGGAAAACAGCTGCAGTTCTGCTCCCTTCATTTCTTCCTTGCACAAGCCAGGCTGTCATTATGGTTTAGCAGTACTGTCATTCAGGGGATCGTGCACTTTGTTTTTCAGTTCTTTCTCCAGCTGAAGATGGAAAGTGTAATGGATATTTATAAAATGAAGAAAATCTGAGAAGCTTAGTTCTACGCACTTACATGTATTTTCTATTCTTTGCAGTTAGTTTTGTTTCGAGTAGTATTTCTTTTCACTAAAAGTAGATAACCTTCTTTATTCTCTTTTTGGCCTTCCACTTTAGTTCCTGGATAATCATTCATTATGAATTGTGCACAATTCCATCTGTGTTTCTGCAGTGCCAGCAATTCTTGTCATTTTACCTGAGAGTCCCCAAGTAATTGCAAACTTTCCCTTAGTGCCATGTTAAATAATGCCACTAAACATTCTTTTTTTTTTTTTTTTTTTTTAAGTTCCTACAAATATTTTGCTACTCTTAAAAAGCACTTTTCCTGGAATTTTATCTTTCTTACAGACTAAGGAAAATCACTGTAGCTGTCTGTTCTGTCATTTCCATTTTGAAAATGGAAACTCACTGAGATAGATCTATTATGTGTTAGACTTGCTGTTACTCCCTGGCTCCTTGTATCATGATTTTTATTTTATTTTTCTTTTAACCTCCACTATTAATTATTGATCACATAAAGGGATACATTTCAAATACTAACTGTGTTAAGAACAGTGATAAAGAAAAGCTCCCCAGCTTGGATGTTCTTCCCTAGCTGTTTTCAACCACCTGGTTAATCTTTGTGGATTACAGTACCTGTGAGCCAGCCAGTTCATAGGGGGAATGCCTGTGAAGACAGCTGTAATAAGATGTACTCACAGTAGAACTATTCAGAGATGTAGGTAAGGGAAACTTAGCTCATTTAAAATAAAATAAAATAAAATTCATTCCCAGCTCTGGAGCCTGTTTTGGACATGCATATACTATAAGTGCTCAGTTTGCACTCACGTCTTGGTGTGTTCATCATCTGCTTAATACACTCCAGTTTGCTTATGGGCTGTCTGCTGGAACCAGCTAATTAGCTCACTCTGAGATGAAATCAAGGTGCAGATCTGGGAATAGCTTACTCCAAGAATTCCTGCCGAGGAAAGACAGATGAGATCAGGCCAGATGCAGCTGCCAGCACCGTTCTATACCGTTCATTGCTGCTCCAGCTGCTTGTGTGCAAACATCTCCACATGCTCTGATCTTGTGGCATGCCATACAAAGCAACATATTCAGTTTATAAATCCCTGGTGTGCTGCAAACATTCTCAGTGCTCTTCCATATGGATGTGTCTAGTCTGCTTCAGAGAGAGCTAGCTCTTTTCTGGTGGGATTGGCTTGCAATCTGGTGGTCACAAGCTTGGGTAAGTGTCTTTAAAGAGAAGAAAGAACCACCGGCTTGCAACAGTCATTGAAAACAAGAAGGGCAATCAGTGGTCATTTCAACTTAGGTATCAACTGTTCTTGGGTGTTGCCTCTTTCTATCTGTTGGCTGTAAAGATTAAGAAGGTCCTAGCATTTCCATCTTCAGGTTTAAGTTAGAAGAGATTAATACAAGCTAGAGAGACTAAGATCAGGCACTCTGGGAGCAAATACAGAAGTTTAATTTGAAGTGGTCAAGGATAAGATAACAAGGAATTTTTTTCAGAGATGTAATAGAAGAGTATTTATTTATTTATTTATTGTATATTTGAACATAGGCATCCCAATTTTGCCTAACTCCTCTACTCACTCATATTCTAGGCAATATGATCTCTGTTCATTGTATTTCAAAAGCAAGAGTTGAACAATTTCTGATGTTAAATGACAAAACACTAAACATATGACAATGTTTGAACTTCATCCTAGAAGCGTTTGCACGAAAGGAATAAACAGAACCTACTGTGCAATACTGTACACTATACTCTTACTTATAAAAATAAAAAAAGACAATTTGGTATCAAAAGACCTTGTTGGAATCTGACTTTTTATCAAAATCAGTTGCACAGGTTTTCAAAACAAAGAGAGAAGAAAATGAATGCGAAGAATAAACTAAGGACAGGCCATATCCTTCTGGTAATATAAATCAGGATGAAATGTATACAAGCTTGCTGTATCAGCTGAGCATTAAAAATTTAAATAATCACAGAAATAGTTTTTACAAAGATTATTGACAGTGGTGTCAATAAAAATGGAAAGAAATAGAACGAAATCAGAATCCACATATTGCAGTCACTGGCAAAGAATTTATTGTTTACAAGCTTTTCTTCCACTCACAGCTTCAACCAATGAAGGAGAACATACAATTCCAGGAGCATTTTGTATGTTATTGGTTATCTAACACCACTCTGAGTGTGGCATTTTGGCATTAGGCAAGGTGGCACAAGCCAAATTTAGTTTTCTTCAAGGTGCTTTTAAAATAAAAATTTAGAAATGAGTATTTGTGAACTACAAAATGATATCACAAAAAGCTGAGCTTCTGAAAGCTACCTAAGAAATTACCTAATTTGCCTTCACCACCACCACCAAAAAAGAGTACTTTCAGTGTTTTTTTGCACTGATTCTTGAAATACTTAACTTGAATAATGAGGCCATTAATAATACAAGTTTGAATGAGAATTATGATTATACTGATGTCTATCAAACAATAATACCAATCATTCACTACAAAAATTAGAGTTGAGTAAGATATTTTACAATCCCAATTCTTGCCAGGTAAGCAATTCCTGTCACTACAAAGTGCAAAACAATTTTTGCCCTTATAGGTGCTCTAACTGTCCATACTTTCCAGTATTTGGAAGCTGAGCCTACATCTACATCATGTTTTTACTGGTACACAGTCATTAAAGTCAAGAGAGTCTTGTTTTAATTGGTAAATAGAAGAACTGATCAATTTGTGCTCTAGAAAGTAGTTATTGATAACTAAAATAGCAGCCCTGAGCATGAATTCTTTATTACTCTTTCCATATCTTTAGCACTTAGATAAAAATGTTATCATTCACAGTAAAAATATGAGGATTGCTTTCAAATTGTTATACCTATGTAAAGATAGTAGGTCAAATCTTGCAAATTGCCTTTGTCTTTATCTCTTTTGTATAAATTTTACTCTACTGATGAAGTAAATAGGGTAAGAAAGATCAGAAATATTATTCTATCAGGATCATCACCAAGGTACATGATAAACTGAACAACCATGTTGCAGGATTTTCTGCAGCTACTAGTAAAAACACATTTCCACCTACTGACTCATTTTCATTCAAATAAATACTAGATTCTTTACGATCATTGATGTCTTTGCACACCATAGTGACAGCTAAGGTCCACCCTGGACCCCCTTTCCAAAGAGTATTGTGTTCACTTTTTTGTGAATTGCAGGGAAAAAAAAATAATAATAATATAATGAAGGACCTGGGAAAAACCTACATTATAATTATGCAATAACATCTGACGTGGACATTAATTAACCAAGATGACAAAAGACACTGGGCACTAGGTCTTGGCTTATCCAATCAAGTTTTCCCTTCTTTTGAGATTTAAAAAAAAAATAAAAATTAAACAAACTGTCAGTTAGGAATACAATTCTCCTTTACTATTACATCTCTGTCCAGAAAGTCAGGTCTGGAAACACCATTATATCGCATCATGAAGGAAAACTAAGAGGTTGACTCACTACTATGTTAAAATAGGTTTGATCCTGTGGCATTAGGGGGAAAGGCTTGAGAGTTTGTCAGCTTTTTGAATCAGTGACCACTCTGAGATTGTCTATGTCTTCACTTAACAAAAAACAAAAGCTTCCTGTAACCCTTTACGACTGGGTCTCACGTCCTATTCATTGCCTTAATAAAGAGGCATGAACTTCACTTCAGATCATATATTACTGTGAATCAAACTGAAAAAGAGAAGGAAAAAAAATATTCTGTTGATCCAACACACAGATTTTTGAGTGCATCATCACATGCATGAATGAACCCTGCGGAATCACACTGAAATAAGCAATGTTGTAGCCATGCTGCAATATAAATGACTTTAAAACTCGGGGACTTACTAAGTCAAATTCTGTGTTGAGGACCATGTGCTTCACCAGTGATGCTTCCTTCTGGATGAAGCTGCAGGTGAGTTGACATATGGGGAAAACAGCAGAAGCTCTCCGTCACCTTCAGCAATAGGCCACTGCTTTTATCTTCCTTGTCAGTGCCTGTGAACCAGAGTCAGAATGAACTGCACCACAATTTCTACAAGCCGTAGAAGTCATTGAACATTTCAGTTAGAAACTTCTATTTTCTGGTCCTACTTAGGACCAGAAAAATACTTGGCTTACCCAGCCAAACCACCACATTGTCATGCCCTTTAACTTTCTTCTTTACAAATAGCAAAACATAATATAAATCCCGCAATATTCTTTTATAACTTTCCCTCTTATTCTGCTCTTACATTTTATGTTTATTTCACAGGGGAGGGGATAAAACTACAGGAATAAGAGTATTCTGAGATTTAAATACATATACTTTCTTTTAATTTTTATAAAAATCAGGGAAATTTTGAGGAATAAATCTCTTTGGCCAGATTTAAGCAAGGCCTGGATTTTCCAAAAGATGATGCATTGTTATTGCTTATTATTCTGTAATTTTGAAAACACTTCTGAAAGATACCTTGTAATTCCCAAAGTCAATATGCTTACTTACATATTGATATATGGATTTAATCTCTAACCACTTATTTTATATCTCTTGGGCTGTCTTTCAGCTGTTTCAAATTTATTTCATCAACTTTATCTAAACAATCATAATCACCATGTATAACAAATATAATTCTGCTCCTTGGATAAGGATTTGAAAATATAGGTGAACAGCTGTGAAATACCTAGCCAGATATGTGTGTCTAATTGGAATTCAGTTTTAAAAATCAACCAAGTACTCTCACTGAGGCAAAAGAACTCTCCATTGACTTAATGGGATTTAGACACGTCTAACTGTATTTCATAATACACCATGTGAGCTAACTTTTAATTTACATTTTCATGTTTTGAAATGTTTTCTTCTTTTCAGAAGAAAGTCTCTGGAAGCTCCTAATATTATGTCCAGTTTTTCTACGTGACTCTATAGACCTAGATATCTCATCACATAAATTAAAATGAGGCACAAAGATTCTAAGGGGCAGTAGAGAAAACGGAAAGCAAAAAGTGGTTTTAGATTAGCATTTTTAGGCAATTTTCCACATATGTAGGCTTCCCAATAGCTTATTTGTGTTAATCCATTATACAATAGACACCACAGTAATAAAATATTTGTGTATTCTTTTGCTATGAGAAACACAAGCAATTAAATATGAAATAGTTGATATTTTTTTCTGTTACCTTGCCTGAACGATAGAAATTTCCTGAAAATCCTGTTGAAGTTTCTAATTTGACTTAATGAATTCCGAGTTTGAAAGAGTGCCTCCAAATGAGGAAATGTGGTATGAAACAATCCTAATGAAACATATTTTCTCCTACAGAGAACACTGAGGAATGTCACTTTAATTCTACACTTGTGTCTTTACGTATAACAAAAAAGGGCATATAATTAAACCTTTCTTGTAAAGGTTTATTTGCAGAAGCTTATTGCATTGTCTTCATGGTTATACAACAAGGTCTGTATTAATCTTTTATAATATTTTATTAAAGCTTTCTTTTTTTTAAAAAAAAGTCTGTTCATTGCCACCAAGCTGAATGTTTTCCTGTATGAAGAGTAAATAAAAACAGAAAAATATATAATATTGAGATGCTGAAGTATTTTATATAAATTAGCACTACTTGTCAATCTGATTTATATGACTTTTTAAAATCATACACATGTGATACTAAAACAAAAAATAAATAGGAGATATTCTATGCGTGCTGCAGAAAAAGAGCATTGCTTGTATATTTTTGCATGAATATCCAGTGTTTCCTTTATCACATTATCAAAATTATCATTTAAAAGCAATACACTGAGCTAAACTGCATACTGTTCTTCCAGAATCCTAATTTTTCATAATTATTAAAGATTCAGATAGAATTAATTCAATATTTTCATAGCTATGTAGCAGAAGAATATTTTTTAATAAATATATGAATTAATTAAAAAATAGAAAATAACTCTTTGAATTACAAGCTAGGTAGGTTTTTAATACAAAAGTACCAATACAAATAAAGACAAGATTTGTCCCACTAGATTACTATCACCAAAACCATTCTGATCCATACATTTTCTAATCAAGATTGATCTACCAGAGCTTTTTTCCCCACTAGCTGATTCCATCATTGATTCGATATATGAAGCAATTTACATTAATAACCAAAATATTATACAGACTATTTATCTCATAATGAAAGCAGAAAAATATCAAAACCTCTGCAGAAATTGTTATAAAAGGGTTTTGCAAGACATTAACTCTTCCTCCCAGTACAGCTGATGGTGTCTTTAACACATGCAACACTGCTAACACAGAAGCTTTGTTTTCCATCATTCCAAGTCATTTCACCAAGTGTCACAGATAAGAAATAAAGCACAGAATTCATAGCAATATAATTTCCATCCACCTACCCACAGCTAGATCAGTTTCTAACTTGGTCACTGCACCAAAATAATTTCCCAGAACAAACTCTAAACTTTTTGACTGATGAACAAATTGAGCAAGGAAATAGCTTTTTATATTTTTAAACATCTAATTGATTCTGTGGCTGCTAGTCAGTATGACAGTAATTGGAATCATCATGACTAATGCTCAGATCATTTCACAGGGCTTTCTTATTTGCGTAAACATCTCCTCATCTGCCTTCTCACCCTCTCTAGCTTTTCACAATATTTTTTCTACTTACATCCAAATTATCTCCAATGTGCTAGACAAGCTCCATAGTTAGTATGTTTCCCCTGATGTAACATTCGCCTTCAGCCATTCCCCTACCACTACTGCTATGGTATTCAGACCATTTTTTATTATACTGCATCTAAGCAGCTATGGTTAGTTATTTCTGTTTGCATCTTTATTCTTAGTATGAAGCATTACCTTATGGAAATATAATGCTCTTTGTTATTAATAATAATAACAATAATAATTAACCAAAAAGCTGCATATGCAGTTCTTGTTAGGCAGAGTGAAAATCATATTTACATTTCAGTTTATTGGAAACATTTTTAACTTGCTATAAGAGCATTATTTTGAGTATCTTTCTCTAATTCCCTGGGTCCTTATAGTCAAAAAAAAAAACAAAAAAAAAAAGGCCTTTTTTCACCTTGTGTGTATTATTGGTCTTGCTTGCCTTTTTTTTTTTTTTTTTTAAATCTAAAAGGAAGATTTCCAAAATATTTTTCACCTTAGTTATCAAAAGAGGGGCCTCAGTTCTCTCAAGGAACCATCCCTGTTTGGACTTCTGGCATCTCACTCTTGCTTTTGGAAAAAATGAGACTAAAGTATTTTCTAGTCTGCCCTTGTCAGAAAGGGACATTATCCTACCTTATGTGTTCCTCTTTTATCTGCTGATAGTCTTATATTTATTAGTGGACAAATAATCTGTTTCTCAAAGACTTTTTCGCATTCCCTTGCCTTCAACTTGTACCTGAAAAGCAATTGCGATTCCAGTTGTGTCACTGTTAAATATGCCATTAATTACTTCACTAACACATTATACCATACTCTGAACAGACTGTAAACATTTTATGTCATTAGGTAATGCACTGAGGCTTTTTTTTTTTTAATGCCATAACAGCTCTATTTATATACAATGTTCTGCATAATTAGCTACTAATGAGGCTCTAACTTTCACTGCTGTAAGGCCTAGATATCTGCTCCTCTTTCAATGAATTCATTTTTGCTGTCTCATTAACACGCTAAAAAACCTGAAAATTGTATTTTAATTAAAAGCTAAACTACCTCTGGAGACACTACTGAACAGAAATACCTTAAGGGAAACACAGAAACTTAGTCAAAAGGACAACATGCAAGTATTGCAAAAAATAAAACACAGGTAACATAGCTCACTTTTTTTTTTTTCCAAGGGTAGGATCTTCTCCATTTTTTTCCCTTAACTTTGTCCTTTACTTTTTTCTGCCTCATGACCTTTAAAAATAACCATAAGTGGAGATTGATTTCTGAAGAATTTTAAAACTGACACATTTAATGAAACATCAAATACACTAGCACTCCATTATAGAAATATATTTGGAAACACTAACCCTAATGCACATGAAGAATCAAACCACCTCCTATATCAGACTTGGTTTTGTATCTTCAGAAATGCTACCTACCCTGAGACTGACAAATTGTGAGCTAGACCCAAAGAAGTGACAAGACTACCTTAAAGTCATGAGGTGTGTGTATTTTGAGTCTTTTCTGTCAGTCGTCTGAATCACGTTTCCTTCCCTTCCTCCATAACTGTAAAGGCTAGAAACATAATAGCAGAAATTCATCTAATTACATGATTTCACAACCATTGCAATAAAATCATGAGCATTGACCACGATGCTTCATTTCCTGTCTTCTGCAAACACTTAAAGCAATTAATTGAGTAGCATACTAAAATACATCAAGTTGTCAGGTAGAAGCACTGAGTAGTTTTCAAATGTACTACAGAATGAACAGCATCCCAATAATCTTATCAACATACATAAAAATTCAGTAGATTTTAAAATTTTCCAGCCGTACAAAATGGAGACTCAGTTTTTTGAAAAAAAAAGTCATAAAAGAATATACAAATAAATCTGAAGTAAGTGTAAAGAAAAAAAAATGTTTGGAGTTATTCTGTGACTGAATATTCACTCTGCAGACTGATCCAAAACGTGCCAAATACACAGGCTCTCAGGACATGCTCTATGGCATATTGCTTCTTGTCCCTTCTGGTGAGATGAGGAAGTCTGAGATGTACGAATTGCCTAGAACCATTGCTTGCTACCTTTGCACGTACCTGCCAAACTAGTTATCTGTATACTTTTGATCTAGTTTCTGGTGTCTTCTAGGTCATGTAATAGTAGGAGAATTTACACAATAAACTTTAATAATTCACCCTCACCCTTGAAGTTAGGCCTTATAAAAGAGTGAATTCAAGCACAGAATTATTAACCTTTTAAATTAATTAAACAGTAAATTCTTTCCACTGAGACTGTGTTGTGGCAGCTATCCAGTGATTGACCTTCCTAAATTACCCTACTTTGAATGAATTTGAAACACCACTGTTTCCAAGGACGCCTTCTAAATCCTTATCCATACAATCAGTTTCATCTTCCTTGTTGCTATTTCCTAGCAAATGCATTCCCATGCCAAAGTACGTGAGTTTTCACTAACAATTGTGTTGCTAGTTATTCAGATCTAGTCTTTCCACTGACATGTCTATGCTGTGTTTCCCAGTTACTTCTTTAATGCCATTTTCTACATGTATCTTACATCTCATTGTTACATACCAAATGCTTTAAAAGAATCCAACACAGGTATTCAACTTCAAATGCATCAATGACATGGATACAGGAATCTAATGACATGTGTTGACATTACATACATCTCCCTTTCTCTTTATACTCTGTCTTTAAGGTGCTTCTAATCTGGGCTTAAGGAGGCACTAACAAATTTGTCCCATCTCTTCATAATCACAAAAGATATTTACACTTAAGCATTCTAAAACATAGTGCTCCTTGATGACTAACTATGATATTCTTTTCATTTCTGAGGAGTAAGCACTGGTGAAACCAATAATTTTATGTTGTCTTTCAGAAAAAAAAAAAAAAAGAAAGAAAAAAAGAAAAAAGAAAAAAACAAACACTTTTTAAATTGAAAAAATTGCTTTTAGCTTATGACCAGCTAAACTCAGAATTTTATGTGCTTTTAATACAATGCAAGCACAACTCAAATTTTGTAACAGGAAATTAAGAGCCAGATTTCCAATTAAAGTGAAACACCTACATAGTTTTGAAGAACCTATCTAGAAGCCATCTCAACATTTAAGACTTTGAAGAACCTTTAAATAGCTTCTCCATAACACCTCCTCATAATTTAAGTAATTCAGAAAGAAGCATTTTGGTTTGTAAGATTTGAATAGTTCTTTTAATGTATGTTTATTATCTGAACATTTTTTTCAGCACTTACATAATTTATGCAGAATCATTAATAATATAGTTTCCAAACTATGTTATAAAGTTAATGTGAAAGTACGTATCCATTTGCAATTAAATAACATGTGAGGACAGTATAAGAATTAACATGAAGAGGAGGACCATGAGACGTAGAGAAGAACTTTTGAGACAATGCATAGTTCTAGAAATATTTAGAAAAAACATTCAATATTCTTATACATAAGTACCCATAAAATATTACAATTAGATGACAATGAACGGACTGTATTATTCTTATTGGAAATTCTGGATAGCAGCCATATCAGAGGAATGCACCAGAGGGAGAGATCATCATCATACAAAGACTTTGGGATTAACTGTCTACTTCCTTTGCAGACACAGAATTCTTAGCTTTCCATTTTGCCTCACTTCTTTGGATAAAGTTAAGCTCACTTAGTGGATGACACCAGACCCCTCTATATTCATATGAGTTCTGGTTCTTAGTCTTAAATTCAGGTACTTCATTCTGATCTCCCTAATGTGAAGAGTGCCTTAATCTCTTATGAAGGCTTTTCCTAATATTAAACTAAGTGAATGTATTGTGAAGGCTTAGCAGCACATTATCCCTAAAGATGAAAATCCAAAGTAAGCCAACTTAATTAAGAATTAATTCCCTTTAAATCACAGGCTGAATTGTTCATTTCTGCTTCAGTCACTAATCAATTATTTGTGTCATGAAATGATTTACAAGACACAGGGGCAAATTAATTAAGGTGACAAAAGTGATTCCATATCTTGTCAGAGATATTCCATCCTATTTTTAAAATTGCATGTATTAATAAAAAGTTTTGCCCCCCTGATAAGACTACATATTATGACTTTGATATTTCTTCACATAGATGCATACAGCCATTTTCATTCCATTACAGCAACCCTTCTTTTCCTACTCAAAGGGATAATCATCAAAATTGCATTTTAAAAGAATGCATTAACTACTTAGGAATTCTCTGAAAGTCTTCTGAATTCGTCTGCTGAAACATTACTGGGTTCTTTCAAATGCTTTACATCAAGACTGTGAATATAAATAATCTCCCAATTACTTAACATTGTTACTGCCCTTCAATGAAAAGAAGTTAACCCAAATGTTGAATATTTTCTTTATGGTGAATGAAAGATTGTGCCATTTAAGCAGCTGAATACACAAAGAAGGCTACACAATTATTCTGGAACATTTCCATTTCTGAATACTAGTTTTAAAATATTTTGGAATGAGCTTCTGGATCCAACAGGTAGAGGTCATAACAGCTGCCAATATTTTTTTATTTTTTAAAAACTTGTTGCTAACTAAAGAAAAAACTGAAATATACTAGGAGATAAGTCTTCTTGACAAAAGGGGAAATAATAAAAACAAAAGTTGTTGTTCCCCCCAGTCAGCTATGAAGACTGAGTAAACAGGATTAGTCAGCAAGCTTCTCTCAAAAAAATATTTTAATGGATTCTGGATATCAGTATAATAGTAGATTGTGGTCTTCAACTAAGACTTAAGAAGAAACAGTCCTTTAAGAGGATCTACAGCTTTCCTCTCCCAATACTATTTTGAATTATCTACCATATTGCACAAGTCTGATTTATTAAAAAGCAAACAAGATTGCTTTAGGAAACATTTTCATCTCTTTTGGTGATGAGGATTCTCTGTTTATAAACTGCAGGATGAGTAGCTGACATATTTTAACAAGTGACTCATGTAAATCCCAAGGAATCCTTTTCTCTGTACTACTGGATAATGATTTTTAAATGTTCAAAGAAGTTCTTCATTTCAAATACACATACCTTTTAATAAGTCATGGAAAATAATAATATAGAATACTAGGCTTGATGCAGAGAGGTTCAAAGAACAGATACAAAAAACATGTAATAAAATCTAAGGGGCTACATCTGTATTTAGGTTATCAAAAAATTTATCATAATGTTGCCATATGGTTTAGGAATATAAATTGTACTGAAATTAACTAACATGTCAGTTGAAGCATTGCTTTTCAGCTAGTGGGCCACAGATCCTTTGATGATCACGAGTCCCATGAAAGGCTTACTTACAAAAAACAAATATATTTGTCAATAAATTAAGATTTGCTACAGAGAAAATCCGCAAAACAGATGTTTGTAGGGAACTGCAATGAAGATATGTTACAAATGACTAAATTGGCCAGTTGTTTGGTTATCTCAGATGACAATGACCCGTATTTTTCCAAAATTAACTTCACTATGGCACTTACACCATGAAACTGAATTTTAGGCTAACCACTTGCACAGAATTCCAGGCAATCATCTACTCCGTAAGATCCCATTGTTCTTAGGAGTTGTGGCTAAAAGTGCCCACAAACACCATTTTGGAAGGATGCTTTTACCAGAAAACAGCCAAAATACTAAAGTTTCATATACTTATTCATGTTTTGTCCTCACCACTGAATTTATTTTCTTTACTTCAGCATATTTGCTAAAATTCCTTCTGCTCTGAAAAAAAACCAACCAAAAAAAATATTAACAGTACAAGCCAGTTTCATAAAAACACTTTAGGAAAGAAAAAAAAAAGGAGGGTGAAATCCTGAATCTGCTTAAGTAAATATTTTCCTGGGGAAGCGGGTAGGAGTGATTCTGATGTTCACTGCCTATGGAGCCAGCTTTTGGTATATCCAACAGCTTTTGGTAGGAAGACTAACATTTTACCAGGAACTCAGCTAGAGTGTGTGGGGGCAGTGAAGTAGCATTGGATTCAGCCAGTTCTTAATATTCTTAATTTAGCACCCAAAAGCCCTATACATGCAGCTCATTGTCTTAGATAGAATTTCCTTATAACTCACTCATAGTAGCAGACTTCTGTTCTTTTGGTTACTTTAAACTGGTTCAGATTAAAAAAATGGATCTGCTAGAATTGCTTTATAAAAATATTTCAAAGCTGACAAGTCTACTCAAAGCAGTTAATGAATTAATGTTAAGGTTGTCGTGTGATTTGGTTTAAATCTTAAAAATGATTATAAACACCCAAATATTTTATTCCATATACAATGATAAGTTATTTGAAAATGTATTAAAATATAAATCTTTATTCTTATTATTAGCTGTATAAGTTCAGTATTTAGGTCTGCTTCAAGTGAAATCAACTGAAATTTTGTCTCTCATTTCACTGAGACCTGGATTGAAACAACCTTTGTTGATGTGGGAAATGAGAGTCGCCAAGTTTTCAAATGTGATTGAACATGTGTAATAAAACATAATACCATCATTCATATTAATAGTCATGATAAAAAATAGTTTTCATAGAATCTATGAGTTATACAAATGAATTACAGCCATTTAATTGCAAAATATTTTAAAAGTCATGATGATAACTTAAAAATAACTGCTGTGCCAAATTTTAATAAGATAATGACAGGTTTGTTAGCTTTAAAAATGTGCATAATTTACAGGAATGTTGTATTAGCATTGAGGTGACATTTTCTATTTTATTCAGATTAAAATTGTGTAAATAGGCCATTTGAAATGTTCACATAATATATTAAAGTTAACTATTCAGGAATTAATTATTTAGCTTCTCATGAGAGTTATCCTTATTCACATATGAAGTCCCATTGTCTAAAGACATTTCTCATGCATAATCAGATGACAATGGGACAAGTATTAGAATTGTTACTGTGAAAAATACCAATTCCATCATTCTTTGTTAAAATATTTGCTGATAATGGTTCTTTTCTTGCAACTAGCTATTTCATTGTTCAGTGCCGTACAGCAGACAGTGGGAAATTCATGATCACTGTGGGTGATCAGTTCCTTGCCTAACACATGACTGTAATTAATCAAAATCCTGTAGAGACAACATGAGTGTGAAAAAATATCTGTGCCCTTCCCATACCACTTTTTTTAGCTAGGTAAATCAACATAACCCATCTAAAAGCACACATCAGCTATATTTGTGAGTCTACATTAGTAAAAGGCCATGTCCTGCCTTACAGCCAGCTTGTTTTTAAGGCATATATTCTTAGGAGAGTGGCTAATTTTAAGGAAAATGTTGGTGTGAATAGTTGGGATTTACTCTGGTCTTCCAACAACAATCAACATGACAGATGGGTGCATTTCGTCTCACTTCTTATAGCCTTGTAAGGAAAGGGGTGGGTGCGATTTGGGTGCTTACAATCATTTTTAAGATTTAAACCAAATCACATGACAACCTTAACATTAATTCATTAACTGCTTTGAGTGGACTTGTCAGCTTTGAAATATTTTTATAAAGCAATTCTCTTCTCTATTATTCTATTTCTAATTTTCTATTATTCTAACACCAACTTTAGCCACCATAATCTCCATGTTTTACTGAAATTGATTTATTCTAGGACTGCAATTATGTCCTACCCCAGCTGTGAATACTAGCTTTCCACAGACAGCAGGGCCACAGCTTCAGTTCTTGGTACATCAACTGCTTTTCTGTTTTCTCTTCAAGCAGGTTCTTCAACCAGGCTTCAAATATGTCTATGAAACCTGACCAGAGTTCACAGTGAATTTTAAACTTACACTTCTTGCCTTTTAACTGTGTGTCAGTTGGAGAAAAATAGATGTTTGGAAGCAATCTTTTGCAACTTACAAAAACTTTGCAATATGTAGCCAATGACTGTTGAAATGAATTGGATACGTCATACATAAATATCCATTTTCAGTAACTTTTGTGTTAACTGTGCATAGCGCAATTTAATCTGTAAATTCAGCCGTGATGTTGCAATTAATTTATCTGTTATAGTTACATGTAAACATCGGACACAAATAAAGAAGTTTCCCAACTTCCAATAGCACTGCCTTATAAGAAAGAAAGAACGAACCACCAACAATATTTGCTTCCCAACTGAACTTAAAATGAAAGCAAAATTTTGCTAACGCACTGAAAGTAAAGAATAAGGGCTGGGAATATAAAATAGCCAAAAGGAAAATGCTGTAGGTAACGTTAATTTCCAGTAAGATACCATAGCCGGCTAATTTCTGATAGATATCCCTGATCCACATACTGCAGGCAGAGCTGGTGAATAGCTGCTGAAGGCAATAGGTGTCTTCCTATCTGCAATGGATGTATTTTGGATCAGATAGCAATGGGCAGTGAGAACTAAATGCTGTCAAGAGTAAGAAGAGACCAAGCACCTAGTTTTCTATTCAAAAGACACAGGGAAGAATTACAATATTTCCGAAGAATAGAAGACCAGTGAAAGGTAACGAGCTTTCATCAACACTGTAGCACTGGTAGCAACAGCTCTCTACTCCTTTCTGAAGAGAGGAGGGCAGTTTTCAGTGATAACCAGGCCTCATGCTGTAGACATTGTCCAAGACACTTCAGGAAGGAATACAGGAACAAAGCGTCAACTTTGTGTGTGATTTGGCCAGTCCCCCTGCCCAAATCTTTTCTAACATAGTAATGACCAAGAAGCTCAGCATTGACAGTGGTCAAGACCAAAACCCATCTCTAGCCTTGGGAGGATTTGCTGGGAGTTGTTCCGTTACCTAAGGCATTTTTCCCAGGGGCTGTGCTTAGACCTTCCCACTCTGGACCATGCTGAGGTAGCTGAACTGTCACAGAGTTTTCCTGCCTCAAGCAAACCCCCAGGAATCAGGTCTGGTTTCCATACCTGAGTCTCTTCCCGGTCCCCCCCAGCAGTGACAGAACCTGTTCTTTGCCTGGCAGGGTGACTCCCTGCTGCCTCCTCCCTTCCACACTTGTGCCAGACACTATGTGGGGCAGCCCAGAAAGGGATAATGCCCCAAAACTGAGACTCAGCTTCACATCCCCTCCTTTATGCCCCAGCAAGTGTAGAGCCTCACCCACACCAGGCATGCTGCAGAGGACCTGCGGGGTGACTGCGGAGCATTTACCAGTTCCTCAGCCCATTTCTGCCTGGATGCATGGACCCAAAGGTTGAGCTGTTGTCTTCAGAATTAGCAGATCCCAAAGCAGCTACAGTAGCACCTTACAACATTTTGCAAACTAGGAGTCCCTGGTTATACCACAGTCCTCTGGCCCTTCCCCAGCAAATCCCACCAGGGCAATGCCCTTCCCTCCATGATGCTGAACTAGAGGAGCAGTACTTTGTCTCTGAGTCCCTGCAGGACAAATGTTACAAGTGTCAGGAAGTGATCCTTACACCTCCAACCCACAGTGACATGATCCCTTTCTCCACAAGCACACAGTTGCTAAAGCAGAGAAGAGTCACTGAAGATGATTGACTTCTCAGACAGGGAAAAATAAAGACAGCAGTCCACCACCAGGGTTTGATTCAGAGAGCAATGGATCTTAGGCAAAAATTTGGATTGGGGCTTGCTTCTCCTGCATCCCTCTTTCTGAATTTTGTACTATAAAAGGAGGGAGAAGAAAGCAAGAGAGGGACAGAGAGAGATCTCTTAGCATGCAGCAGCTATAGCAACTACACTCTGCCCAGCTTAATCCAATTCTGCAAGGAGCCTGTCAGAAAGGCTCAAGCAACAGGAATGATTCACAGCTCTCTTATTCAGTACAATTTGCAAAACAGCTTCTCACCCTCCCCCAACCCACCAGGGTGCGTACTGTTGGGGAAACACTAGTTCTGTCCTATAGCAGCTGCCTCATACTGGGCGCATGTAGCAGGGAGGTATTTTCACCCCCTTCATTATTCCTTCTTTTTTTTTTTAATATACATATATATATACCTTCAGACTTCTTGCTCTCATTCTCTATGTATGTTGCTCAGGCAAAGATTCGCTCAATTCATATCCATGAAACTCCTGAGAGTACAGAAAAGCACTAACTAAAAAGATAGTGAGACAAACAGAGCTCCTCCTTCTACAAAGTGAAAACTTGGGCATGAGTCATATATTTGTAAATTCTGTGCCTGGTACAGAATAACTAAATAGAAAAAAAATATATAGTTTGTTTAATAAATTAGGTAGAAGAATGGAAAGGCAGGGAAGGGGAGGGAACTTCTTGTAGATGACCACCATTTAATCTATTGCTGAAGACAATAAAGACAACATTAAACTCTGCTATATGAAGACACTAAGTCATTCTCCCATCCTATTTACAACAGCGTAAATCAACAGTAACTGTAAACCACCAGTTTCTACCAGTTCTACCAGTGTTGTGACAACAAAATTTGGCCCACTGGGCTTTTACACACACACACATTTTGTCAGAAACAAATTCAAGAAAATATAGTATTCCTCTCACAGAGAAGTGATTGATTAGACAGCCCCAAAGTATCTTCTGGCTCTGTCATGGTGCTGTTGTGCTGTTTGCTTTCTGATTTAGGCAGCTTCTTAACAGAGACCTATGAGTGTCATTTGCTGCTACCAACACAGACAGCTGGAAATGTCCCCTGAATAACAGAGATTTCAGTCACCAGAAAGACTGAAGCATCAATTCAAGATTAATGTGTAACTAAGTGAGAAAAGGCTTGCAATTAATCAGATGCTTCAGTAATCCTAAACACTTTTTCTTTGATTCTGCTTTCCTCAAGAATATGTAAATGAAACTTTAAAATTATGCTTTATTTTTTTCTTTGTAATGAAGATAAAAATTCTGCTGATAAAATGTGAGAAAGATTTGAATGGAAAATAAAAATGCAGCTTAAGGTTGGTGATATTAGCTGTCTGCTATGTCACCATCTATTTATTAGCCTGGTAGCTGCCACTGATCAGACTAAAGAAGAAAACAGAGTCAAAAAAGTTTGTGAATCATCATTCATTCTTGATTTTGACAAGAACTCATCTAAATCAATGTTCAGTAACTGCATCTAGCATCTACAGCAGGACTATATGTAGTCTTATGGGAATATTAGATTAGAAAATTTGTAGAATTACTTTGCAGGCTTCATTTAGCTTAAACAAGATGCAAGTTAATGTATTGCAAAGACAACATACTTGACAAGAAGTGGATACTGAAGAATTGCAAATTGTCTATTATGCAATAGAAAAACTTCTGTGAAAATAGTGTCTAGCAAAAATTGGAACATACTAATCTGGTGCAAGCCAATTCAAACATTCACAGATGTTCCACTAAAAATGGTTTAGGTTACCTATTTAACCATTATTGAAGTGGCATGACTATGAGAATTCCTTAAGCCAAAACCCAAAAAGTAACAACTGACAATTGCTTATTTGCCTTAGAATATTTCAGTAGGACCTGCCACAATATTTAAAAACCTGAATGGTTTTCTGTTATCATCCGTGGGACAACAATGAAACCCAAATCTCTAAAACAGTCTTGACAAGAGATGCTTATCTGAAAGAGCTGCTATTCTGGCTCCTGACTAAATTAATTTTTGGTGTATAAGAGCATTTACCAGTGAACCAATATAATATTAACCATACTAAGGATTACCTGCCAGAGGATCAAACACTTTTGCTTGTTTATTTTGCTATCCAAACACTTGAATGTTGCCTGTGGCTAAACAGAGACGCTTCCTTATTGCTCTGGATGGAAGAAAATGGTTGTATCAAGGAGCAATCTTTTGTGCTGCTGATAACTTAGACACCCTCCTACGTGGTTATAGCATATCACCTGGTAAACACACGGTCTTAAGGACCTAGACCAGACACTAATCAGTTTTCATCAAGTGCATGTACTTTTCTATATCCTTGAGAAGCTTATGTAATGCCCACTCTCCAAAAAGCCATTCTGTTTAAGATCTAATTTCTTCTTTAGTATCTCCCAAGTTCTTTCAATATATTCATATTTGTCTGTAATGTTAAATGCCAGACAAGCATGCACAAGAAAAGGAAAAAAAAAAAGAAAACCCTTGTCTTGCCCCTTGTCTTGTGCAGTATGAAATATTTTGATTCTCTTGATGGGACACACAAAGCATAAAAGGCTTATGCAGATAAAGAACTTCACAAGTTAGGAAACAAAATGTAACTAGTTTCTGCAGATGATATATACTTCAAGTGAAAAGACAATTACTTTTTAGTGAGTTTCTCTGTGTGTCTTTAGAAGCAGAACAGAAGAAGTCTTCCATTGTGGAACCTGGATCTTCTTTCTTCTTATAATATTGCTATCTCTAGCCTATTTCCCCACTCAGGAAAGTTACTTTGCCATTACAGGCTCTTGGAAAATGGAATTAAGATGAGAAAATATGTATTATCAAATCTATTATAGTCTTAATGTGATTTTCCAACTGCCAGCCAGAGAACAGCAAAATTTTTTTCCTGGTCTGTGTTATCATTTTACCAAGTTATTTTAACATATAAAATATGCTGCAGGAAATGAGCAAGAAATAGAGAAACAAATATAATAATAATATAACTATGTAAGTGCCACATCTGATGTAAACTGATATGGCTCTAATAAAGTAAATGCAACTACAACAATTTTTAGTGCTGAAGCTCTGTCAAGTATTGACATTATTTCTGGCTAGGAATTTTCTACAGCCATCTACAACCAGGGTACTTTAGGACTTTCTATGGAGAAAACTGCTTATAAGAGGGGCATTCCTTTTGTACTTCACTGAACATACAGCTATAATTAATGTTATACTACACTGTTTCACTGACATTTGTTATTGATAGTATATGCAATGTGAAGCAGTAAGTGGCAACTATATTTGGGTAGGAATAGACAGCAGAAGCAGCACATTACTTTAAGTCTTTGATTTGCAGTCATCATCGTATGTTCTGATGACAAGAAAATGCAAAGGGCTTTTGCAGTTAGGAGAATTGAAGTTCATTTAAAGTGGTAGCAAAGAAAACATGCTTGAATTTCTGTTTTGCTTCATTTTAAGATCATTATGTATGGATTTTTTTATCTATTTTAAAAGAGGATGCGGTGATGACATTGTAAATCAACCTTGGTAGTGATAATTTTAAAAGCCATAAATCAGCTTAATTGTATGGTTTGTATGGTGATCAGCTATAGATTTCAGATATGACTCATGGCCTTTTGTCAGTCAGTTCAGTGAAAAAAATCCCTATGAAGGTTGTATCTGTATGCAACTATAAAACTGATAATCAAATGTCTCTGTTCAGTTCTGAACTGAAGAGACATGGGTCAGTTACCCACAGATGTACACAGTAACTTGCTTGGTTTCGTCAAGCTTATGCTATGTAGTGAAATGACCCAAAATTTTTGTTGAGGAAATCATTGATTTTCTGAGTTAATTTTTATTGGACAGGTAGGATGCCTGTTTAGTATATTGTTTTGGTGACGTGTTAGATGGCTTCTCTTTTTCTAGTTTCAAAGTCAAGGGATAATAGGCATAAAATAGTAATAATAAACAGCATATCCTTCTTTCAAGATGTAATATTTTGGTTCATCACTACCACTGTTTTTTTCAAAATTGTGAAAAAGATACTTACTTAAAAGATATGCTCAAAGTCATCCTTGGAAGTCAAGCCATTCTCATTTACTCATGATGAACATGAACACAACTAGATAAACAACAGAATTACATCTGTCAAGTATGTGGTCTAACATGGCAATTTGCAGGTACATGGAGATATGGGTTTTTCTCATCATTGCTTAAAGCAAGCAGAACCAGTGTCATAAGAAGCTAAAACCTCCATATCCATAAGCAGAACCAAATTTAATCAAAATCCCATATTCTTCCTCAAAATTGACTACTTGTTTAGAGCTGCCTATCAAAAGCTGCTTCAGTGACATAAATAAGCAGTTCTATTGATCTGTAAAAATTACAGACTGAATGATTCATGTAACAATATTGTACAGTTCTTGCTTTACTTATGGTAAAAGGTTCAGACATCATAGAGAATGAAATTCTTGCTAATATAGTGTGACAGGTATAGCCACATATCTACCAACCCAATCCTGCCTGGAAAATTTTGGCTTGAGATGACTTTTTGCTTAGCAATGCAAATTAATAATATTATTTAGAATAGTATCTTCAGAAAGGCCAGCACAAAATGAAATTTCAAAGTCAACTTGACACTAAAAAAATTCTCAATTATTAACTTATTATTAGCTCAAACATTTCCAAGACTGGTGTTTCAACTGAACTTGAAGCAGGTAAAAAATCACCCTGGGAACATCTACAGTGGTAAGTAACTATGGGCAATGAAGTGAACACCTTGGTGGCCCAGAAATATTCAGCTGTAATAGAAATGTTGGTGCTGACAAGAGTGGAAAATGAATATTTATCATCAATGGGCATGGCAGAAGAAGGGCTTGTATTATGCTGATGACCCCTGCAGTAGCAGGTTATCAAAATTCCAGCACATCGACACGGAGCTTCTCCCAACACTCAGAGAAAGAACATTGAAAAAGAACATCTATCAGATCTCACAGTGTACTTTGATGCATCACTAAAATATTGCAAGAGTATTTCCTACATCAAATGATACTACATACAGAGGGGTACATGCATCTTCAGGCTACTCCAACTAGTTCTGTCAAAACTAAACTCTATGGAGCCTCTATGGGCACCAGGAAAGAATTCCCAAAAGGCTGCATGAAGGAAGCTTCAACAGCTTCCCCCTCTACCTCTTGCAACAATGTGCCAATACACACAGCGCTATCATATCCTCCCACATTTCCTTCTGGTACAACCTAAGGTGTGTAACCCATGCCTTCCATACTGTAGGAACACTGTAATGGGTTATAATATGTCCCTCATTTTATTTCAGACTCTCTGCATTGGGGAAAAGAAAGAAAATAGCCCATGCTGAGAGAAACAATAAGCATTTTAGTGCCACAGTAGTACTATGTGTAAACCAGAAAAGACGCAGGGCTGAGTGTTAATTAAACTTGTCTTCTCCAAAGAGACTTAGATCCATGTCGGTATGAATTTTTTTGTAACGCACAGTTGACATGTCAGGGATCAATCCCTGAAACTGCTATATTTAGTCATGCTGATATAACCCCAATCTTCAGCTATGCCGGTAGTCCCCAGAGTCCCCCCTTCTCTAAAGATGTAGGGCAGTTTTACACCAGCTTGCTTTCCACACAATATTCAATGCATGGAAGTGAGAGCATGTTCAGATTTATCATCACGTTGATAATGTTACAAACCTTTTCTGAGTTCATTTGGAAGAACACCAATATGAATGAGAAGCTGCAGAACTGACCGACTTAACAGACAATGATGTTAGTGGACATTGCATAATCGCAGTTTACGGAAATGTTAGGTGATTTTTTTTATTTTATTTTTTTATATGAGAAATATGGGTCCCAAGAAGAGAATGCCACTTTTCTGATATTAAGATAAAACCAGTGATCTCAAAGTCTTGTAGTAAAGAGCTGTGTCTAGCATTGTTTAAAAATATTTGTTTCAATTATTCTGATGTTTTTTAGTTTTTAGCACATAACATTTTTTCACTTTTTCTTTTTTCTTTTGTTATTACATGATCTGAAGCTCCAAAAACAGTTTCTTATTTACCTAGATTTTCAGAAATGCTGTTACAGAAAAATTGCATCTTCTGATTGCTTATCAGGCACCGCAAATATTTACATGACTTAAATATGACTTTGAGTTTTGTGTTTAGAAGTTCAGGTTTAGAATTCTATTTTGATCCTAGCTTTTGTATGGATTTCTATTACTTGGCTGTCCTGCAACCTGAGATCTAACAACTATAAGATTATTTGCTCACAAATTAATGCTGTTTCTATCTTTACTGATAAGGATGAAATTAATTCATAGCTTGAAGTCAGTTTTCAATGTGCTACTTCCAATACTAATAAACCTTGCCCCCCACTTAGCTTCTCCTAGAAAAGATTCTGCACTACTGACTTCACATTAAAAATTAAGGCTTAGAATTTGTTCTTTTTCTCTTTCCTGGATCACAGATACCTCATAAGAGTTTAGTGTGCAAAGGCTTCCAAAATAATTTTGAAATAGATCTGAAAAGGGTGGGAGTGGTGGGAAAGATGTACAAGGAAGTGATATATTTTGCTTGTTCCTTTAACAAAAACTGTACATGTCCTAGTAAGTATAATCCCTGTTTTATCATGGTTTCTTGTGTTTTTTACTAGTAGTTCATTTAGGATGAAATCTACTAGTTTTACACGCATAAAATGACTTGTATCTCACATCCAGAACCAAAACTACAATTCCTGAGATGCCCAAACTCAGCTGTTTATAACTCCATAGTGTCCTACGTTTCTGTTTTTGCATGTGTGTAAATGTTGCCTAGAGCATACCTCCTAAACTGGAGGTATATATTCTCCCTCTTGAGAATACCTCATTTGTAAAATCATAGAATCATGGAATAGCTCGGGTTGGAATGGACCTTAAAGATCATCTAGTTCCAACCCCCCTGCCATGGGCACGGATGCTACCTACTAGACCAGGTTGCTCAGGAGCTCATCCAACCTGGTCTTGTATACCTCCAGGGATGGGGCATCCACAACTCCTCTGGGCAACCTGTTCCTGTGCCTCACCACCCTCTGAGTAAAAAATTTTCTCCTAACATCTAATCTAAATCTCCCCTCTTTTAAAACCATTGCAGGTGATTCATCCCATCCTACAATAAGGAGAACAAATCACTCCCTAGCATTTCCTCTCTCTCCTTCCTCTGACTGTAAGGGAATCTGTAAGATTTTTCTCACACTAGATAATCAGTTTAGATGACAGAAGACCACACAACTCCTGCCCTAGAAGTCCATCCAAGTCACTCTGTAGGTATATTAGTCTCTGTGTCTCAGATCCCTTTTTATGAGAGGGTTCTTAATATTTCCTTGTCTCTGATTTGTTGTGCATATATAGTCATTGAAGACTGAGGCACTCACATAGCACCTTAATGGAGTCATACAAACCCTATTGATTAATGTGGTTCTGGTTCTGTGATAGCTACTGGGGTTAGCCCACCTCATCCTCTAATCAAAGAGTGATCTGGGGGAACTGACAAGTAAGGGGATCTTTTACATGCTCTACTTTTTTTTTTTTTTTTTTTTTTTTTTTTTTTTTAAGAACTGCAGTCCCCTGATGTACACCTCTAACTGACTTTTCTCTGACAGGACACAAATGAAATTAATGGACTCAGGTAATTTCCTGCCCTACTATATTGGACTGTCCTACATAATTACTCTGAATCACCTTTAGTTCAAACACACAAGGTAATTTATTAAAAGTCCTGCTGTACATTCTGAAAGGTACTCAGATACTGCTGAGAGTGGCTTCACTTCTTAAATGATGGGAATGTAAAATATTTTTTTTCCTCAGTATCTTTCTTACTACATTAAAACAGACCTAAGTCTCCAATTCTTACTCATCTCTATGGCTTCTATTAATTTTAATTTTATATGTATGCACAGATAGTCAGATACTATAATAAACTCTATAGCAGTAAATATTGTCCATGTCAGGATATTATTTTTAAAAATCATAATAGTTAGAAATGGCCTTATATCTGTGATTAGGAGAAAAACTAATTTGTCAGGTTAATGTACCAGTTACTTAAACTGTTTTTTATAACTACTGTTCTGTGCTTTATGGGTCATACGTACATATACACATTGTTGGATAAAGCACTGTAATATAATCGCTTAGCAAATAAGTTAATCTATGGTAGGAACTGGAAATACTGATCAACCTAATTACACATGCAATAATTTGTCTTTTAGTGACTTGCAGTCTTACACCAAACCTTACCTGTTAACTCACCAATGATTATGGAAAGACTCCAATTAGTTTCCATTTGCCAGAGAAGACAGTCCATAGTAAGCAAGTTGACAGAATAGTTAACACTTTACCAGTAACAGGACACCATAATCTGAAGAAAAAAAAATGAAAAGAAAAAAAATAAGTGCCGATATTCCCATTAAAAATGTAATAACAGAATCTTACTCTGAAATATTTCCGTCACCCTAAAAAGCAAAAACAAAAACATCATAGCAAATGATTAAATAAAGTGTAAAGAGAGAAATATACATTCAGGCAGACAATAGCTATATTTCACTATACTAAACTTTTTTCTTACCCTTTGTTCAATAGTTTTAATAGACACTACTAGCCAAATTTGACTTCTTTTCCACTCTGGATATGTTGTTTCTTTGAAAGAATAAGCTGACTCTAGGGGGAATTACTACATTTACTGAATAGAAGGAAAAGTTGTGATCTGAACTAAAACTATGTTATATCATCTAGTGACATCCTGATCTTCAAAATAAAGATGAAATGGATAAAACACTGGTGAGGGTACCCTTTAATGGAAATCTTTTTATAGTTAATTCTTTGTCACATTCAAGCTTTGGCAATTTGTAGAACTGATTTTCCATAAAATTAACATTTAGCACTTCTTTTAAAGTATGCCTGAACTAAGTTTTAAAATTCTTTCTCCCCCTCGGTTAAATCTGATAGTTAGGACATTCTTCCATCTTCCAGATAACTTTAGTATTTATCATTTCTTTGAGTCCAGACTACTCAGTTCAGACTTCTGTGACTAATCTTAGCAAACTTTCACTTTGTTTTTAAACCATAAAAAAGTAATATTTTTTGCTTGTTTATTTGTTTGGGGAGAAGTAGCATGTTTGATCAGACAGCCGAGACTGACTAGGTCACACAAGTGCATTATACTTGTTTAACTTACTTTGCACTCTGAAGAGATGCTTTGGATTCCCAAATGCTTTGGATTGGGTTAATGATTTTAGCTTTGATATATTAATTTCAAGATGTTTTCCGTCACAGAATATTTCATTTCTACAGATACTACAGATTTTTTTTTTAACTGTCTATGAAAACTATGAATCTGTAAATGAATTCTGCTTATAACAGATGGAAACAAATACATTTCAACATGTGACAAATCCAGTTTTCCAATGTGTGTGTGTGTGGGGCGGGGGGGGGACAACTTATTTAAAATAGCATTATACAGTATAAGAGAATTAAGGAACGTAAGTGATTACATATATCATTACAAATTATACATATACATGATAGACATATTTGTAGAAACATGAAAAAAAAATGATATGTGACACATTTAAGAACTGAAAACAAATGCTGCCTCTCTCATTCTAGTACATTTCCCATTTATAGCAAAAGCACCAGAAGATTACAGACAGTTAATATCCTATATATGTCTTAGGATAAGTACCTGAAAGGTCATGGATTGTGCTTAGTGAAGAAGTGGGTTCCTTCTAGCTTCTGCTTTTATCTAAATTTCCCATCCTCTCAACAATACTCAGCTGGATCTCATCAAGAAAACATTAGAAAGTGGTAAGAAAATGACCTCTTGAAAATAAAAAGAAAAAAGAAAAAAGGTTCCATACAGAGTATTTATTTTTATCTTTCACTTTCCCTTACTGAGTATGGTTCAACAGAAATGTTTAGTAGCATGTGTTTTCTCAGGACCAAGATGAGTTTAGCAATAATAGATATAGTTGCTGAAATTCTGCTTTAAAAATAAGAGTTAAAATAGAAACACCAGCAATTGAAAAAAAAAAAAAAGATACTGTTTGCTTTTTAAAAAAAGACCAATATACTATTATAGATACATAATTGTTATTTTCAATGGATCAGAAATCTTTTGTTAGTATCCAGGCAAGATATGTGATAACTTATTTCTGTAAAACACATACAATAATTCCATTCCTTTTATATTTCAAAATAATCTGAACATAAATAAAGATACCAAAATTCATAGAAGAGATGGAGAAAGTTAGAGAGGAAAAGGTAGATATAAAACATACATGTACTTACACCAGTCTAATGAGTCTCTAATGAGTGGAAAAAGAGGAAAAACTAACAACATTTTATTTGTTAGAGTAGGCTAGAATAGTTCAGTTGGAAGAGACCTACAAGGATCATCTACTCCATCTGCCTGACCTCTTCAGAGTTAACCAAAAGTTAAAGCATATTATGGAGGGCATCATTCAAATATCTCTTGAATACTGAAAGGCATGGGGCATCAATTACCTCTCCAGGAAACCCGTTCCAGTGTTTGACCACCCTCATGGTAAAGAAAGTTTTCCTGATGTCCAGTTTGAACCTCCCCTTGCACAGCTTTGTGCCATACCTGTGTCTCCTATCATCGGTTACCAAGGAGAGGAGACCAGCACCTCCCTCTCCATTTCTCCTCCTCAGGAAACTGCAGAGAGCAATGAGGCCAATTCTCAGCCTCTTTTTCTCCAGACTAGACAACACAAGTGTCCTCAGCCTCCCCTCACAGGACATGCATTCCATCCCTTTTTCCAGTTTTTTTTGCCTACTGTGGATGCTTTCAAATACCTTAACATCCTGTTTATTCCATGGAACCCAGAACTGCACACAATATTCAAAGTGAGGCCACTTCAATGCAAAATATCAGGATATTTAGAGAATCATCTCTTGACCAACTGGCGATGCTGTGTTTAATGTGCCCTACAATGCGGTTTACCCCCTTGGCTGCCAGGGCACATTGTTGGCTCATGCTAAGCCTGCTGTCAACTAGCAACCCTAGATCCCTTTCTGCTGAGCTGACACCCAGACACTCATCTCCCAGCCTGACCTGTGTCGAGCTTTACTCCATCCCTGGTGCAGAAGCCAGCATTTTCCATTACTGAACTGCATGCTGTTGCTGATTGTCCAATGCTCCAATCTATCTAGATTCCTCTGCAAGGCCTCTCAGCCCTCCTGGGAGCCAACAGCACATCCCAGTTTAGTGTCAACAGCAAACTTGATGAAGATGCACTCCACTCCTGCACCCAGCTCTCTGATAAAAAATTTACATAAGACCAGCCCTAGAACTGAGCCCTGTGGAACACTGCTGGTGGCTGTCCGCCAGACAGATGTAGCCCTGTTTACTACAACCCTTTGAGCTCTATCATTGAGCCAGTTCTTCACCCAGTGTAACGTGAGCCTGTTCATCTCACAGTTGGACAATTTGTCCAGGATTCAGTATAAAAAAAAAAAAAAAAAAGAAAAATGAAAAGAAAAAAAAAAGACACTGATTTACTGATTTTTAAAAGAATTTCAGAAACATTTTGAAAATCCCAAGCTATTTCTGCAAGTCTCTTAAGGTTGAAGAATTATTCATTGTGTGGAAATTTCTAAATCACCTAGATAATGGGCTTATGAAATATTACATTGTCAAATGTTTAAGACAATAGACATGCTTGCAGTGAATCAGCTGTGATTTAATGCAAACGTATGAGGAATTATTCACTGAAAAGAAAGCACCAGGACAAAAAATGAAGAATTATTCAGAAACTGGATAACATGCAAATCCAAAACAAAAGCAGATACCCACAATGATTTTGCCTTTTACATGACACATTGTGAAATCTTCTAAGAAATCATTAACAGACGATCATTCAAAAAAATGTTCATAACAAATCTGACTTGATTGAAAACCTAGATACAGGTTGCCTTGAACAGCTCTTACCAGGATGTAAGAAAGGGGTAGAAGCAAAAGGGACAAGAAGAATGAGATTTTCCCATCCTGGAGAAAATCAGTCACAACACAAGGGGGAAGCACCCTGCAGAAAGCAATCTGCAACACATTGAAGGCATATCTGTGGATTATCACCAGTATTTCAAAGGTCTTCCGCCCAGCCCCATCCTCGCTCCCTTTCCAGCCCTGCTAGGTTTTCCCTATTTGAGGTTATATGGACAAATTCATTTTCTCGGTTGTGCTATTCAATAACCTTTGCTTTCCTATAAAGAAAAATCATCAATAGACCATGCAAAAGTTTAGTATCCTCCTCTTTTCATCTGCATCTGCAAATGCATTACTTGTCAGGTTAGGAAAACAGCTTGTGCTCTAGCAGCTTACTCACAAATGCTGCTATGCTGTTGCCAGAGCTCATGACATTGGAGTTGAATGCAGCTCAATTGTTATGCTCAAATGTTAGCTCTCAGCCAGCTCTGTGTTCTGCTTTCACATAGTGACCCAGCCTGAGGTGTCAGGGCTTGAGTGGATAAGTGAAGAGTTGATTTGGGAAGAGATTCAAGGCTTGCACAAGGTAGAAAACAGATTGGAGGGATTTTGCTTGTTGCTTTGTTTAACTGTACACAGAAAGTCAATAACTGGCATGTTACTGTCATTTTCAGAGAAGGCTCTTCCGTGATTACTGGTCTTTGATCCAATCCTTATTTTCATTTCCCTGAAGCTGGACATGGGTTGCTTGCCCCTCCCCAATAAGTTAGTTCTCAGCCACAGAGCATGGCAGCTGATCTCAAAACCTGCCTTCTGTTGTCTGAGAAAAGGGCAGCCTGATACATAATCTACACAGTCAGGCTTCCTGCTGTGAAGAGGTTCTATTTGGATAGACAGGAAAGAGCCTTTGAACCTCTTTACTTTGTGCTGAACTTCAGGCTGGGCAGGATGAACTCACCCAAGAGTAACTCAGGGCAGCCTCAGAGTTGCTCTTAATATCAGACATCTGTTGAAAATGCCAGTGCAGTGGTCTGGACTTTCATGAATAAATAAAACACAAAATGCATTACACATAGAAATTAACAAACTGTCTTAGGACCCAATTAAACCTGGCATTGATTTCTATGTAGTGGCTACATCAGGTTATAGATTTGTGTATAACATTTCTTAGTTTTGATGTAAATGTTTGCACTGTTTTCTCCCAAGACCTGATTTCACAGCTGAACCTACCTCAGTTGTTTTCACCTTAGACACCATGACGGAAAGGGATGTCCACTTGGACTGCTGTGCCCAGGACTCTACCCCACATGCCTCATCACAGCAGCCTCTGGCTGCTCCAGCTGCCACCTCCCAGAGAAGGGCACTAACCCAGCCATGACATTTGCAGTGAAGCAGGCAGGTCTCTGCTGCCAGGCCCCCAGGCTGCCCCCACCCCATGTCCAGTGCTGTGCCAGGCCACCTCTCTGGCAGCAATTTGTCGCTGCTGCTGCTTCTGCCATGCGGGCAGAAGTTATGAACTACCAGACGTAGTTCCAGAGGAGGCTGTGAAGAATGAAGCAAGAGGAGAGAAAGTAGTGGGAAAACTTCCTGTTTACACACACGTGTTTAAACCACACATGGAATAGTGTCTTATGCATCCTTAACAGTGGACATGGGGTGCAAAGTTGAAATATGGAAGATAGCACTTTATATATGAAGTCCAGAAGCCTATATTGCTAGCTGGAAAGGCTCTGAGGACTGTTTTGATCTCCTGTATATATAGAAATTACTGAGTCTTATGATTATGGCTTTCACAATGCTTTAACCACACCACTGAAGATTAAGAGGATTAACACAGGTGTCACCAATGGCATAATCTGAAAACAACCACATAGAGATATGTTGGAGGCATAATAAAGCCTGCAGAGACTCTATTACCAGCAATGAGACATGAAATAGAAAGAACCCAGGCTGACTGTCAGAGCCTGGGGTGAACATGCCGAGCAGGCTGCCAAAATTAAGAAACCAGAAAGAAAACCATATTTGTACTTGTAAGCTAAGCAAGTTTGATGTGGAAATCTGTGAACTGTATCAAACAAGGAACCCTTCTGAGTCCCTTTTCCTTCTGTCTCCTCCAGGAGAGAGCTGCACTTCTGGCTTTCTTAGGAAAAAGGACTGTTAGTTAGGACTGCAAGTTTCTAAACGAGTCTACATAGCTCAATCTAAACCACAGCCTACCTTTTGAATGATGTTCTGTGTATTCCTTGTGTCTTTGTGTCCTTGTGTCCTTGTGACTGAAGGATTCCGTTCAGAAGCCTGATTAGCAAACTTGGATGTTTTGTGTATATATAGTTTACAAGCAACCTTTTTTTTTTTCAATGCAATAAATAAAAATATTATAGAATATTTCTGAATGATGAATATTTTGAAAGTAATACGATTGGTTCACATATCTGGCAAAGCCAAACTTTGCATCACTGAATATTAAATATCATCTATAAAATGTCAATAAAGCTTCATTTGTTCACTGTCAGATGCTGTATAGCAGGAGCAGTTTTAAACAGCGTATTGTAACCATTTCTCTATTTCCTTGCCATTCATTTTATTTGAACATTAAATACAGCAGTGTATTTTCAATATTTATTATGAAAGAAATTTAACTTGTTCAGATATAAAAAAAATACTCTGAACCTTGCTGTTATATGTATAATGATACAACAGATAATTCAAATTCAGGTAACAAATGTAATGCCATAAAATATAAATGTGTTTATGTAAATATTATTGTGAGAACCATGTGTACTCTTCAGATGTAACTTTGATTTAACATTTTGTCACTGTATGTTATTGAGCTGGATTTTCGTACAGTTGCCAATTGCTGTGATATCTTAATTCCTGAAATACCTAAATGATATTTTCTCTGGGCAACAGCACGTGCAAGAACACACTGGCTTTTGTTTATTAATTTAAGTAGACAGAGGCAGATTCAACAAGGATAATGACATTATGCAGCAGTGCAGCTCCATAAGGAATTCTCATGTACCTGGACAGAGATATCAATTTACTCTGACTGCAACATGACTTCTATGTTACTATAAATCTGGAACCTCCTCTTTTATGTCACTGTAATGCCACAGTGGATTTGTTCTTCCTATTTATGCAAAAACAATTGCAATACAGGCAATAATGAATATTCACATGCATAAAAACAGACAACAAATTTACCCAGACAGCCTGCTGACACAGTAATTCTAAATGAACTATGCTTGTATGCGTACACCCTGACACTGACTCTTGATGATATGTTCCCTCTTCACTTCCCTAAAGCAGACATGCTGAGGAAATATTACTTTTTCAAAGATCTGGTCAGAATAAAGCAAGAGGATTCACTCCATTAAGAGATGGAGATGTCACAGCTCTGAGCAACAGCATTTAAGCACCCTTCCACTAAACATAATCTGAACATCTGAACTGACATGGTGGTTCCCTGTACTATGCAACAGAAAAAATAACAATGCTCTCAGAAGGTCTATGTTATTAGACCACATAAGACAGAGAGGAATTCTTTAACTGGAGATCTTGACTGTGCTTAAACACAAGACATATGGACAGAACTAGAGTTCTCAGCACAGAAATATGTCTGGGCAGCCCCCAAAACAGGCTTTCAGAACATGTGGAACTTTTACTCCATAGTTTCTCCGAAGGCAAAGAAATTTTGAGAGGTATGGAACTACTGAACATTTTGACAGATCTCAGCTCAGTCTTTCTCAATTATCTTTCTCTTGTAGATCTTGCCTGAATTCTTGTGTCTTTCTGTCTTGTACCATCTCCTCAGGTTCCCCATATGTAAAATAAAAGGCTTTATCAGTTGATGGTGCTGTTGCTATCTGAAAAAATGCAGTATATGCACATGCCAGGTAAGAATGGACTGGAACCAAGCTTTGCTTCCCTGCAATGTTCCTAGACAAAACTGATCGGCAGTGCTGAACATAAGCCAAAAGTCTGCTTACCCGAGGAGACAAAATTAGAAACCTCTAGTCAAAAATGTCAGGTGGACTTCAACTTAATAATTTAAAGCTATATTTAGCAATGATTTGCATGATGTCCAGAAGGTTCAGATCTGGAACAGCATTCTAAATGCATTTGTGAGGTTAAACAGAAGTGTCCATTCTTGTCTCTGGAATTCTTAAAAGTGTAGACAAAATTTCAATTTAGCCAACCCATTAATCTCTCAGAGCAGGTTGACACACTGGTTCATCCCATGGAGAGTCTGCATCCTTCTGCCAGGGTTACGCAAAGCCCCGTTTTGTTTTTCCTTTCCAGCCTCAGCCAGTGAGTGGCCAATAGCACTGTAGGACTGTAGACACTATTCCTTCTCCATCCCCTGCAGGGAAGGAGTTCAGAGGAATGTTACTCTGTTCAGATAAACAGGAGTATGGTATTTCTTTCCTTCCTCTTCCAACTTTCACACTGGGGAGATGTAACATGGCACAGGAGACTGGACTTCCCTCCAGCACCGCCAGAGGGATTGGCTGCCTATCAGTGAAACCATTACCACCAAGCAGTCTGCCTTCCCTCGCACCACCTCGTCTGTTTGTTTTTCATACACTGCCCCTATGTTAGTGCTGAAAGCATATGCCATATTTGCCATAAAGGTCTTGCATCAAACACATTGGTCTACAGCTACAGAGTTTGTATATTAAAATATCAGTGAGTATCAATTTAGTAGTGTTGAAATTTCAAAAACAGAATTGCAGAATAATCTGGTATCTGATTCTTGAAAAAGTTAACAGATGGCAAAAATTTTCTCTCTCAGTTATTAAAAATTTTACCGGCTCAGGATGTACCTTCTAGTGTAATAACTGATCAACACTCACTCTGCTTCACATGATTTAACTTTTAGTTCAGAAAATGAACTGTGGGAGTGTGGCTATGGGGGTCGACAAGCCCCATGGTTGGTGATAACATCGGGCTCTTAACGATGAGGCCATCAGGAATGTAAAGAGCTTAGCGGGAACAAAGAAGGGTGATTCAGGAGGCGCCTCGCTGTCTCGGGTTGCTTGTTCTCCAGCCTTAAGGCATGGAAGGTGCTGGGGGTTTGTGGATGCCGGGCAAAGCTGTTGACCAATGAATAGTTAGTGGAAAAGGGCTGCTGTGGGGGAATGGTATAAAAAGGGAGCCTGTCCTCAATATGGGGACGCAACATAGGATAATGAAGTTATGTCATCAATAAAGTAGCAGCAGTTACTGATCCTGAAAGAACCCTGGTGTCCGTGGGGTCCGTTACGCCACAATGAACAAAAATTATTTTTTTTCAGTTAGAAAACCATAACTTATCTGACTACTTTGAATTGCAAAGTAGCACTATAATATTTAATTTCTTATTACAGCAAGAACTTTATATTGCAAATATGTGTGAATAAAAAGTTTAAATTTCTTCATAGTTTCTTTTTGTTCTTTCAGTAGATTAACAGAACTGTATGAACTGACCCTTCTTTGACTCATCTTTAAGACTGGGGAAGGTAGGGGGAGAGAAGATGGCTATTTATAATGTAAGTGGCGGGGGGGGGGGGGGGGGGGGGGGGGGGGGGGGGGAAGGCCAAAAAAAACAAAAAAAAAATGCTTGTGAAAATTGGGATCTCTTCACAGATGCTAACCTGACATATCCAGTGGCTGAAGGTAGGCTTTTCTATAGAAAGTGAGAAACAAAGAATATTATGAACATAAGATGAACTTTTGGGAAGATACTAAAGTTCAGGAATATAAATAAAAAAGAATGAATCTAGTTCTTTTAGAATTAAATCAATTGGACTGTTGTACTAAGATGCAATCTGATAACATAAATACAGGATAAGAAGATAGTGGAAGACACCTACAGTAGTTATTGAAAAACGTCACTGAAATGAGAACTGTTTGATACTGGAGCAGCATGTTTCTAATTTAATATTACTTGATATCCTTCACTAAACATTACAGACTGTAATTTAGACATCCTTAAATATTTGCTTGTAATAAAAAAACAGACTACATTGGAGAAACTGAATTGATTCAAGATATATTTGATTAAAAACACAGTTGTTAATCTAGAGTTTCCCATGACTCCAAAGCAGATTTTTTAAAGAAGATAATTTATATAAATATGAGAAGAAACATTTCAGCAACAAAAACTTTGTAAATACTTCTGCTAGGTACCACTCTCTGTACATCTCCAAGCCAAGCAGCCTTCAATGCACTGTCAAATACTCCATTATACAAAGTGAAGGACCCTCACGATCTATTTCTCTATATGATGAATGTACGCACATATACAGGGAAGTGAGAGTCAACAACTCCACAGTAGCATTCATTCAACATTAAAGCACAATCCTACTCTAAATGGAATGCACTTCTATTTAACTGAGCTACTATCTATGTAAACTCAGAGACATGGCTGATTTCCTTAGTAACAAAAATAAATGGTTTCTCCTTTCAAGTCCTGCTAGCACTGCAAACTTAATAGAATTCTAGAAGTGCACAGTGGTTTCAATTTTGGCTTACCAGCATTGGGATAAACTGAACTCTCATTGCAAATTCTTCATGACTGATAATGTATAAACCAGAAAAGGCATAGCTTTGGCTTCCAGACTACAGGCAAAACTTCCAAAGATTTGATAATGTCTCATGTTCTCCTTTCTTCTGTTTCTGATGATTGCACATCTTTAATAAAAGGCCACTGTCAGCAATATACATGCAAGCACATAGTTCATAAGGGCAGAATCACAGTGTGAGATGAAGCACTGAAACATAAAAGTAACAAGCAATTCCAGAATTAAGACTACTCTCAGTGGTCACATAGCCCCTTCTCATCTTCTACTTATTTTAGTAAATGTTCTCTACCATTGGATTACTGGTGGTGTTTTCTGACATGAACAACCACAGCCTATTTCATATCTCAGTTAAATCTGACAGCGATTTCTTTTTTTTTTTTTCTTTTTTTCTTTTCATACTGCTGTAGCAATCTCATAGTTGGTTGACGGTGTGGAACCCCGTTTCCTTCACACATTACAGCTAGGACTGCTAGCACTTTAAATACTGGACTTTCAATATTATCTTAAATTTTTCCAGTCTGAAGAGCTGATATAACAGCACTTAATTATTTGTTAATTTCTCTTAGGTGTGTTAGTTTGTTAATATTGCATTGCACTGGACTTATGTAACAAATTAAGGAGATATTTTCAACCTGGAAGGAAATGTGCCATTTTCAGGTTGATGACAAACTGAAGAACTCAGAAAACCTTAACATCAAATGTTATCTATTACATGTTAAATAATCTGCAACAACATTAACTGTTAGGAAACTAGTATACACTTGAAGGCACATTGACGATCATTTTCACGTACAGTACACATGAAGCAATCCAGGTTTCATGAGAATCATCTGTTGAACAAAAGTGGCCAGCAAAAGAAGCCCTATCTGCACGGTAAAAATGGAGGATCATTTAAGGAGGAAGTAAAAGCTAGGTAACATCTTCCTCTACAACACTTAACAAAATAAAAGAAAAAGAAATTATAATAGCTCTATCCGTCAGAGTTTTCCATGTCAGTAAATGAGAAAATATCAGACTGTATGAGAAGCAGCTAGGTTCATTTATTGAACAATGCATACACGTTCTGCTCTATCTTCTCCATTTTGACAATAGCAGACGCCTTACCCTGCTAGTAAGAGCCTTCCTCTTTCCATGCTGGCTGATGCTGGTTGTGTGAGAAGCACTCCGTAGCCAATAACTTAGGCTCCGGCGAGGATCTCAGTGAAGTAGTAATTTATTCACAATTGCAGTGGCGGGCATCCCACAAGCAGGAGCGCACCTACTAGTCACACAGTATGGTTTATATACTTTATGTCTCGATGACCGGGGCCCTCCCCTGTTTCCCCATTGACTGGGTAATCCAGGTTCACAACCTATGCGATGCTTCACAGACAATACATGGCCTTCAGTTGCTGGCCTGTTGAATTTCAAATTTCTTTTGACTTTTTTACTGTTTGAAGTGGTAATGTTTCTTCACTTACCTGACTTGACACTGTGATTTTCACCTAATTGTTTTAAGGAGTCTGGTTGTCTGCATTTTACAAGGTCGCCTGCTAAATTTTCTTATCACTGCAAGCATATCTCAATACCACATTCCTTACTTTTAACCAATGTAACTCTGCAAAAAAACAACATTTTTATTCCCACAGTTGGAAAGGTTAGGGACCATGCCTGGCACTAGCTGCAGCTGGCAGCTTGGACTACTGCTTGACTCACGACAAAGTATTGGAAATGCGGACTCTTTTTTGACTTAGGTACACATACAGTAAAAAGTAAATGTACTGTGGTGTGCTGGTGTGTTCATAGCAGCAGGATCCAGCTGGGGTATGCAGGAGTTCCCAGGGCCCTGCAGGATTTCTGCTCTTGTTCTTAGCACGTCAGGATGGGCTGTACTCACATCTATTGTTTCTTTTTTGTTTGTTTGTTTGGCTGGGTCAGTTAATCCAGCATCACAGCAACACGTCTCTTTAACTCATCCTGTATTAAGTAGCAGAGAAATCATCTTTACGGCTATTGGCTTAACTCTCATCTCTGATAAGCTCACAGAGTTTTTCCAGATAGTATTGCAATTACATTTTTTTTCTCCTACAAGGACACCCCCCAGGGAACATTTCCTAATGTAAATTTCCATGGCAGTGCTATAATAATTAGGTGAGGCATGCAGCTAGGATTTAAAACACGTAAAACTGAGCAATATGAATTAACTGCATAACTGCAATGCGCTAGTTCCAGATAAATCTAATAGATGCTTTTTGTAGGTTGAGGTGAAGAATGTAAATATTTTAACGACAGTTGTTTTAAATATACATGTATTCTGTAGTACCTTAATTCAAGCTACAATAGCGGTTTGAGAAATTTCCTATTTCTAATCAGCACAGAGCAAAATAGCTCCTACAGCTAACGCGCCGCTGTGTGTTAAGCTGTATATATTTAACAGGATTTTACTCCAAGTATCCTGCAACATTTTTCTATCAGAAAACTTTGACTTGTAAAATTAGTACTCTTCAGAATTTCCAATGTACTTAAAAATACCCTGCAGCCAGACCATGACATGTGGCATCTTTGAAATCCTAAAATTTGCAGCTTTAAAATTTCTCTGAATGGAATAATTAGATAGCATTTTGTATGCCTGATATAATGGTTTTGCATATGAACTACTTTTAAACCACTGTGAGAGTCAAACAAGAATTTGACAGAGAAAAAAGAAGTAGTGACTCTTATGAGTAATTTAGGCATGTTAAAAACAAACTGTTGCCTTATTTTATACTTTTTATGATTTGTGATATAAGAACGTATTACATCTGCACTATTTTTTTGCTTTGGTTATGATTTTTGCAATGAATACAGAGCAAGAAAGAATGAAAATCAATTCTTATTGTTCAATGTAAACTATTTGCATGACAGTCTTGGGAAGGAAATGAATAGAAAAAATATTTTAAAAGGGAAATTCTAAAAATGAGTATTGCAGCCTTAATGGAAAAATCATATACAATTAACTAATGTATATGCAGTTTTGGTATAATCATCTCATTCTCCATGCTGTAAAATCTGAAAGCAACCAAAATACAATGACCTTGAAGTTCTAAATACCAAGATTCTTACCTTTCTTCTCCATTCCTACAGTCAGTTTCATTACAATTAATTTACTTGGTGCCATTTTTTGTTCCAGTTATAGTTCTGGTCTGTTTTAGTTTTAATTCATTTCACAGAAATAAAAAATTTGAAACCTTTTACAGATCATTTTTAATATGTTGCACTGGATTTGTTGGTAATTCTACCTCCACATTCATCCAGAGGCACGGTCTCATGAATACATAGCTAAAGGTTCACTAAGCCAAACAAATGAAATATGGAGTTTTAACAAAATGAAACTTCTTTTTCCATCCTGAATGGCATGTTACTACATGTTACTAGTGGACACACTAATTCTTAAGAATCATGCTGTGACATGTATAAGAAAGAAGGAAAGAAGGTGGCAAACATTAAAAATCTACAAAATCATTGGTGTGTTTTAAAGTAATTCTTAGATGCTTGCAAGCACAATTAGACTGTGACATGTACATATGTTACTAGCTGTGTAAGACATTATCTCAATGCATTGTATTTTAACAGTAGAACAATGTATCCCCGATAACTTTGCTTCCCAAATTGACACAGGCTCTGAAGTCAATGAATTCTAGACATAACAGTGATCTCTGCATGTTGCTAGATAAACACTTCGAGTTTTAGACTTAAGATTCCCAATGAGCACAGTTACCCGGTAGCACTAAAAAGAACAAACAGAAAACTGAAGGACATTCCTCAGTGACCTATCAATGTCTCAGTCATGGTGCCAAATGGCTTCTTTAGAATCATGTTTCTTGTTCTTACAGCATTTGGGAAGTCTTGCATCTGAAAAAAAAAAAATCACAGATACCACCAACATCATTTTCCTGTTCTGTTTGTCAACATTTTTGAGAAATTTAGATCCCAAGGGAAAATCGGTAACAACAGATAAACTAGGGATTTGCCTACCCTGTGCAGTGTGGGGATCCCAGATACTGTGATCTCATTCTGGTATCTACCCAGGTGGTATAACACTGATCAGAAGGAAAACTTCCTGTTTCTCACATCAGACTAGAAGACCCTTTAGAAGACCCTTATTACCTTAGTCTCAGAGCTGTACTGCTGTGACAATGTGACTTCCAGCCCTAGAAGGAATTCAGGTGATGATGGATCAAATGCTGACCCACATTTCATCGTATGGTATGGCCCTCCTTGCAATTCCATCATAAAACCGTCATTCCATGAATTCTATCGTATGGACAAAAGACAGCTAGCTCACCGCATTAGCGATACCGACTATTCGGATTTCTTGAAGAGACTTTTCATTCAAGTGTTATGAAGTTTCAAAAATACTTGAAGAGACTGGAAGTAGCGCAAAGAAAGTGCACAAAAGCATTTGATTTTTGCATGGTTCATTCAGCAGCAGGAACTGTGCAGCCCTGAGTCTCTCCCAAAGAGGAACAAGATTGCTTCTCCTTGCACCACCTCACAGCCTTGCTCCTGCTCTCAGCACTGTGCACAAGCACCCATGGTGGCAGCAGTACCTCGAATGCAGCATGGAGCACCCCATCATCTTCACCACACCACAGAGCTGCTTTGAAATGTGTGCCAACATGACAGGTGCTAGCAGGAGAAGGCTCTCAGTCTTCTGTGTTGCCAGTGAATTTGCACTAGCACTGTATCCTTCAGCTAAACCTCCCCGTGCAAAGAAGTCTCTTGCAAGACAGAGGTGCACTGTGTCACTGTCTGTCTTGTAAGGTCTGATTCTCTAGTTCAAAAATTAAAAACAAAAAGGAATGAAGTATCACAAGCAAGTTCCCATCCCTTTTGCCTCCAAAACACATTAATTAGATATGAAACACAAAGCAAACAGAAGCACTGAAATATCGGTAAATGCAGAATGTAGGCAGGCCATGCTACTCATGTGCGTCTGCTCTAAATACAAATGTAACTGCCCAAGGACAAATTCTCTTCAGAGGACTTCTGCTTAACTCTCCATACAAAGTGGTCAATGCTCAGATAAATGGGCAGCCATTCAGCATTTAGTTTTCTTCACTTTGTTTAATGTGTGGCCTAAGGCTTCCTTTATTAAGTACTATTCTGTTCTGAATACAGATTTGAAATGTCAGAGTGATTCATGTACATTTATTCATTTAAACAAACAAGGAATTGCATATTGACATCTGGCAAGAACACACATAATTTTTAAAATGTGAATGTTCACTGAGAACTTAAAAGCTTCAAGAGATTTTCTCCTATTTTGCTACAAGATGTTACCTATATCTGTTAGAAAGGAACATTTTTATTTACTTTTAAATCTTGCACATTTCTTGCTTCATTGGTACGTCTAGCAACTGCATAAACTTGCTACCGTGTGTGTGGGTACTGAAATCCACATGATTCTGCTATTCCAGAATTTCATAGGCTTTATTCTAGTGGTTTTTTTTCACCGTCTCATTACAGCAGTGAAAAATGAAATGACACAGAGCATATAAGAACTCAAACAAACAAACAAACAACAACATAATTTCCATCACAAAGTAGATTTAATAGATGTTTGTGAATGTTTCAATATTTTTATTGTTCTGCTTAAAATGCTCTTGTCTTTATGTCCAATTTGAGAAAATGCTTCAGTGTTACCAATGAGTCAGAGGAGCATTTGCAGTAACTGCTGCATTATGAACTTTTATTTTATATATAGGCAGTTCCATCCATCCAGTCATCTACACAACTAATTTAACTAATGTTTGTCATTTTCTGTTCTATCAGAGCTTCATGACTTATTCAAAGCTATTTTGCAAAAATGTTTTCTGCTTCTACTAGACTGAAAACTGCAAAAGGTAAAGAATAAAAAAATACTGATATATCACATGCATATGCTATTCTATTTTCTGCTACTTTTTCTGCTTAGCAAGGATAGAATACAGAATCACACAATTGGAAGTTTACCTTTCTTTTCCATTCCTATATATTATTTCTGTAGTTATATTATTTCTGTAGTTTAAACAACATTGTAGAGATTTTAAAAGTACAGCAGAATAGCTGTGGTATATAGTATTGCATCTGGATGTTACCAAGAAGTGCTATCTGCATGATTCAGTTTATGTAGAAGCCAGGATACTGCCAACATTATCAGATTTAAACTTGGCTATTTTTCTCTTCCACTGTTTATAAAAGCATGTGGATTTATAAGAAAAAGAAAGTGCTGTTCTGAATGTGATGTGTTTATAATCAACAAGATGGTCCATAGTGACTCTGACTTCAGGCATTCAGACTGAATTTCAGCTGGATCTCAGCACAAAAATTAACTCTGATAAAAATAATTCTGTCCTCATCTGAAGTCTATCAGACCAGACAATTCAAAGTGATTTTAAAAGCTAGACTATTTTAGCCAGTTTGTAAAATGCAAATCTACCAATTGAGGAAAGACAAACCTAACAAAAAAATAATGACATTATGATGCAACTTTAAACTACGAAGATTTCTTTGGAGAAAAAAAAAAAAAGAGAAAAGAAAGAAATGTGTGTGTATGCTGGCTTATCTTTCATAGAAAACATATGTTGTATGTACGTATACACGTTTGTATATTATAATACTAGAAGACTTTTTATTTGAGAAAAGTATTTCAGCAAAACTGATTTTTTCTTGTTCATACAGTGTTGTGGTTTTTTTTAAAGTTTCTACGAAAATAATAACAATAAAAAAGCAGTTCTGCTAACACAAGAATTAATGAAGTCCACTTTCTTATGAGTTTGGTCTGCTGGATGATTATCTCAATGTCAAAGAAGGTCTGGCTAAAGTCTTTCCTGCTGTTAAAGAATGAAAGTTCTCTCTCAGAAGTTTGTGGTGATGGTTGTTTCTGCTACAACTTCTCTTTTCGTTAGGGAATTTCTGACTGAGAACTCTTCTCTGCTCAAAAGTCACTGTATTCTTTATCAAACCTTCCTGACAGCAGCTAATAGTTTCCAACACAATCAGCTGACAAAGGGGGAAAAAACAGCCCATAGCACAACGGTTGGGTCACACAAAGAAACAGACTCCTTCCCTTCCTCCATCTCCCCTGCTCTCTTTTCCTTTCCTTCATCTCTTCCGACATCACCATCTGATTGCAAAGGTCTAGTTTCCCTAGGAAACATGCTAAGAAGTCTGTCAAAGCATACATATCAAGATTTACCCTTCCCTTGTGAAAAGTACTTAGTTGTAAGGCTTAATGAACTGCTAGAAGACAGCTGAGTGATGTTATTTTCTTCTTCACAGAAGAAAATAAACATCACAAGTACCATGCCCCCTCCCCACAACTACAAACTAAGAAAATGAATGACCAAAAAAAAAAAAAAGTTCATTTAATGGTGAGAGACATCGTTATGATCAAGGGAAAATAAACCTTTAGATTTACAGTCCAAAGAGGAAGATATTCCCTTCTTAACACCATAACAGAACACTACAGCTGTGCCTGCAGTGGAAACTAAAAACCCCTGCTCTGGCAGAGACCCAGCACTCAGCCATCTCTTCTGTTACGCTGTGGCAATGTCCCTGGCCTAATTTTGGCCAGTACCAATTAGCACTTCCCAAAACAGTTCCTGACCACTAGTCAGGCACGAACACAGCCCAGAGACTGTTCTCCTTAGGCAGCCTCAATGCAGCCATCCTGTTTGAGGCATTAAGAGAGTTCAGCTCCATGAACTTGTGTCATATCATGCCTTCTGGTTTCTGGGAGCAAAATAGCCTGAATTATTATTATTATTTTTAGAAGTACAGATCCTGCAAGTTTAAAAGCACAGATCCTGTGAGTTCAGATCCTAAGGCTGCATGTGTCACCAGAGACGCCATAACTAACACTGTTAGAAAGGCCTCTTTTACTATAGGTCAAGATAAGCAATTTATGCTTTACCGGCCTTGTTATCAGAAGGATATTTTAAGCAATAGATGCATTACTGAGATTTCCAACTATCCTTGAGATACAAAAAAGAAAAATAAAATACCTGTGTGTCAATGAGACCCACACAATAAAGCTACATGGTTTGAAACTCATACTTACTCGAAATATGAATCTTAGCTAGCATCTTAAATCTCAGCTTCAGCCAAAATTTCAGATGGCGTTTTCATTTCATCAAGTTACTTTGTATTTGTTTACCATGAAATGTGTTTAAACTTCAGACCCTTTTAAAGTCAGGAGCACATTTCATGTTTCCATTGATACATGCAGGTAAGATCTGTAATTTTTAGAGTAGCACAAGTATGTCAGTCTTCCATCCAGACAGTTCTGAAGTTTATTTCAGATGACTTGGCTGCTGTTTTAGAAAGGATTGCAGATTAACTTCAGGGTCCTTATTTCAAATAGAATCTGACAAGACCAGCTAGTACTCTAAAATGTAGCTGATGGGGATTACTTCACACAGTATATAGTATTTGACTCTGTGTATGTTATAATCAATTTCTGACTGTCCCAATCCTGGTTAAAGCAGGTGACTAAAAAGATAAAATAAAATAATAGCCTACTGGAAACACAAGCAACTAACTAGACACCATTGTAATACAAACTGCATCTCAACAGAGAAAAATGGGATTGACCTCTGTTAGGGTAAAAAAGCTGAGCCAAAAGTCAGATTCTGCAAAGTCAGAGGAGTTTTTTCTAGCACCTAGACAGGACTTCAGAACTGGATTCTGGACCAAGAGATCTTGAGCAGACCAGATCATGACATTAATGATCATACGAGAGGAATGAATAGAACCACAGATTCTGAGCAGCTTTATTTTTTATTTTTTTCCCCTCCATATGTGTTTGGGAGCTCACAGATGCCAGCATAGGGGGAAATAAACAAGAGTGCTATGGGAACCCTGCTAGCACATTCATTATTAATTAGAATCTATACAACTTTAATCCTCGGAATCAGGTACAAGTGCAGAGAGCTCTACAGAGTGAATAATAGAGGAAACGGAGTAATTGAAATTAGTTCCTCAAATTTCCATTTATTAACTGCAAAATACAGCATTTTAATAACAGTGCACATCACTGATAATATGTTGCCTGTTATTTCTGAAAAAGAAAAAGGGAAAGTGCTGGAAAACAATCAAATAGATAAATCCTGATCTCTTTTCTGCAGTTAAGATAGGCACAGCTAATTAGTTGTGTGTAAGTCTATAATCATTCTTAACCAATTTAAGGAAAGGTTCTCTGTGGGACATTAGATAACATTTCTCTTGACCAATATTGTTAGGATTATATAGCTATTAAAATTAAATTTTACAAGGAGCTTTGTATGCATGCTCTCCAGGGAAATTTCGAGAAAATGCCTGGCCACAGTCATCTCAGATAAGACCAGTTAAGCAAAGGCTTAAAAGTGCACCTCTCTCACATTAAAGTGCACCTCTCACACACATTAAAAACCAAAATCAGAACTGTTCAATCCAAACTCCTGGATAAAAGTACCTATTGTCTAAATGCCATGGTCAACAATTAAAGACTGGGCTCTGAAAGGAAGCTGTAAGAATATGAAACTTAATAATGCCTTGTCTCCTGGAAACAGTGATTCTTCCAAATGTTGAAAATGACACTATTAAGGAGGCACACATAGGGCTTTTGACTAAAAAGAAGCAATTATGTGTAGACACAGTATATAAGAAAACAGCAGGTTATTTGTTTCCCAGAGGTCTTGAAACTACATGAACTACAATTATATATATTTTATATATATTTAATTTACAAGGACTGCTATTTCTAATGTTTTGCTATTAGCATCAAATCCTGAAAACAATAAATAGCAGATGACTGGATGCAGGATTTAAAAACAGAGTAACATTTTATTTAGCTATTAGGACATTGTAAAGGAATGGAATATTGCTGAAATTAGATAAATTACTTCAGGAAATTTTTACTTGATTGATTCACCAGAAATGTTATGAAAGACTCGCTAGGTGTCAGTGGAAATGCACCTTATTAATTTAAGCCCACATTAGCTCTCTTGGTTTTACAAACCAGTTGTTCAGACAGAAGAGATTTAAATACATATTCCAATGTCTTGGTCATTTCTCAAATGGAATTGCCAAAAATTTGGATTCACGTAGACTCTGATTTTGTAAGAGTGTACAACAAATGACCATTCTGACATCATGAAACTCCCTTGGTTGTGTCAGTTTAAGCAACCCCCTTTTGCAAGGGGAAGTATTTAAAGATATAGGAGGATCCTTTTAGTTAAGCTCTCTAAAATAAACTATCAAACAGAATGTCAACACACCCAAATCTTAAACTGAACGGGAGACCACACTCAGAACTCTAATTATATCATTTCTTTCTTTAACTTCTGCCTTTCTTTCTCTTGTGTACTCAACTCCAATTTTATTTTGCTAAATATTATGCTCTAGTGTGTAGAAAAAGAATTGTTTCAGTGAAACTCAATAAAAAACTGTAACCTTACATTAAGTGACCAATAGCAATCTTTTAATTCTTTTCACATACTGTTCTCTGATTACAGAGAACATGTACATGATACAGAGAACAGCACGTGATTTTCATGTACTGTTCTCTGACACAAATAAACTAAGAAGGATTTGCTCTGCATGGGTGTTACAGGGTTTTGCTATTGTTATCTAATGCTTCCATTACAACAAATGTATACAGAAATTTGCAACAATTAAAAGAATGGCACTGATTGAACTCTAATGGATGAAGCCTGAACTTGTTGGAATGAGACAATCTGGTGTGTTTCCCAGAAAAATTCTGCCATTAATGATATTGTGATAATTTCAATGACTAAAAGGAATTCATCTTACCATGGCAGTAAAACTGCAGCCCTGGAGTTTTATTTATTGTCTACTGTAATTTTGTGATTTCAGTCTAACACATTTATGTTCAAAGTGTAATAGTATCTTTGAATTCATGCCCAGCTTACATTATAAAAATTCATTTAACAGGAGGACTTCTTTTAATATCTTGTATCTTCTAAAAGGACAAATATAGCTCTGGCATTTTAGGTCTCTAAATACATCACAAAAATATATAAAGAAAATGTTGCGAGATAAATGTGATCTGGCTAAAAGAAAAAGATTATGTAGATGTGATATAACAGTGTCATTTCTACATATAAACTTAACTGAAGAGTCAAAAAAAAAAAAGGAGGATAATGACAGTTCTCCATAAATGTAGCCAACTATGAGCTCTACAAGAAAAAAGAAAAAAGAAAAAAGAAAAAAGAAAAAAGAAAAAAGAAAAAAGAAAAAAGAAAAAAGAAAAAAGAAAAAAGAAAAAAGAAAAAAGAAAAAAGAAAAAAGAAAAAAGAAAAAAGAAAAAAGAAAAAAGAAAAAAGAAAAAAAAAAAAGAAAAAAGAAAAAAGAAAAAAGAAAAAAGAAAAAAGAAAAAAGAAGGAAAGACAGAAATTATAGCTAAGAAATGAGAGTACAGAAAAAAAAATGTATTTTTGACAATGGTTATGTAAGAAATGGTCCAGCAATTCGTGCCACTAAGGGGTTTTGAAGGGTTAACATTGAGGCCTGGGTTTAGGCGAGAAAAGAACAAAGGGATTTCTTCGGAGAAAAACTGCTGACTTTGCACGGATGTGCAGTAACTTCTGATAGCCGGCCAAGAGACCACTAGATAAGGAGGAAGAATAAGAGCCTTCCTGTCTCCCTGTCTCCCTGGACCACTAGATAAGGAGGAAAATATGAGCCTCCCTGTCTCCCTGTTCGAGCGGCCCCTGAGAAAGTAACAGAGACTGATAAGCAGGCGACATCGGATTCGGGAAACCAATTATAATAACCCTGCCTCTTCTAGAAGTAGTAATGAATATGTATTAGCCTAGGAGTATAAAAACCAGCTGCCTTACGTAACAGGTGTGCGTCCTGGTGGAGCAGAGACTCCCGGCGCACCCAGCGCTGTTTGCTTGCCTCTATTCGTTTAATAAATTGTAAACTTTGATTGTAATCCTATTTGGGACTCAGTCATTTATAACAGTTACATCATGAATGATTTTGAGGATAGTACTTTACCAGCTTCTTAACTAGTTACACTAAACACTGCTGAACCCACTTTACGTATAGATAAACCAAACAACTGAGCATTTGCAGCTATATGTCACACAGCACCTCAATGGGAAGTTTTCTATTTTGCTTTCAGACCCTTGATGGAAATTAAAGTTTTCAATGGTAAAATATGAAAACACCAAAATCAATTATTAACATGATTTACTTTTAGTGTTAACAGCTAGAATATAAGACTAAATAGAAACATCAAACTGTCCACAGAAAATTTTTGAACAAGAATTGTTTTCACTGTAGCTGAGATATTAGTTTGAAAGATACAAACATATTCTATACAGAAACATTGGTGTGTTATTCTAGCCATTCATTTAGAATCAAATCACTGTAGTTTTCAAATATATGTAATGTATCCTAAACATTTATAAAAATTCATATTAATGGATTACAGGATTCAAAACTTTAATCTCAAACTCTTCCTTTGAGATACACAAGTTCTATGCATTATTTTCAACTATGTATTGTACTGGAGTACAGATATCGTGGCAAAGTCTCATGAACACTAAAGCAAATCTGTGATTGCAGCCCAACTCTATACTCCTCTAGCTATACTTTTAACCTTGCTATAAACTGGCTATTCTATTTGGGATAAAACACAATTTGAAAATTAATGGATGCACTAGAATTGGCTCTTCTCCTAAAATCTGAGACTACCCACTGACATTGTATGATTTAGCTGACTTTTTTAGATGCAAGTACTTATGCCCCAACCTCAACCCTGTTTCATGGGCTAAATATCACTCTTCTCCTTCTCACCTCTCATTGTTTACAGCAACTGCCTGAGGCCCCCTTCCCTCAGCACCAACCAAAATGAAGCTGTTAACAGAAACTGCTCTTGACAGCCTGCAATGACCTTCTCTTTTTCAGTCTCTGATCCATTACTAGATTTTCATACCCTCTGCCCTGTCAATCACCTTTAACATTTTTCTACTTTTTCTATACTTCTTTTTATACTACTTTTTACTAACCTGACTTCTCTCACCCCATCTTTTGCTTGTCCACTGTCTATGGAACTAACTTCTCTTTTAACCCAGTCTCTGCAGAAATCTATCTCATTGGCCCTCCAGCTTTCAATAATGCATCTCATTATGCTCAGTTTTTGATGCCTTTTTTTCTTCTCCATACTTTATGTCTGTGTAACCTCATCTGCCAGCCTACATTCAACTGCCATCTCTATGTGAAGAATTCTGAATTTACTTTTGAACCATGAATGTCTCCAAATAATTGTCTCTATCTTTGGCTTCTGTGCATGAATGACTTACTACCATTGCAAAATAAGCAGAGATTTCAATTACTATAAAAAGTATCATGGACTAAGTGATGTTGCTAATATGCCACATCCACTAGAATTATCAAAACACTCATAATCTTTTTTCCTGAATTCTGTATCATCCTTTTCTTTAGTAAAGATGTAGTTTTCATTTAGATTCTCCACCTCTATGAAACAAAATACACATTTAATAATTTATGAATTGTCTGAATCTGGTTTGGATTACACTGAAACATCAAAAAAAAAAATTTGATTCCATAATACTGATTTAAAGTTTCAATGTGGTATCAGTGTAAGCATGCAATGCGACATCTGTGTATTTCTCTATACACACTTGAGAACATGTGTAAACTTGTAAGCTGTATCCTTCCTGGAAGATCACATTGGCAGTTTGTCTGCTTCTTTTGTATTAAATAACAGCAACAAAAACAACAAGTAAGAGGATTGTCCTGATAGTACATATCTTTGAATCTAATATGCCATCTACTTAAGATTTCTAAAGATTTTTTTAAATAGATAAACAGTAAAGATTGTTACAAAGAATTCCATTGACATCATCCAGAGACAAGCTACAACCAGGAATAGATTTTCATACTGCATTTATTGCTATAAAGCAAATAAAACGACAAAAATATAATGACAAAAAAAAAGTAGTAGTTATATAAAAATACATGAATACATGGAAGAGATTTTGAAAAGGAATATCTGCATTAGCGTAGTATAATTGAGTTGATTGTGTAGTAGCTAGCTCAGACACAGGAAGCAGAGCAACAGTAGCAGTATGGGTGAGCTAAACTTGAGGTACTTACTGAGGTCAGCAAGGGCATTTTGTTCTCTGAATCCTATACTGTATTGGGAGAAACCAGTATAAGAAATAAAGTTTCAGTTCAGTTTAGTCAACTGATTTTTGTATGTCTGCTAAGCTGTGAACACCTTTTAAGGACACATTTCTGCTGTATTTAAAGGAATTCATCTTCTAAGGATATGACATGTCCTTTTAGCTGCATTTCAAAAATTCCAACCTAACCTTTAGCCCAGCAAGGTTGGGTGAACAAAGGGAGAAGTAGCGCATGCTCTTGCATTAATCAATATAAAATAAATCTTGGAAAAGGGGCAGCTTGTGTTTTTCCACATGAGTTAGTATGCCAAAGATAAACCTCAGTCTGCTAATTCCTGTGCAAACTACAACTACCTTTGTCCATATCACAGCTCCAAAGAGTAAGGCCCTCAAAGGCACAAATAAAATACTTCTCCCCCACTTTAACATATGCAAATTTTGGTACTCTGATTCAGTTGTATTCAAAGTGGACCTATTAAACAGTCATATTAATGAACCAGGGGTATAAGGTTTTCACTTAATTCTTGAGTTAATAACAGTTTTTTTTAAAAAAAAAAAGAAAGAAAAAAGTATGATTTGGCTCTGGACACATTCTAATTAAATTTGCTTTATATGAACAGACAAATTATTTTCAGCCTATGAAGATTTATTTCAGCAACAAAATAAATGAAAATAAATGTGTGATCTGTGAGATATATGAAGAACTATACACAGTTCTTTGATTCCTCAGTCTACAGAAGAGAAGCCTGAAGAAGACTTAGTAACAATTTTCAAATGCATAGAAGCCTGCTGTAAAGAAGCTTCAGTTCATGTCCATAAATAAGGTGCAGTGGCTTCAAAGAATAGCAAGGAATACTGACTTAATGCAGTACTGGGATAGATTACCTTGATGAACTGATCTTGCCTTTGTGCAAGACAACCTTAATAGCCTTAAAAGTTTTCTTATTCTACATCTTATACTATTTACTTCATCTTATGAGTTTTAAGTATATTCTAGAACAAGATTCTGAAGTTATTTTACAATTTACCATATGCACCTGTGATTCAACAGAAACTTCACACTAAGACAAATCTGTGTGATGCTTATTAAAACAACAGAAAAGAACTTAAAATATGACCTGTCAAGATGTAGGACTATTCTCTGGACCTTTGCTTGTCTAGACTACTTTGCAACCAATCTTCTTAAATGTCATTCTATACCTTTTACTATTTGAAAATCACCATGATGCAAGCATCAACTTTTTAACATTAAGAAATTAATTACTATTTAAAATCTCCCATCAACCCAACAATACTGAACCACTCTGTATTCCAAACAAGCATGTGATTTATTCACTGATTAATTCAAAAGATTATTTAAGATCATGTGTGTATGGCAAATCATAAATAAAAAGCTAAGTGTAACTATGTTTAATATATGACATAAAATTATTAAACTATTTATAACATACTACACAATATATGTATAGATATAAAGCATAAGCAAAAAAAAATACAAAGAGAGTACAGCTAATGGAGAAATTAAGAGCATTACTGGGAATCAAATATAATAATTTAATACTGTAATATTTTAATATTTAAGAAGATAAACCTAATTTGGGTCAGAATCCACTAACATTATTCAGTACCTGGAGCTTTGACAATGTATTTCCTCTCTGATGTATGTAACTAAGACACCAAAGAAAATGTCATGTGTGACCACCATTCAAACACTGCACAATAAAAATCTTCTGAAGTATTGTTGTGACAATTCCTCTCTCTCTTTTTTTTTTTTTTTACGGTTAAAGAATAGAACTGGATTTTGGCTCAGAAGCATTTTTCAAAGCGAACACTGCATAAGAAGACTGCCCATCGACAAAAACAACAAAAAGTACAGAACGCTCCCTAAAAAGTAGAATCATTTATTTCAGTCAACAGAAAAACAAGAGAAACATTCCAGTAACAATGTTCAATCAAATTTAAGAAAATATTTGTAAACTCTACTTATTTTTGGATTATGAAGTGGCTAATCAGAAGGGGAAACTACTTAGAAGGAGCAGCAGGCTCCTACACCTGCTCAAGATCAGAAGACCAAAATAATTGCCTCAGTTTTGGAGGCTCCGGTTCAAGTCCCTGCTTTACAGGATTCAGAGCAATCAGAGATTAAAAAATCTATTTGGAGGTCAGATTTAAAGAGCACTCCCACAGCATCATGGAATACCTTACCAAGACACCTTCCCAAACAGAAGCAGGCATTTAGATCTGAGTATAATCACTGCAGCATGAAAATAGTCATGAGAGATTTTGTTTCACAAAGAACATGTCACATGCTTATACAAGTACCCACCACAAGCACAACCTTATGACTGAACTTAAAAATGTACACCCTCAGACTGAAGGAACACAGAAGTGAGCTAAATCTACCTCACAGTCAAGCACAAATTGATTAAGCCTGAGCAGGAGGCCAAGAGGCAGCTGGCAAATTTGTTCTTACTGCTATTGGTATGAACTTCCAGCGTTCACTTGACAGGGAGGTTTTCTTCAGTGCTGGAAGAGCCAGACAATGGGACCATTGTCCTTTTGTCTGAAAGTTTGCACAAGGATATCAGCTCTGTTTTAATTCAAGGGTTTGGGATGGTATAAACAGATCAGCCGTAGAAATCTGGAAACTGTGCTGCTGGTTCCCTAGGAGCACGGTACTGCCTTGGTGATGGGGAAAGACCAAACTTTATATGAAGTACAGATTTTTCTCACATGTCACGTTACTGGTGACAGAAATGAAAATATTTTGAAATATTAATAAGTGATACAAGATGAAGATGTCTCAGAGATGCCAGTGGCCTCATTAATTCCTGTAGGAAGTGCTAAAGTTGAAACAACTTCTGTAGCAAAACAAATGACTTCAGTGATTTCTGTTACTTGAACCCGGCTACCCAGTTGGGAACTTGGCACCCGTTTCAGCTCACTGTGCATTGTGTGTACAAAAGCTGACTTGTTCTCTACCTACTGTGGTCCCTGGCTTTGGACTCACAAGCTGCAGTTGTGACCTGACCCCCAAGGTTGGAAGCCCACCTGGGGGTGGCTGTGGCTTGCTGTGAGTGAGGAGGGACTCTCAAAGGTGCTGCTGAATTCTCTGAGGCTCCGCCTCGCTTTAGCTGTGGACTGAAACCTGCTTTCTCAGATAAACTCCATATTACCAAAGACATTGTTTTTAAAGTCACAAGCTCAGTTTTTAAACACCTACCTTACAGCCAGTAGCATGGCAATAACACCTACAAAAAACACTATGCAAAGAGAAGGCCAGCTTCAACCATATACACATATATGTATATATATGAGGCAAAGAGATGCTGATTTAAAAGGGAAGCTGAAACATTCAGCTTATCTTAAGCTTTACTTTTATAATAGCAGAACCATATTTAGCTAACGCATTCACACATAGAATTAATTAAGCTGTGTTTAAAGCATTCTATTTATAATTATTAATTCTCCATTTCCTGCAAATCACACTAATGAGGCATGCACTTGATTTCAAAATTATTTTTAAAAAGTTAGCATAAATTGGCACAGGTACATTAAATTTATACCCAGCTGAAAGATCTAGGTTGCTACGTATTGAAAATAATTTAGTGTGGGGATATGGCAGATGAGGGCAAGCAAGCTTTTACCACCATGTTACTAACAATACACACCAATAAAAAAATAAAAGTTTCATTTTTAGTTATATGGTTGCAATCTATCAAAAGTCCACCCCTACATAAAGTTGAGAAAACTTTCAGAAAGAAATCAAGACACCCCCCCATTATTATTTTTTTTTAGCTATTTACATTACTGCTCTTCAACTCTTGAATATTTTTTTTTCTTTTTTTCTTTTTTGTCTTTCATTGCAGCATATATACCATTGCAATTTCTGCAATACCACTGCACTGTTCTGCAATTTCTTTTGGGGCAAGAGTAGTCTATGTTGTTCTGAGAATGAGCTGAGTGAGTCATAAGGAGCACGAAGTAGGTGACAATGGGTAAAATCCCTTTTTGCCCATTTCCTACATCCCAGTCATTGGGGAGAAAGTGGGATGCTTCTTTTTCAAGACTACATGTTTTATAAAAGTATGGAAGAAGCAATAAGGGCTTAGAAGGGGAATTTGAACCATCATTATTTCCTACCAGCATACAGCTAGTTATCAAAACTGTATCTTGCCCATAACAACTGTTCACATACTTATTTGTAGAAATTTGTATCTTCCATTCCGACTGGCACATCAATCTGCTAAAGCCTAAAATAAAAAAAATAAAAAATATAAAAATTTAACACTATGTAAGAAGTTAAAGGTCAATGAAATTAAATTCAACTGATGTAGCCTGAAAGGAGTCCAGTTTGCAATGAAAATGTCTGATTGATATTTGGTAGGTGTATTTGTGAATTACCCACACAATTTTTCCCTAATATCACCTGAAGTGAGTACATTAAGGAACTCCAATTCTTTTTTAATTAAAATTCAGTATAGCCAAACAGACCAATTTAAAGTTTGTCAATACCATTCATCCTTTCAAATAGAGTGTTTTTAAACAACAAGAATACATCAAGTGTCCTTGTCAGACATAAACCTCAAATTAAGGTAAATTGTTTAAAGATCACAGTGTTTGCTTAATTTTAGTGGTCCATATTTACTCACAGAGTAAATATGTTCCAGAAGATATAATGTACTTGACAAATTCTAAATTGAGGTAAAACATCTTTAAAAGAAACATGCATTTCTTTGAGCTTATACTGCTTTACAAAATGACATCAGGTAGGAGAAACTCAGGTAAATGGGGAAAAGAGCAGAACTCACAGATGGCTGCCAAACGAAACGCAACATTGCATTTTTTTCCTATCTAGAATGAAGGTTATAGAAATGGAAATGTTCAAAATGTGTGAGTACCTATGTAGTCCCAAACTGAACTGACTGTATTACTATGGAGTTCTGCTCACAGATCTGAGTATGCTTTCAGATATGGCTTAATGTAAGGGGTGCAAATCAAAACCCAGACCCAGAGTACTTTTCCATTAACTTAAGGGGCCTTTATATCAAGAGTAGAACGCTTCAACATGAGAGAAGCACCTACAAGATCTCTACCAAAAAGTGAATCAGGGACCTTTATTAAGGTTCTATCATTATCAAAGAACAATGGGATATCCACAGAAATTGAAATAGAGATGGTTCACATCTTTTTTTCATACTTAAGCTGTGAAGCCCATTGTGATAAGTATCTCACTGTCTAATAGTTGAGCTAGATGCTAAAAGGGACTTAAGAATAACACTCTCTATTATGTTTCATTTCTTTCTTTCAAAGTAGTAAAACACAGCTGAGGTACTTGCTTTCCTGTGGAAAGGAGGCAGGTAGTCTGAAGGGCTCTCTGGAAACATCTTCTAAAGGCAGCAGAGTCCAGAATCTTTAGTGTGTTTCCTTCTATTATTCTTCTCACTCTGATCTGACAGTGCTTGTATAAAGGTGGCTACTTGAATTACTGTGAGGGCTACTTCACAACCGGAAGCAAAACAAAATCAGAAGAGTGCAAAGATAGCTTCTTAACACCTGAGCCAGCCTACTCTTGTGTGCCCCAGGTTGTGCCATATCACTTCATAAAATTGATGGTTTCACCAAATACACTTATACCAGAGACCAATATGAGCATTCCATCTGGTGAGGCAGAATTATGTATTTTCATCATTCAGAGCACTAGTTAATTGAAATCAGGAGCATATTTCCCTAAACCCAATGATTTCCAAACTGCTCCCTACAGAGGCTCTGGAACTTCTAAACATTTAAGCATGGATAATGCTTTAAGATGGTACCAGTGCAAATTGATCGCTGAACTTATGCTGGTAGGTACGAAACTCATGTCAATAATCAATTTTGAGAGGAAAACAGTTCCCATATCCAATCATAGAGTTTGGTAAGCATGCAGCAATTTTGCAAACCCTTATTGTACAAATTAAAAGTAAACATTTGGATTATTTTTCATAGAATCATAGAATATCCTGAGTTTGAAGGGACCCACAGGGATCATCGACTCTGGCTCCACAAAAGACTACCCCAAAATTAGACCATACATCTGAGAGAGTTGTTCAGAGGCTTCTTGAACTCCATCTGGCTCAGGGCCATGACCACTGCCCTGGGGAGCCTGTCCCGGTGCCCAACCACCCTCTCAGTGCAGAACCTTTTCCTGACACCCAGCCTGACCCTCCCCTGTCCCAGCTCCATGCCGTTCCCTCGGGTCCTGTCGCTGTCCCCAGGGAGCAGAGCTCAGCGCCTGCCCCTCGTGAGGGAGCTGCAGGCCGCCATGAGGCCTCCCCTCGGCCTGTTCCGCTCTGGGCTGAGCAAACCAAGGGACCTTGGCTGCTCCTGCAGCTGAGAGCTGCTCTCAAACTCCATTTTGACTAATACTTTTTTTTTCACAGAGAAGTGCTAAATAGTCCTAACAGTCTTGTAGAATCAAATGTTTTTCATGTTTTATAGTTTTAACATATTTTATTTTATTTTAAAAATACTATCACAGAAAATCCAAGTCCATAGCTAACAATGTCATGAAAGTTGGTATGCCTACATCTTAAATGTAGGGAGTTTGTTCTTTTCATAGCTACTCTGTCATTTCCTTGCATTATTATTTACATCCCCAGCAAATCTTTCCTACAGTCTTCTTCCATTTCCCCCCGAGAAAAATAGCCTTCCTAAGAAAGAACTTTTAACTATTTGAGAATCTAATAACCTGTCAGAATTCTACTGCTAAACCTACCTCTCAAAGTTGTATTGAAAACACAGAATGATTAAAAAAGAATAGAGCTGTGAAAGCTTTAAGGCAGTTTTCCAGTTTTTCTAGGTGTTTGTCTACAACTAGTATGAGACTCGAAGCTCTGGTAAAAGAGTAACTAACACTACTGTACAAATGAGCATATTCTAACTTTTGATATTACAGGCAAGAAATCTTTCTCACATCCCTTTCTATTTTCTTGCTAAAAAAACTCCAAGGAGTCATTAAAAGTCATGAGGCTAGCAAAAGGTTTTACAAGAGACAGAGAAAACATGCTGTGCACAGTGCAGTGTTTCTCACAGTCAGAAATGAGGGTCAGTTGGACCAAAAAGAACTGTAAACTCCAAGGAAAGATTTAGATGAAAGTAAGTAAGGCTTTTTATCATTTTCACCCTTTCACTACATGCTTTAAGCCTTTGAGGGAAGGAAAAAAGCATTGTTTGAAGATGTTGGTTCTGAGTCAATTTAATCAACTGCGCAGTTCCTGGGAGTTAAAGCACTTCCAGGTACCAGCTTCAGCTGGATTGATCAGGTGAACACAATTGAAAAAAGACATGGTCCTAGGTCACATCATTTCTGCCCAAATGAGGTGTCAAATGTCAGGCCAAGTTCACAAGAAATATGTGAACATGCGGTATACATGCAATTCACCTTTTCTGGTCTCCAAGAATTTGTTCAGCCCCAGTGACTCCAATCTCAAACACCGCATGCCAAAATGACCTGCACAGCTCACAAGTTTCAGAGCCACTGCTAGTTTAAACTGAGAAACTGTGCCCTTTCTGAGCTTCATTGTATCTTGCCCTACTCTTTTCCTACTCCCTCAGCACCAGCATCTGTAATTCTTCCTATGACGTGGAGATTTCTTGTAGCCTTTCCTTGCAAGGGAAGGAAGCTTCCAAACTCAGACTCACACCTCAACTTCAGCCTATCATGCACCCAGCCTGAGTGAAAGCAAAGAGAAGTACTCCCTTTCTTCTCCCTCATCTTTCATGCTTACATCTCTCCTTAGGCCAAACAGAAATGAAATTTTTTTGTATGAAGCAGCGTTCACACTGATGAGTGATTTTTTTTTTTTGGGGGGGGGGGGTAACTTATTTCACACCTTATTTAATCATAGATGTATTTCAAGTCATGCTCCTAACACAACTAAATCAACTATAGCTGGATTAATGCCTGAAGCAACTCGAGTAATTATAAAAATATTAATCAGGGACTGCAGCTCAGATCTTATCCACTAGATGTGTGTGGTACACACATTGCCCCAAGGGTCTGGACCTGAGAAACTGTCTGTCCTGAAAGAACATTCCATGAGCCCACATGCACTGAGTACAGCTGGAGCACGTGGCAAAACATTTTATGCTACATACGTTTTTGAAAACATCAGCAGTACAAAAATGGGAAAAATAGGGGCTTTTTAGTAACTCTGCTTTATAGACAGAAGGAATAATAATGCTAGTTTCTTCCAGCTGTCCACTAAGACAACTGAGTTCATAAACAAAAAGTTCATAATCTAAATGTAATAGATTTTGCTTCCTCAGGCAGTGCAGTGTTATGAAAGTGTTTAAAATGGACTTTTCTCTGTGTAATCAATAAAGCTTTCACAGAAAGATTGGTTCTGTTCCAAAGACTTTCTTAGCTGCCTGCACAGGATTCTCAAACACCAAATAAGTCTTTCATCAATTTTATCTTAAAAGTCTCTCCCATTTATTTATAACCCTTCCTCAAAGTACATTGAATCTAAAGGTGAAAAGTACAGTGAATATAAATGTGAAGAAATATTTAAATCATAACTTAAAAACAAAACAAAACCTCAGTTTGTAACCCATATTGATACTATATGCAACTTAGTTAAATAAATTAAGTTAAAAGTAGTTTAGATAAAACAAACAAAGAAACAAAACAAAACAAAAAAATATTACCTAAGTCTCCAGGTACAGGTACATCCATGCATTAATTACATTACAGATAATATCTTTATTTGAGATTGACTATGTTTAAGTAAATATTAGAACATTTTCATTAACAACAATCAATGACTGGTTATCTCATATTTCTGATTTCCTGATATTTTTAACATCTGTGAGCTTTGAATGTCTTCCTATGACCTCCACATGCTTAGAAAATACTCTTGACCTCCCTCTGAAACTCAGGATTTCAGAAAAGTTCTATCTTTTCTTCTCTGATCAACAGTCACTAGTAAAATTGTATATAGTCTTCTCTGAGAGTCAATAGGAACTTGAAGAGTTCTACTTGTTCTCGGGAGAGGGGGATATTTAAGTTGGACAGCCTTGACAAAGGAGAGAGAACAGAAAAATCATCCTGTTGCACCCTTAGAATTTACAAATTTATAAGTCAAAATACTTGGTTTATTGCAAAGGGGAAAATATCACCGTCTCAAAGACTGAACAGAAATTAAAATGTGTAGACTTTTTTTTATTTAAATAGGTTGAATCCAAGAAAGTATTTACATGTACAGTGTATACTCGCAGGAGTCTGATCTGTTGGGTTAACTAGGTTCTACAGCAATATAAGTGATGGTAGTATCTTATGGGGATTTCCTAAGAATATTTCTCCTCATATAAGAAACAACCATCCATCAGGCATACTATATGCAAACATCTAATAGCCAAGATAAGTTAGTTTAGCCTTTTCCCTCCTACCTCAGTGTCAATCTATTACATTACTTACATCTGCAGCAGAGTGCATGGCTGCATGGCCATTTGGTGGTGAAAAAGTAAAGTGGCCTAGAGTAGCAGTTTCAATTTATTTCAACTATTGATTTTGAAATCAATTTCAGCACTCAGGAGGTGGCATCTGTAGCTGAAACCATCTTGGTAGCAAATTTTTGAACACTACCAATGGGTGTCTACTGTCCCTTCTGTTTCAAATGTCACCATTACTGTGTTCATTCTTCCTGAATTAATAGCAATATTATTGCATTCTACTGCAGTAAGTCAAAATGATTAAAATGTTGTAACTCACTGCTATCTATCCTCTATGATTACGCTCAGTGAAGTTATTGCAGATTCATTAAACAATGAAAACATTATATTTGGGATGCTGATCTACCATAAAAAAAAAGACTGTAACTGATCTATATCAGGTATCTGATAAGACTAAGACTTGCTAATTTGTACATCTACAAGTGAATGTATAAGCATTTGCCTCAGTTATGCTAAGGCATTTAGCAACTTGCATTAATTAATTTACCCAATAGCTTTCTCTACTACCAGGCCACAGGTTTCCTGGGCAGAGCTATCTTTTCAGTCAAGATCACTTGCTAAACATATTTCTGTAGTGTGTCTTTTCACCTGAATTTACCTATCTCACATCTTGATTACTACATGACCTAACCAAGTTATGCCTTTTTTTTTTTTTTTTCCTGGAGTCACTTTTTTGATCATCTTCTCATCAGTTTTCCTGCATCTACTTAAAACCACATCGCAATTCCAAACTGCTCCTAGTACTTTGGACAAACAGCTCTCTCTGGTGGGGACCCTTAAAAATACTTTCTTATATTAAACCATTCATGTATTTTATTTATCTTCAAAAAATAAAAATAAAAATAAAAAATCCTTTAATCTGTAACATATTCTCTGTATATTACCTGTCAAAACAAATTATTTTGCCTTAGTTTTCCATAGCCTATTACATTTAAAATATATGTTTTTACAGTCCAAAAATTTGCAATGCTAGTGAATATTGAACTAAAAGCAAATACTTACAAGAAATGTGGGCCAAGGAACATTCCTACAAATATAGATATGTTATTACACATTAAAATATAAATTGCTTGAGAATCAAATATAAGATGCATATACTGAAAAAAAAAAAAGGAAAGAAAAAGAAAAGACAAATGCTACACTTGATTATATTAACCGTAACAGTATGTGTCAAACCAGTACAATAATCCTGCTCTGCTCAGCAATACTCAAGTTTCAACAGCAGGACTGATTGGATTCAGTTTGGGACATGACATTTTAAAGAGACAAATTGAAAACCAAGCAGATGAGAAAAATGAAGATGACAAAAACAATTTGGAAAATATGATTCAGAATGGTATATGTTTTGCAACCTTTTCACATGTATAAAGCAAATGGAACTAGAGAAATATACCAAAAAGAAAGATGGAGTCATAAAAAAAAAGTTTCCTCCAGTATTAAAATTGCCATGTTTAACACTTTGTACTTAATAATTAAGTGAAAAAGAAAAAGAAAAAAAAAAACAGAAAGATGAAGGGGCAGAAAAGTAAAGTTATCTCATTCATTATAACAACATCTAATAAAGATGTCATAACTAGGGAATGGGAAGGTATGTAGGTATGTACTAAAAGCAATTTGAATGCACAATATGCGAGTATGCTGAGGTGAGATCTATATGCTCTATGGTTGCTAAGTGAGCCCATTTTCAGTATTAATTTTAATTCGCTTTCCTCACTACATATCTAAACATAGTGCTGAGTAAAAGGCCTTTAATTTCCTCAAAGGGCACAATTTCTCTTCAGGTAATTCCCAGTTCCTGTACTATGTTCATCACTATGATGAAAGTTTTACAGAAATTAAATTTCCTTAAAAAAAAAAAAAAAAAGATCACTTTCTTTTTTATTCCTCCTCCTTTCACTAGAAAAAAATTTTGCTGAAGAAAAATAAAATATAAAAAGAAAGTAATCCAATACTGGTAAAAAATTAGATCTTGAATGTTTCATCTTGTCAGTCACCTATCTGGAAAGCATTCTTAAATTCAGTTTTTGTAAAGTCAGAAAAGTACATCTAAATATATGGACTTGAGATCTTGAATTTAATTAAACATTATACAGCAATTTGGTTCACTGTGTAAGGGATGGGTCTCATTTGTGTTCTTCGCAATCCACATTCAAGAGGACACTGCAGTTTTCTATGTGAGCTGCAGTGTCCTAAGCAATCAATGCTTTACTGTCTCGGTATGTTCTGTAATGAAGAACCAACAACAGCATAACCAATCAAGGTCAGTCATTCTGGTCCGGATGGAATGGAATCCTCCCTCCTATCACCCACAGATACCATTTGCAGATGCTATTATATTAGGGAGACAGTGAGAAATGCAGGCTAAGTGGTCCCCATTGTCAAAATCCCTGCAGGAAAAAGAATTGCAGAGGGGAGGAATGATAACAGCAACAGTTGACTCAGAAGCTGTATTTCCGGAGAAGGCTTAGTGCCAAGGGCATTTTCAGAGACTTGGGCTGCCAAACTTCATATGTTTCAAGTAAACATATGTAAAATGAGATTTTTCAGAGACTAGTGACTTGAGAGGCAAATTTCATAAAGATGGAAAAAGTCATCTCAGGCAAAATATAGTTCCTCTGATCTCAAGCCTCTGCTCTAACATACAGAGGATATGAGATCATTTGGATTAAATGGTTATATGATTTTATTAGCATGGGTAATAAGAATTTTTCATTAATTCTGTTTCAGAAAATAGCTAAGCTATTTTAGCTGAAATAGCAGGAAAAATAGATATCTAAAAGAGAGAGCATATGGAGAGGGGAAGGGGAGGGAAGGTCACTGTGCTTGCATTTTAAAGTTATAAAGATACCTGAAGTAAGGTCATACAGTAAAAACTGATGGAGAAATGTGACAATTACGAAATGCTATCAGGTCTACGTTTAGTATCTATGGAATATCAATCACCTGAGTTAAATGTGACCAATTAAAATCTGTCAAAAGTTAAATGTCAGAAGTCAGTTGTCCAAACTGCGTGGAAATCTAACTTTAAGCTTTAAAACAGTGGCCAAAATGCACCAATATTCACTAATGTTTAGGGTGTAGGTTTTGGTTTGTGTTTTTTTCTGTTGTTTGTTTGTTTTTTTAAGGTATATATGGATTCAAGATGAACATACTAATTTTGAAATTATTTTTATACTAGAATATCATTTACATTCTGATTTTCATATTGTTTGTGTGTGAACTACAACAGAAAAGATGTTTTTGGACCTGGCAAAAGAAACTCCTACCTAATGCCGTATGCCCATGTCAACCATGTCACACCCAAGTCCCACACACTTCACCTCACACATACCATCCTGGTGCTTCCTTTTTTTCCTTCTAGTAGCAGAAAGAACAAGAACATTATGAAGTGTAAATGCTCAGACTTAACATCTGTAACAGATGTTTATGGCTTCAGGGGAACCTACTCCCCCAGCACTAAATTAAGTGCTTTAAAATAAACAGATAATAAAATAAGAATACACCATGCCATTGATCTTTCATACCTAACACAAAGTAACCACCTGGTAATTCACATATGCCTATTCAGTGCTGACTCTGTAAACAGCTGAATCATGTTTGTATTCATAACATCCAAGAGCAGACAAGTAGCTCTAATGCATCACGGAGTCTAATGAATAAAAGCATGTCTGCAGGGCCTGAAAATGAGTCTCAAACCATGCAAAGGGTACTTTTTAGGTCACTGCTGATAAAAATGGTTAAATATATATAGAAATAAAAATTGTCAATTACTAAGCAAAAAATAAAATCTTTCAGGTACTGTATGACCTCAGTACCTACAGAATTTTTGCAATTGTTTGATGTGGTGGTTTTACTCAGGTGGGCAGCCGAGCTCCACCACAACCGCTCTCTCACTCCCCCTCCTCAAAGAGGAATGGGGAGAAAATACGATGAAAAGGGCTCAAGGGTTGAGATAAGGATGAGGAGATCGCACAGTAATTATCGTGATGGGCAAAACAGACTCAGCATAGGGAGATAGTAAGATTTATTACGTATTACTAACAAGCTAGAGAAGTGAGAAACAAAGGAAAGAAAACAAAAGCACCTTCCCCCCCATCCATCCTCTTCCACCTCCTCCCCCCAAGCGGCACGGGGGAATGGGGGTTATGGTCAGTCTATAGCGCTTCTTCTCCGCCGCTCCTTCTCGGTCACTCTTGTCCCCTGTGCTGTGGGGTCCCTCCCACGGGATGCAGTCCTTGCCGAACTGATCCGGCGTGGGCTGCCCACAGGCAGCAGCTCTTCAAGAACTGCTCCAGATATGGGTCCGTACCACGGGGTCCATCCCTCTGGAGCAAACTGCTCCAACCTGGATCCCCCACGGGCAGCAGCTCCTGCCAGGTCACCTGCTCCTGTGCGGTCTCCTCTCCATGGGCTACAGGTCCGGCCCCGAATCTGCTCTGGCAGGGATCTTCCACAGGCCGCAGCCTCCGTCGGTGCAGGTCCACCTGCTCCACCGTGGTCTCCTCCACGGGCTGCAGCATGGAACCCTGCTCCACCGTGGTACTCCATGGGCTGCAGGGGGACAGCCTGCTTCACCATGGTCCTCACCACAGGCCGCAGGGGACTTCTGCTCCGGTGCCTGGAGCACCTCTCCCCCTCCTTCTTCACTGACCTTGGTGCCTGCAAGGCTGTTCCTCACTCCTCTCACTCTCCCAGCTGCTGTGTGGTACAGTGCTGTTTTTTTTTGTTTTTTTTTGTTTTTTTTTGTTTTGTTTTTGTTTTTGTTTTTGTTTTTTAGATGAGAATGATTTAATTAAAGGGAAAGGGAATGGGGAGAAAAAGAAACAAAAGAAACAATAAGGCCGCGCGGAAGCACAGAGAGAAAGAAAAAAAAGTTATTCTCTACTTCCCATCAACGAGCAATGTTCAGCCACGTCCTGGGAAGCAGGGCTTCAAAACACGTAGTGGTTGTTCAGGAGGACAACCCTCTCCCCCACGAGAGCCCCCCTTTTTATTGATGAGTGTGACATCAGGTGTTATGGAATATCCCTTTGGTTGGTTTAGGTCAGCTGCCCTGGCGATGTCCCCTCCCCATCATTTGCTCCCCCCCAGCCTGCTGGCTCTTGGGGGCTTGGAGGGCGTCCTGATGCTGTGCCAGCACTATGCAGCAATAGACACAACACTGGAGTGATACCAGTGCTGTTCCAGCTACGAGTGCAGAGCACAGCACTGTGTGGGCTGCTGCAGGGAAAGGTGACTCCATCCCAGACAGACCCAACACATTTGACTTCTCTCTTATGGAGACTTGCAAACTTTGCAACTTTTGATATTTAGAAATCTACTTTTAATTTTCAGAATAGGTGTATCTATGGCTAGTTGAAATGTACTTCTATATGTCTTCTACCTTTCAAACTGCTTCTCTCTCTAGTATTCATACTTCTGACACATTTTTAATATACATATAATACCCTCTCTTGTCAGTCTCCCTTGTGCCTAAACCTGTTAAGCACTTTTATTCTTTCAAAAATTTTTCATTCCCTTCTAGGTTCTCTGCATCTCTCCAGGCCCCATCTTTCTTGAATTGGTGACTCGGACCATATATGGCTTCCTAAATGAGATCTCACCAATCTTGTTCAGTAGTATTTTTCTGTCTGTTGGAAATATCTTGCTGGACATATTCTACAATCACATTTGCCTTTTCTTCTCTGTTCTGTCTTTTTGGTCTCTCACAGCCATTCTCACGTTTATAGTAGGTCATTTTCCTTTTCTATCATTTCCTCCAGATCATCTACCTGGTTTATAAAATAAATTCTTGCTATCTATCATGAAGAAAAACTACATAGTTTTATGATTGACTTGTTAATTTTTCCTTTACAAGCAGATATGGAAATTAATAAAAGCCTTTCCCAACCACTAGCCTTTATTTCCTAAACACCTCCCTCTCACTGACAAGCCTACAAGGATTCTATAGGATATTTTTGAAAGTCCCTAAAGTTGTTGCAAGCCATTGACAGTTTTATTTTTCCTCTTTATAAAAGGCATTGGTTGTAAGGCAACTCATACAGTAGAGAGAATTTAATGAAAATAATACCAAATATGGCACATACCCTGCAGTCCATATGAAAGGACAGATCATTTCTCAAAGTGGACATCCAGTCAAAAAAAAAATACTAAGGTGGGGCAAAAGGCAAGAGCACAGAGGCCTAAGGCTCATAAATATATTGATTAAACCAAAGTCACAGTTCAAAGTCACAGTTCAAAGTCCCATCTGCAAATAATCCAACAAATTCCAGGCACTTTTATCTAGAAAAATCCCCCATTATTCTGCATTTTCAAACCATTTTTTTTCTAGGACTAAAGCGTAGACTCAGTGCTTGACTTCACAATAAATTCACATATACGAAGAAATACCACAAGATTATACTTCACATTAGCCCTGCAACACTAACAACAGTATTTAGGGCCTAGATAGTGGTCCTTCAGCTTAAGCTTTCCTTGTGTGTGCAAATATTTGCACAAGAAATAAACATTTGACATAGAAATTACCCCAAAAAGAATAGTAATAATCAAAAATACTGTTACTTATAAAAAGCTAATTCCACTCAGTTTCTGAAATAGCACATGCACTGCAAAGAGAAATCAAAAATAAATTAGTAAGACATGAAAGTAATTTTATTTCTTACGTTTTACTTGAAAAATCATTTCATTCATTAAAAAATAAAATTGATTTGGTTTTCACTAGAACTTGGAAAGCCAGTGATAAGAGCAGAGAAAGACATGACCAACAAAGCAAAACTATATTGCAGTAAGATGACTCCAACAGCCTTTCCCATGAACATGCATTGATCTCGCTACATAATCATTCTATTATCTGAGAAAATAATGTTGCTTGGTTCCTTTACACTACATTGAACTTACACTGATATCTTCCTTACTGATGTTGATAGTAAGAGTCTGGTCCAATTATTCATTAATCTCTTTCTCTTCCCTTTTAAAGAAAACAGAAATACAATTTAAATAAATAAATAAATACAATCCACATATAATATAGACTATTTTTACATAACTGTTTAACATAAGCAAGGAAATTTTCTGCTACTGCTAGATACAGTATTTCCATATACACATTGGGTGAAGAGAATCAAATGTGTCTCTGAAATTAGAACAGAAGATGGCTCTAAAACAATCAATATGTGAACTCTGAGTCAAGGCCCAAGCTACTAGATGTGTAATCCCTCATTTTTCTTTCCATCCTTACTGCTTTCAAATAGCAGCTGAGTTTACTCCCTCTCCACACCCCGAGTCATTACTAGTGAAGGATGCATATTTAATTAAAAAAAAAAAAAAAGTTTTGTTTTTTAGGACCTGTTATCACAATGATATATATGAGTTTTGTATATCTATGGCAAATGACATTTATGCCTTAAATTCCATTTTTTTTGGAAAGAGTCTAAAAATGGGATATTTTCAAGTGACGAACAACATTGTCTACAATAGGTGAAGACTGTCATCTAAAAAGTTTCTGTCCCCATGCAGTCTTTAGTCTGGCCTTGCCAGCAAGAGTTGCTATAAAAAAGGCCACCTTTGTTAATTGAAACTTTTTAACCTTTCTTAATTGAAACTTTTTTATGTATGCTTTAATTTGGAATACATTTTCTTTCAGCGGAAAATATTTTTCCTTATATTTTCTAAGAAAATGAACACCTCTCACTCCTTCATCCCTAAGTACCCAAAACAGAAACCACTCCAGGAGATCTGCTGATGTTTCTGAAACATAGTTTGATGAAGATTGACTCATTTTCTGTGATTTATTAGAGGCTAGAAAATGCCTAAAGATTTTATTTCCTCCTTGGTGTATCCATGGGTTTGAATTGTGTGTGCTAGTCTGGGAAAACATTTTTCTCCATTATTGTTTAGTTCTCTCCTTATCATTATTCAGCCTTTTATTCATTCCTGTATGTCGCTTATAATCCATATCACAGACTGTCTGATATAATGGCCATTTTTGCATTAATCATCTCTATTGATCATTTCCAGCTTTAGATATTAATGCAAAAAAAAATTAAATCAGTTGACCGAAGAATCAAATATGAAGAAAGAAAAAACATGCTACAACCTCATGCTCATAAAGGAATGTGTGTCCTTTGATGAAACACTGCTTTCATTGAATCACAGAAAACTAAAAACTTATGTCACTTTTCGATTAACTGTCCCTTGGGAAACATATGAATGACCTTGCAAATGATGTATAAGTACCTTATAATTTCTGAATTCAGCCCATTTCTAACACAATTCTAATACTGCTTCTACTCTGTTTCCTTCTTCACTCCATATTCTTCCTCCACATCAGTAAAAGTATCTTTATATGGACACCTATTTATGTCTTACACCATTTAGCTTCCTGTAAGCTGTTCCAGACTTCTAATGCACTTCTTTTGATAAAGAAATTAGAATTGCATGCATTATTCTAGATGTGGGCATGGGTTTGAATATTTTCTACTACTTTCCCAGTAACTCCTAATACTTAATTTGACTTTTCACCTTTAAGCAATGAAGATGATTAAAGGAAACAAAAATCAAAGTGCAATAACGGTATTTGTAATGAACATTTTAGAGAAGCAAACAGTATTTTCAAAGTTTTATTCCTTAATCAAAATTCAAGACTCTAGAACTGTCAGCATTCACAAACGTTTTTGAAGTGCGTGACAAGGTGCTATACTATCAACAGGTATATATATCTATATACATAGGTATATATACCTGTAGATAGGTGTATATATATGGATATATATAGGATGATATATATATACATATATATATATATATATATCGTCCAATATTATGAAACAAGCATAATTTATTTCAAAGAGCATGGCCAGCAAACTCAGGAAGTTATTATGTACTCCAGACAAAATAAACCAAGTGTGCTTTGTTTGCGTGTTTTCAATTCGGCAGATTTTAAATTCTTTTGACAACAGAAGATAAGCAGAGAATAGAACTCAATTTGTAAAGTTGATTGTAGCATTATTTACAAGCAAAGGAATAAGGTTAACTTGTTACCTATATGCTATCCTGTCAATTTTTCAAGCTAATGTGGATAGTGTCTTCCAGAAAAGAGACTGAAGAGGGGTAGACATTGTTTGTTTTTAGCTTTAGAATCTTCTCTGTCCCATAAAGAATGCCCAACCTTGTTTTCCTAGAGAATAATCCAAACCTTTTCTCTGTGGTAGCTGTAATTTTACTTATAATGTACAAATGTAAAGCCAGCAGTATGCTTTTAGAAATTTAAACCTAATGTCTCTTTATAGAATAAGTAAGCAAATGGTCTGACTTTCTGTTATTCAAATAAATGTGAATAGGTAAAATATTCATATAGATCTGAGTACGTTTTCTGGCAGATCAAAATAATTTGACTGCAAAAAGTCCTTTAAAATTAACCTACAGTTACTTCTGCATTAATGAAAGAGCATCCTCTTCAAGGCAGTTATTTTCATTAAACTCTTAAATCTCATAAATAAAGGAACACATTTTCAAATAGAGACTAAGAGCTTCAGTGCCAAAAAATCTAGCCTGATTTGACTGAAATGACTATTTTCTAGAGATTTACACCCTTGATTCTTTTATAACAAATTGGAGTTTTCAATGACAGATTTCATAATTTTCTTTTGGATAATTTGAGAATTTACTATTGAAAGGGTCATAAGATTTTAAACCATGGAAATTAAGCAGTCTAAGCTTAGTTTCTCTGGACAACTTACATTTGAGATAAAAAATAACCACAACTGATGAACATTTTTTTTGTGCTTCTTCTTAGCCTATTTTGTACAAAACCACAATTAGAGACTTTTACTTCATTCCAGGCAATGGCATTTTTAATCTACTTTAATAGGGCCAAGATTCCACCTAAACTTTTTCACTTAACAGATATTCTGCAGAATTACACATTGTAATTACATTCTACACATGGAAGACACCAGGACAGAATAGGTAAGAATTAGAATAGACAATTTTATGCTTAAAAAGCACTATCAACAGGTACAAAGCCTAACCAATGCAAAGGTCACATTCTGTGATGTAAAAGAGCAGCAAATGTTCTGTTCTATAATTGGTTATAGGACTCATTCATCATGAAAGAGCTCTACTGGATTTAGTTGAATGTGGTGAGCTACAAATAGTTTCCCTAATACAGTTCCCAATAAGGGACCTGAGCATATCAACATGAGAAAATTTCACAGTATAAGCTTTAAAAAAGAAAGATGAAAAATTTGGCATACAAAGTGTGGGCAACTATTTCAAATACAGAGAAAAATATTATTGTTGACCATATTTTTTTAAAAAAGTAATTAGGTAGCATCCAAAAAAGCACTAAACTTCTACCAATACGTATCTGGGACCACTGTAAGGCAACCACAAGCACTGTGCATTGTGGCAAAAAGGGCAATGTTTTAAAAGAAAGGTATATATCTAAACCAGTAAGAGTTGGGAATATAGTTGGAATTGATAATGCTGCAGTTTGCCAGCTTAACTCAGGATAGTAAAATGACTTTTTTTTTTTTCCTGGAGTTCACAGACTGTGTAAACTATTTGCTTGATAACATTGCCCATTTTTCTTGCTTTATGCACATTGATTTCCAATCCACAAAAGTTTGAATGTTCTCATTTGTCTTCCAAGGGTAAATCCATCAGAAACATTTCCTCTCCTATGAGGAAAAAGGAGGAGGAAGGAAGATCAGCCAATGCCTTCATTTGTTTGTTTGTTTTCTTTTGTTTTTGTCATGTTGTACAAGAGTAAACTAGAGAAACAGACATTCATTACTGAAAGAAAGGTGTGTGACATGACTGATGTAATATCTTCAATTAAATTGCAGAATTCACTGATTTGAGTAGAACTTGTGACAACAGAAGAACAAAGGAGAAACAAAAAAGTCAATGTTGTAGCAGCAAGAGAGACAAAAAGATAAATTGAAAGTCTAACATAGGCTACATATAAGGAAAAAAAAAAAAAAGCTTCCCTTTCTCCTTTACCTGATTCTTTTATATTAATTTTATGCTGATTTAATCTCGCTGCCTATGTAAAGTTATGGCTCAACATAACTGTAATTACATGACATACTATCAGTTTTACTAATGTTTGTTTTGTCTTTGATTTTAATTGAGGCTTATTCTCCACTACCTTTAACACTACATTTCTTAGACTGAAGAATAGCTAGCATAAATCACACATTGCTTCCTAAATCCACAAATAGGTATAGATAATTTTAAAATAATTTTGTTACCATAATTAAACAATAGACAGGCAAAAAAATCTTAAGGGCCTAAATACTCATTAAAAACTCTATTACTATTGACAAGAATGAAGGACCTCATTACCAAATACTTTTGAAAATGTTAGTTTGAGTAGAGGGTAGCAATCCCAACAAACTTTTGTTCATACCTATCCTCTTTAATAATTTGTATAAAAATATTTATTCTTACACTATTCATAAAATAAATCCCTCTCCTATGCATTTGATGGAGAAAATAATACTCTCAGAGTACCCTGGGCATAATGCTTATAATGCTATTATCTTAAGAGATAAATAATATTTATGTACCTATGTGTACATATTGACAAAACGTTCTCTCTGAAAAAGCTTTATAGTTGAACTGTCATTTTAAAGACAGACAAGAAAAAAAAAAAGAAGAGAGCTGCCTGCCCATAATGGTAGAAACTCTTATCTCTTGTTTACTTTGACTCTAGAAAGCAACAGAATACTGAAAGAGATTAATGTATAACTGGAGAATCACAGAATCACTGCTGTTTACAACAAGAAGTACTAGGTTGCAATAAGTACCTCTTACATTTTATAGACTCAGTATATCCAGACATAATGAGGAAAATCCAGAGAAGACCAATGGGGCATCTCTTATGCTTAAGAACTTCATGGATCTTGTTTGTTTCTGAATAAAAGAATATACACTTCTCCATCAAGCAGTGACAAGAAAAGTAAAAAACTGAAAAATAAAATATAAAATAACATTAATAGCAATGTCTCTGCGCTAAAACACTGAAATAAGTATTTTTGATAGTGTCTCTTATTGTTTGCAGGCTTAGCAATAGCACCGGAATGAAGGGAAGGGGCATCATATAATTTAGCCAGACAATGGAAACAAAACAGGCGCATTCTGGTTCTTCTTCTTTTTTTCTTTACTTTTCTTTTTTTTAAAATATTTATTTATTTATTTCCCAAATCACAATAAATAAAATGATCAACAGCAAGGGAGTGCAAGCCAACAAAAGCTTACACTATTGTGTAATATAATATCACACAATATAAAGCTCAGTAAAATATAAACTTTAACTAGTAAGCATTCAAATTCTGTAGTAGAAGTTTCAAGAAATTTCATGAGTCATAAAATGCATTTTAAAGATGAAAACAGAAAACTGTGTTAAAGTGTGAAAAAGGTTTTCATAGCTATCTAAACTGTGATCTGGTGTATAAAGCAATAGCGAATGCATTAGGATTCTTCAAGCTAAGAATCATGGCTCTTCTGAAAACACTGTGGGGTATCACTGAGATTGGGGTTCAAAAGAGTAATTTAAAAAATACTAAAATATATTATTCTCTAACATACAACTGCACAGTCTACTTCAATTTTTTTCTTTAATACTTTAATTTATATTTATTTTTAAGTCTTCTATATTGCCAAACACCTGGCCAGATGATGACACAATATAATGCCCTATATCATTCACAAGGAGAAACATTCAACAGGAAAGAAAAGGAAGACAGAAAGGTTTGGACTAAATAAAAGACAGTATTGAAAGAAGGCATGAAGCTGTCATCGACTGTTCTTCCAAAGAAGTTGGTGTTCTCTTCTACCTGTATTTAAACAGTTTCTCTAAATTACCATCATTTAATGTTTGAACCAAGTTCCCTAGTTCTGGGAACACGGCCTACTATTATTTAATATGATTTTGACAAAAAGTTTTAAGAAAATTGCAATTACTCTGAAACTGTTCAGTAAAGTATCTTCATTTAAATATAGAAAACATATTTTTGCTACCAGCCTACAGAACAAAATGATTAATTCTCTCAGGTTTTCTATGAGCACCATCTGGTCATTGGGATTGTTGCTATTTTACTTATTAACAGTTTCTCTTTTGACAATTTAGTCTTTGACAGTGTCTTTTTGCCTGAGAACATAGGGTACCTTGTATTCTCACCACATTTGTGTTAGCCACAGAAAGTACTGGAAACTGTCATACAAGATGGAGAACTTACTAACAAGTTTTATGCAAGGAAACAATTTCAAATGATTCTTTCTTGGAAGGGGAGAAGGCAATGGGTTTTTGTTTGTCTGTTTATTTCAAATTACCAACTGGAGCGCTCTTTCTACAAATGTGAGGTACCTCTCAAATGGTTCCGAGAAGGTATTTGCTCCCTAGTGAATGCAGATCATACTGAATACAAAACCAAAAAGCATTGGAATACATGGGAACCCCCAAGTAAAAGTAGTCATTTATGCTTAGGAGATCCTTATGTGTGAGAAATAATCAAGGACAACTGGGACAAATTTCTAGTGAGAAAAGTGACCCATCTGAATAGAAGTAGGTTGAACTGAAGACAAGGTGAAACTGCAGAGGAATGCCATATTAAAACTAATTAAACTTGTGATTGATGCTAGGTATGAGCCAAGAAACTACACACCATTGTTATCAGGTGATTTTGTTTTTTTATTTTGTATAACGTTAAATCAGGTCCTTTTCTGGTACACCTTTTGAAACCTCCAGCTCATTCAAAACACTGTCTTTTACACACTGCTATTCACACCTGCTTACTTACAAATATTAACCAAAACCAATTACAAAAATATCACAGAATCGTCTAGGTTGGAAGAGACCTCCAAGATCACCTAGTCCAACCTCTGACCTAACACTAACAAGTCCTTCACTAAAACATATCACTAAGCTCAGCATCTAAATGTCTTTTAAATACCTCCAGGGATGGCGACTCAACCACCTCCCTGGGCAGCCCATTCCAATGCCTAACAACCCTTTCAGTAAAGAAGTTCTTCCTAACATCCAACCTAAACCTCCCCTGGCACAACTTTAGCCCATTCCCCCTCGTCCTGTCACCAGGCACGTGGGAGAAATATCTTCAATTAATACGTATTAAGATGTAAAACTTCTCACCTACAACATGAAACATTTGTTTCCTGTGAAAGCTCTCTTTATTACAATATACAATATGTTGTTTTTGTTGTTGTTTTTCTTTAACAGGATGTTGAATATCCTAAGTATTTCAGAGGAAGAAGAAATGCACTTGAAATTCACAGAGAAACATTTTGGACAAATGCCTTCAAGTGCAATTGTTCAGAAAATATCAGATTGGGTGAGAATTTTGCAAATCATTTACTAGAAAATGTATTTATACAAGAAATAATAAGTATGCACTTCATTTTTCATATTTGCATTACGAATCATTAACCAGAGGAGCATATAATCCTCAGTGTAATCAATGACAATTTACAGAAGGAATCATTACATGCTGTTGATTATGATTAACTTCTTCTTGTACTTAGATCTCTATTTTGAACTAATGTTTACCAGCAAGAATCTGTGTCTACTAAAAGATAATGTTTAAATTACATATATCCAGGAAAATTTCCATACTTCGAATCATCATCTACTGTCACCAAGGAACTTTCCATCAACTGGAAAGATCACAAAAATATGTGAAGTACAATCAAGAAAATGGGGAATTCAGGCTTGATTCAAGCCTCTGAAGCAACCTACTTTTTCAGGTCTTGGAACAAGATTTCACAGTTTTTCTGAAGCCCTATCTTAAAAGCGCTGTGAAATAAAAAACACTGTTTTAAACTTGTTCAGCTTGTTACCTGACTTCATTAATTTCTTCCTGTTTCAATGATCAGCCAAACAATGGTGTAATTATTACTGGATCATGTGCTTCTTCTAGAGGACAGATAGCAAAGGTGTATTAACAACAACAACAACAAAAGCATATTTTGGATTTTGGTCTCTTTCTTTTTCTTTCTCCTTTTAGATTTTTCTAAGCTTTGTGTTGAAACTGAATTTCATTAGATTCTAAATGAATCAAGCCAAAGTATTTCAAATTCATGTGACAACAGGGTAAAATTTTTAAGCTAATAGTCAGACAAAACACCTAGCTCTAAATGTTAACAAAAAGCTTCAACAATAGCACCTATTATAATTTCTAACATAAGCATATCTAAATTGGACAACATTTTTCCTTTTTTAGTAAAACATTAAAAAAAACACACAGGGCTCTATTTAGCCTACACACACAACAGGAATGTCAACATGCCTATTTAAATGCATTTGGGACCTCAGTGCTTCGTAGCGTTTGTGTGTGACCTTTATGAAGAGAATATTCCTCTAAAATTAAGCTGTAAAAAACAACAACTTTAAAAAGTTCCCATTGGATAAAAATCATACTTTAACTGCATGAATACAACTGGTTTAGATTCCACTGGAAAAAGAAGTATGAAACTATATTCATTAAAAAATAAGCAATGTCTATACCTACGTTATTGTTTTAACATATCTGCCCTTTGTTATGATGATTAAGCATAAATTACTTCAATTGTGGTGGTTCACATGAGTTTCCCATGTCTGAATGGTTAACTCATGCAATTTCTTTAAGCCTTTAAGGACTCAAGATGATTAAAAAAGAAAAAAAAAAATCTTCTGTGCTTTTCTGATTCTCAGTGCTGCTCGGAGTAATCCACCATGGCATCTAGCCTATAATACCTCCAACACATGAGCCACAGGTGTTTAATAAATCACCTGTGTGCCCAATACCACGATGATGATAGATATATTACCTTCAGGCTGGGAGCATTTGAAGTTAGAACTTCATAAACTATCTAATACATTTGTAGCAACACTCGAGCACTGCTCTGGAAAACAGTGCACTAATATCGATTGTCTTCTACTTTGTATAAGATCTTTGCTAAGCAGTGAATGAACAATTCACCTGGATGTCAAGCTGAAGAAGGAAAAAAAAAAAAAACAACGATTTGAATCTTTATCATCAGAAAATCCTGTGAACTTAATTTTCATACCAATTCAGTATTTCTCCCCTTCAGTCCTTCCTCATGCAAATTTTCATTAACATGAACAGTTTTGCTCAATCAAGGCCTACAAGATTTTACCTCTTCAGCCTACGTGCATCCTAAGATATTCTTTTTAAAAAGTATGTCAAAATACTGGTTGTGGTATTACCTGTGCCTTGAACCAAATATGTATACACCTATACATAAGAGCCTTCTTATTAAGAAAATACTTATTATTTGAGGATAAACAACTAAGGACTACAGAGATACATATACCAAATATTTAAATATCATGTGTATTCAAAGGCTAATAAAAAAAACCTGTCTAAAATCCAATTTAATGCCATATTTCTAGTATACAGGCGCATTCCAAGCCTTTTGTACTGTTACCAGCTAGAAATGACACGCTATCTCTTTCCCAAGATCTCTGTTTTGGTTACAAGAGTCCTTCATTTCCTCCTCTCCCCACTGTTCCACATACAAAACTTATTGGATGGAAACACCTTCAAAATGTATTAAGAGGTGCAACAAGAGTATGGTATGATATGTAAGTGGCAAGAGCTTTGCCTATCCTAAAGAACAAAGAAGAAAACATTATTTTAGCCACTATGTTTTCTTTCTGTCTTAGTTGCAAACTAATTTTCTTTTACAACATTCATTTTTAATCTTTGGGATATACTAGGATCTTCTTATAATGAATACCTGGAATAAGCAGTTGTCTTGCATTTTCAGAGCTCAGAATTTTAACTGCTTGACTTTCATTTGCTGAAAGTCTGAAATCACATTCATCTCCTACTCCTGCTCACAGCAGTCTGAGGATTAACATAAAAATTGACTTCAATCATTTCCATGCTCATTTTTTTTTTTCCAAAACACATTATGAAGCTAAAAACAGAATTGTGTTGATGATACAAATTATTCAGGACTCTAGTCTTGAGTACAAGCACCTCCTGTGGTTCATGTAAAGGAATTTAGGAAGATAATTGTTATCCTGTTTATCTTTGTGCATTGAACTTTCAAGCACTTGAACATGATCAACCTGATTATGCTTGAACATTCAGTTGGTTAAACAGTTAACTACTTGATAACAATCTGACCCAAAGATTGGAATCCAGTATAGGGGCTGACTGAAAATATTAGCGCATCATGCATTTTTTTCCATTAATTTAATTCCTGTTGTACAAGAATAGTACAGGCTGGAAGGAAGGAAGGAAGGAAGCTGTTTGATATACCCAGAAGGACATAGCAATTTATGGTGAAGAGATCAAGGGATGAAGAATATTTTGTTGAACAAATGCCCTTAGAACATGACAAAGCATAGAGACATATTTTAGGCATTTGATACTAGACCTCAAAACTCAACTGCTTAAAGGCATATCTGTGCACTCAAAGATCTGGATTTTCACTGCAGTCAACACAGCCTGAAATATTATAAAACGTCATCTACAGTAATTTTTGTTTCTTGCTGCTCTGCTAAAATTAGAATGTAAGGAGACTAAATTGATCCTATATTGTGATCCTGGTATTAAGAATGAGGAGGAAAAAAGGCATAGTAAACCTATTGTAAGCGTTAAGGAAGGATACTATATCTATTCATATATCAATAGCTTCTGGTCCTTCATATCATCTCTTAGAAATATGAGTTGAAACAACAAGACAGTTAAATATTCAGTTTCATATATGAGGACTGTATGGAGTCTAGGAGAGATAATCAGACTTGTCTGTTAATGACATAGAAAATATTTCGGTAACATCACTGCACTAATCCAGATCTGACTGCTGAAGCACACAGCTTCCTATTGGTTTCACTTAACCTCTCTGAACACAACTTTCTCATCCACTTCCCTATTTCTAGTTGAAGATGCCATAAAGTCTGTAGACTTTCAGGTTTTGAGGAGGGTACATATTTCCTTCATTTTTAAGCGGACAGGTAACATTTCAAAAACGTAGTACTAGTCTATTAAATTAGAGATAACAGAAAAAATATTTAATTTTAGCAATATTGATATTGGACATGAGTAGACAGAAATAATAAAACCCAGTCTGACCAAATGAGGCTGTATTCTGACTAGATCCTGCTTTGTAAATGTTGTGGAGAGGAAAGAAGACTCCCTCTGACAATTATCTCCCATCAGTGCTCAACAGAAACACAGTCCATAAGGGGTCTTAACTGGTAAAAAGTAAAAAGGTATTCAGGAACATCTGCACATTTGGGGGTAGGCTTATGAAGGTACTATATTTGCACTCGTGTGCACTTGCATGCTCAGCATCACCTCCTGGCACTGAAAAGTTGAGCTGGCCGTACAGCTGCATCCTATAATTCCAACAAAGATGTTCGAGCGCATTACAAATGTTGATATGGCAATCATCTGTACTTCAGATGAACACAGATCTCAGGCTATGCCAACACATTATTCATCTAAACTGTTTATGTAAGCATGAGTAGAGCATGGGGGTGGGGGAGGCACAGTTATAAACAACAAATAGAACAGAACACTTGGAAGGGACCTTCAAAGATCACCTAGTCCAACTGCCTGACCCCTTCAGGGCTAACCAGAACTTAACACATTATCGAGGACATTGTCCAAACGCCTCTTGAATGCTGACAGCCAAGGAGCATCAACCACCTCACTAGGAAGCCTGTGCCAGTGTTTGACCACCCACACAATAAAGAAATTTTTTCCTAATGTCCACTCTTAACCTACCCTGGTACGGCTTTGTGCTGTATCCGTGCATCCTGCCATCATGAAATCTGCATGGTGCTCTGTCCTAAGAGAAGAATTCCTGCTGAAAGAGTTTGAGGGTAAAATCCAATCCCTAATTTTCTCCTTGGGAATTAAAACCTTCATAGAACATTTATAAAATTCAATATGCAGAAATCAGTGGGTCTTCCCCCTTTCACCTGCTGCATCAGGAAACCGATCTGTTCTGATATTTCATTCTTTGTGTCAATCCAGCTTTATACACCAATCATCTGGAGACTTGGGGCTGGAAGGGAAGATAATTAGATTTTCCTGTTCTTTTTTCCCTTATGCATTCAGATTTTACATTTTTTTATCCATTGATCCTCAGTTAAATCATATCGAAAATCATGCTAAATAATGTCTGGTTACAACAAAGAAACATTAACACTACATTCTCAGAATGTCCTGCTTTGGGGTTTTATGGATTTTGGTTGATTGTTTTATTATTATTATTGTTATGTTGTTGTTTTTGAAAGGAAACCTTTCCTAACAGACATCTTCACTTCCACAACACATGCAGAGCAAAGAAAGATGCTTGAAAATAAGGCTGGCAGCCAGCTGCTCAAGTCTTATTTATAAATCTCTTACGGTCTTGTTTTGCAACTATCCAGCCACATTGTAGTTGGAATACCTCTTGATGTTTTAGAGGAACTAGATAGAAATACATACAAAGCCCAGGAGGCAGTAGTTTTACAGACAACCAGCTGAGAAACTGTTTTGAAAGCCAGGGAGGGGAAAAAAAGAGAAAAAAAAGAAAGAAAAAAAAAGTTTATTTTAGGTCTGCTAAAGCATAAGGGTTGCAATGATGAGATGAATAACTGTCCCCTCTAACTCTACATGACACATCTCAGGATGCTACCACGGAAAAGAGCAAGCTGAGGTGTAGTCCATTCACTGGGGACCTACTGGTGGGTGTTCCCAGCATGATAAACAGGAGATTAAGTGATTCTACTACATCTCCAGGGAGAGAGACAAGTTAAAATGCAGCTGAGCTCCACATCATGACCTGCTAACTCTGACCTCTGGAGACCCTGCTCATTCATTGCCTCTCCTGGGCAAGGATTTAAGATCAGTCCTTCACACCAGCAGTCCCACCGACATTCACGTCATATTCAAGCAGGAAAGGGCCATTTGGACTACTCCAGAGACACAGCGTTTTGGACACCTAGAATCCACAATCAGGTTTAAGATGCTAACTTACCTGTCTCAGTCTAAGACAGGATTTTTTTTTTTTCTTTTTTTTTTTTTTTCCCCCATAATCACATGCATAAATGGAGAGAAAATGTTGAACTGGTCATCTGTGCATGCCCCAGCATGGCAACATTAAGTTGCACTAACAGCACGACCACATCAGATAGCCAAGTGCCCTTTCAGTTTGGGAAAAATAAATAAATAAATAAAAGTTACTAAGCATTACAAACAACAGGTACTAGTTAGCACTATCAGGCATATTGTTTCACAGGCTCAATTTAAGTGTTTTTGTAGAAGCGTGGTGATTAGTCTTCTTCTAAACATATTTACTTTATGTTCATTGAAGCATTTCCACTCAGATTTACAACATTTGCTGTATTCCAGCACTAGGATTTAGCCAAAGATAAAAGCATAAAGTGGATTTAAGAAATTACAAAAATATTTTAATGAAGTAAACCAAATAAGAACATTTTTGCCTAAGTTTTCTATTTCAGTTATTCCATCTGATGTGAAAGCAAAGGTGTGCAGAAGGTAGGTAATACAATACAACCAGAGGAAAGGATCAGAATGGGGTGTGCTGGGTACACAGCCAGTGTGGGAAAACAGGCAGAACAGGAAGAACTGTAATTGCTGCAAAACATAACCCTTGATATAAATGCATGTCCCCAGTAAATGCAGCAGAAAAAGCTGATTATACTTGAACTGCAAGTTTCTGCTTCAATAGCTAGGTTAAAATCTGTTTAGATCATGAAAATTAAGGCAAATTTTAAGAGAACCAGACATTATGACTATGCATTTATTCCATGGATCATTTTTTTTCCACTGGTGATTGTACCCTAGAACTCTAAGCTAAGGAAGCCAAGCACTTATTCAAACAACCTAAAACCTATGTCTTTGCTACCAGTTTCACAGGAAAGCTTTTCCAGGTGAGATGTGATTACACATTTCAAATTTAAGTTAATGCATACTTTCAGCAGTTTGGATATATAATATTGCAGTTTCTCACATGAAAGCTGCTACATCTTGAAAGTACATTTATGTAGTTTTAAAGTCACTGGGGGAAGAGGAAAGAAATGAAAAAAATCAGGTACGTGTAACCAATAATACTCAGTATAATACGTCAGGAAATAAATGAGTAACACCAAAAGCTAACAAGTGCCTTTAGTCAACAAATTCAGGGAAGTAGTTCTCATGAAGTAAAAGAGAAAGCAGTAGGTGCAAACAGCTGATATTCAATAGTCAAACATTAGCAAAGAGGAGCACGTTCACAAGAAAGGATTAGGGCATACTTCAGGGGATTCTTTGTATCTCTCTAGAGACATTTAACAGAATTGACAGCACAACAGAAATAACTGTAGGAACACATTTCTAAAAATGCATCCACAGTGTACTATTATTCACACCTTCAAAAGAAGCCAAACTAACTCTCTAACTCAGACATCTTAGTAATACTGGAGCTGCATGTGTTTTTCTCTACACAGTGACACTCTTACGGACTTATCTTTAGCTCATATTTCCACCTGTTCTATTATCTTATTAATAAATATCAGCAAGTTACCTATACCGTATTCTGCCTTCCTCTATACTATACTAGTCCACTGAGCATTAATGTGGGATTCCATTAGATTCGTAACTACTACTCTAGTGCCAATTCTGACAAATCTTCACCAAATCAACATATGTAGGTAAAATATATCTGCATGAAACAAACACTGAAGCACCACCCTAGGAGCAAGAGGACCATTGGAATGTGAGCATACCACTGGGGGAAGGGTACTGGTATTACTATATAACAGTTTAAACTATATTATTAATGAGACTTCTGTGGTAATTAGATCATTTGGCCAGATCGGGGAGTGCTACTAACACTAACTGAAATGCTAGTAGCAGTGGTTTGCTGTATTTATTAGATTAGATTTAATTAGTCTAGATTAGATTAGCAATAAAATTAGATTAGCAGTATAATTTTGGCTTTTTATATTGAAGGGAAAATTCAAATTGTAACTGCTCATCAATGGCAATTCAAAACTGAGGAATGATATAGCCTGACAATATAAGGGCCTGCCTCCACAACCAGGCTGAACTGCAGAAGCAGGAATGCTGGAAGCACATAAACTCCACATAAGACAGTGTAAATTCCCTTGCAGATAGGATAAGAAATGCTACAGTATTGAATTGTAATGATTTGATTGATGCTGGCACAATAGTATATAAGGAATCATCTCATGCTGTGGTGTCACAGACTTCTTGCTGAACTGCTTAGGGCAGTAGCAGTTCAACGCTAGTAGCTGAACTACCAGTTGTAGTTGAACTATTAGTTCAACTAGTGTTGAACTACTGAGTTGTTCATTAACTCTCTTTAAGCACAAATGTGTATTTAATTTACCTCAAGGAATATAGTAAACAGTACCCACATTTTTTTCCAATTCCTCTCACAAAAACTTTGAGTGCAATGCAGTCTGATGGAGTGTTATGAGCTTCTCTTTTTATCCTTAGAAGTTGTGAGAATAGCCCAAGAAGCTTCCATGGTTTACTCTGTCCAATAGCATGCCTTACTGTTATTCTGGAGGAATAATCTCTGAAATTTTAACAGTAATTTAGTTTCTCTTTTCCTGTTGAGATTGCTTATGATGTGGTTTAAAAACTGCCTGACATCTTTATTTATTTATTTTTACAAATCATATATCCATCCATTCTAATCAGTTCAGTCTCTAGTGCCATCTAACCTGATGGAAATAACACACCTTTTTAGCACTGCCTAGAAACACTGGAGTGAAACAAAACTAAAATATGCAGTCCCAATGAGCAAAGGAATTACATTCCATTCACCTTCCAAAAGTCACGAAGACCAAAATCTTTTTAGAGCATGTCATTCACTTTCAGCCTTGCACAGTGAGCTCTCAGCTCAGGGATGACCAAGGATCTAAAGATGCCTCACTAACTTACAAGAAGAATGTCTGTATTCTGTTTTGTTTCAATCCTATTAGTCATAGCAAATCTTATGCCTCAGCTGCATTCCAAGAAAATTATATGCAACGACAACACCCTTTTTCACAGCCTATTCCATTACCTTATCTAGTAGTGGCTTCATGACATCAGAAGACTTTTCTCCCAGCAGCAATCTACTAATCTTCCAAATCCTTATTACATTCTACATCCATCTACCTCTTACCATTCCTGCATAATACTGTAAGACTCCCCACAGGGGGAAAGCCAAATCTTAAAAACTGCTCATCCCCCATGTAAACCCCTTACACATCTCAGACTGGAGCTCTTGAACAGCAAAACTTTTTAAGAGTGCCACTATACTTACAATTGAGGACAAATTTGGTTCTAATGTTAAGCTCCATGCTGTGTCAGGTTTGAATCAGTTTAAGTTATATAAATTATTAATTATTCATCCTATTCAAATGTTCCTGCCCTTCAGAGCCACAGCTCTACTGTGCTAAGCATTTTAAGAAAACAAACAGAAATGACTGCCGTCCCAAAACAAGAGACTATGTCCTTCATGCCTTTAAAAAAATAATGGACATACCCTGTTGAGCTCTAAAATACAAATTAAATTCAGATAAGAAATTTTATGGAATTTCTTCCTATATATGTTCAAGCAAAACCACACACACAGACACAAAATGGGATTTGTATAATGAACCATTACTATTTTAAAAGCAAATTTCTAAACTGAGCCTGGGATACACTCCCATCACTTAAACACAAGTGAATAGGCAGTCTTACTTATCACGGAGGCAGCTATTTCACATTAAGAGGTTTTTAAACTCTACCAAATTAAATTAAAGTAAGAACCTGGATAGGGAGCAATATAGCCATATTTTAACTAATTCATGGGCAAATAAGAACACAGTGCTTTCCCTGAAACTTTTTTTTTTCATGGTTTTCATGGTTTTAGCAATTGGAAAGAAAAAAAAAATGAAATTTTAAACTCATTTCTCCACAGGATAGAAACAAAAGATAATTATTATAAGTTAATATTTAAATTATTGAAAGATTGGATCTGATGATCGTTCAGCGACCCTCCCAACCTGGGCTGTTCTATGATTCTAAGAAAAAGAAAATCCAATCAGAAACATAGTAACTTTGGTACCATATACTACTTTTCTTACCAAGAATTTCCTATATAAAAGAATTGGAGAAAAACATAATTCAGCAGTAGGAAACCAGAGGGACTGTAAAAGTGAAATGGACTTCTGACAAACGATACTGTACAGAATATGAGTTCACAGGCTGACAAACCAAAGCACTAGTAAACTAAAATTGTGTATATTCCAGCTGAAGCATGGGTGTTTTGCTATTAGTCTTTTCAACTGGCAAAAGTACTTGCCAACGCTACCGAGCCTTGAATTTTTATTTTATTTTTTTTTAGGTGTAGGGTAAGACTGGTTTGAAAGCTATGACCTCCTGCTCTGAAATTCACAGGTTACCTGAATTACCATGCCTGTTAGCACACTCCCAGCTTTATGCTAGACAGCCCAACAACATTAAAGCTTTATGTAAGCATTGCTTGTTTCACATTCCATACCTTGCATATTCTCAGAATATTTCAATATCACAATGCTTATAATTGTTATGAAAGAAGTACCTCAGCTAGAGTAGTCCAGACTACTTAGAATTAAGAGCAAGTTTGCAGAATTAACAGTTTCATTTTCTGTTTGTCACACTACTATTTGTAGTAACTGATTCAAACCCTCTCCTATGCTGTTATCTCAGTACAGTTGCAGAGATTACAGAGATTTACAAACTGAGGTAGAATAGAGAAACCTGGAGATTTCATGACTGAGTTATTCTTTCTAGACTCCTTCTTATAAGCATCTACGCAAACCATCAGCCATTCTTCCAGAGACATATCAGCAAACCAAGAAACCCCTATCTGCCCTCCTCTTTCTCTTCCTCTGATTAGAGATTATGCAGTAACAAACCCTGATACACCATATAGGAAGCATTTGAATGCTCTTTCCTGCCCATTAATGACCAAGACTTACCTGTTTGGTCCTGTAACTGTTTTCACTTGCTTCTATTTTCTTTTCCTCTAGCTGTCTATGGAAGATAGTTATTCTAATCAGATTGCAACAGCTTGCTTAGTATCAAGCATACAGACATATTCATGTTGGCGTTAAATTCCAGATAAAAATGGATTTTCTGACTCACCCTGTCTTCTTGTCCTCCAACGGTGACTTAGATCTGAGAGAACATTACTTAATATGATAAACTTTGCATAAGGTATCTGTTTCTTGGAGGAAAATAATTTGCCTTCGCAGCAGAGAGCTGAAATAAGAATAAAAGATAAAAACCCTAGCACCTATAGCTAGGTGCTTTAAAATCTCTTTATTCTGATAGCCATGCAAGCAGCAAATTTTCAAAAGATGAGATTTGCTATACCCTATCAGAGCATTGGTGCATAAAGTCTGCTATCTTGCCTGTGCCAGTGCTTCAGAGAAAAGCAAAACTAAATCCCTGTGTTGCTCATACAGCAGTCAATTTTGTATCAACACCTTGCCTCACTGCTTGAATTTTTGTCATGGCATTAAATCCTACTCCCTGGCTAAGCAAAGAGAGGCCTAAAGCATTGCACTTCAGAACATGCTCAAGTTGCTACTGTGAAGTTTATTTGTGTATACAAAATGCTGGTCTCCTCTAAACAGTGTCACATGTTCTCATTTTTTGTGTACTTCATGCATGCAGATATATTTCATTTATTTACAGACTTGTTTTGTCTACCCCAAGACATCTGAATTGCAAAAATGTGTTGATTCAACCTGCATTATTTTCCAAAGAAAACTGCGTGGTTAGCCTTAAAAATCATTTGCATAGTGCAATAAATGGCTAGTATAGGAGAAGAGATGTTTGGCTGATTTACCTCAGTTAATGGAATTCCTGAAAATGAACTCTTTCATTTCTTCTTTTGAAAACTCATATGCAAGAAAAGAGGTTACTGCACTGAATTGCATTACTGTTGAACTGTGACACACTCAAGCCTCCTATATATATTTCTTCCTAAGAATTGCTTTGAAATGGTTTAATGAATCTAATTTTACTAAAATAGTTCATACAGGATTTACCTGTTACCGCACTTTAAGGTATAATATGTCATGCATGTGACTGTACTTATAATCAGTGATCAGAAGGTATGCATCTAATTACCTACATCAATGCAGATAGTAAGTTAGAGCTCTTAAAATATCAGGAAGATATATTACATACTTTGAATTAGACACACAAGGTAACAGGTAGGATGAATTCACAAGTCATCTTAAACGTAAATATAAATTTTAGGCCTAGTTAGCAGCTGAGTGTGTATTTCTAAGACTGGAAGCTGCTCACGAATTCTGGGTACCCATATTTGCAAAATCAGTTATCAGGTATCTACATTTTTGCTCTTGGTCATGCCCAAAATGCTTCGGTCCTGCTAAATGGCAGTCCAGGGACTTATCTCATGCCTACACCTTGCTAGTATTCACAAAATGGCTTTGAAATCTGCTGGTGATATGATCTAAGGTATGTTCTCAAAAGACATCTCTAAATGCATCAGGAGACACATAACCAAAATAAATAAATAAAAATCGTATCAGTATTCCTTGTACAGAACACGTCAATGTGAGATTACCCATCCACAGCACTGAAGATGCTCAAGTCCATCCCTAACTCATTTGAAAATTATACTATTTTATAGTGAACTAAAATACCATCAAGTCCGTAAAAGAGAACAGGGAACATAACATTCATTTACTAACTTTCCTATAGCCATCTATGGACAAAGGCAAAGTCTAAAGCTCTGCCTTGGCTCCAAATGCTTCAAAGTTCTCAGCAACCAGTATTTCAGATAAGCATAAAATTACTAAATAAAAAGCCCATCCTTCTCTTTTAGTGCTATTTTGGGACACAAAATTGACTTCTTATTTGTGGAATAGTCACTTACCTCCAGTAAGGAGTTTCAGAACACGGTGACAAAGTTATCATTGTGCCAGAAATTGGCAGAGTTTACAATACGTCCTCACCTCTTTTTTATCTTCTAAATTGGTGTGCAGGCTTCTGACACCATCATCCTTGCTTTCATCTCTCCTCAGGTATTGTCTTGAAGACTATGACCTCCCTTAGGTCAGTAGACAGTTAATAATTACAGCCTGAAAACTCAACAACAGATTAGCTAGTTTATCTTATCTTTGATCTCTGTTTATCTAGCTTTTCTTACACACATTGAGAAGATTTTTAATTAGTAATTTGAGTTTTAGAATATGAAACGTATATAATAAAGTTTATGTATTTAATGAATAACTTTTTTTTATAGTAGCTTTAAAATAATACACTATTTTTCTGTGTCAAAGAGCACTATATTGTCTTGACAAAGACTAATTCTTGAATGGCTCATTCAAAACACTGAAGATTAAAATTATTTTCAGAACCAATATTCTGCAATATACTGAAGCTGTGATGAAAGTTATAGAGAGATTACCTATTTTAAAATTTCATAATTAGCGAAGAAATAGTAATAAAAAAAAAAAAAGAATCACATTGTAATGACCCACTGCCCAGGAATCAGAAGCAAGGAGGAGAAAAAAAGGTCAAAATATCAAGAAATCCTACAACTTAATAAAGTAAAATGTCCAGAAATATAAAAACTGCTCCTTTTCCATAGTACTTCATTCTGCACTGCCTTCTTATACTGAAGCTGACCTTTTCTTTCACGTCCCCTTGATTGCAAAGGGAGCACAACTGTCTTAACTGATTAAGTCTTCATACGGAACAGCAGTAGTCTCTCTGCTCCCCTGGATATCAGCATGCCTGAATACCCTTTCTCGAATGTTCCTTTTAAGCACCGTTTGATTCAACAGAGCTTCCTTTCTTATAAATAATATAATTTCAGTTACAGCCCTTTGAGCCCTGAACATCTGTAGTGGGCTTACGTGGCAAGGTTTTGGTAGCAGGGGGCCATAGGGGTGGCTTCTGTGAGAAGGATCTAGAAGCTGCGTCATGTTTGGTAAGGGCCCCACTGCTGACCAGAGCTGAGCCAATAAGTGATGTTGGTTTGCGCCTCTGTGAGAGCATATTTAAGACAAGGAAAAAAAAATGCTGCACCACACAGCAGCTGGGAGAGTGAGGAACAGCCTTGCAGGCACAAAGGTCAGTGAAGAAGGAGGGGGAGAGGTGCTCCAGGTGCCGGAGCAGAAGTCCCCTGCGGCCTGTGGTGAGGACCATGGTGAAGCAGGCTGTCCCCCTGCAGCCCACGGAGTACCACGGTGGAGCAGGGTTCCATGCTGCAGCTGGTGGAGGAGACCACGGTGGAGCAGGTGGACCTGCACTGATGGAGGCTGCAGCCTGTGGAAGACCCCTGCCGGAGCAGATTCGGGGCCGGACCTGTAGCCCGTGGAGAGGAGCCCACGCAGGAGCAGGTGAGCTGGCAGGAGCTGCTGCCCGTGGGGGATCCAGGCTGGAGCAGTTTGCTCCAGAGGGATGGACCCCGTGGTACGGACCCATATCTGGAGCAGTTCTTGAAGAGCTGCTGCCTGTGGGCAGCCCACGCCGGATCAGTTCGGCAAGGACTGCATCCCGTGGGAGGGACCCCACAGCACAGGGGACAAGAGTGACCGACGGAGAAGTGCTATAGACTGACCATAAACCCCGTTCCCCCGTGCTGCTCAGGGGCAGGAGGTGGAAGAGGGTGGATGGGGGGGAAGGTGCTTTTGGTTTCTTTCCTTTGTTTCTCACTTCTCTAGCTTGTTACTAATAGGTAATAAATCTTACTATCTCCCTATGCTGAGTCTGTTTTGCCCATCACGATAATTACTGTGTGATCTCCTCATCCTTATCTCAACCCTTGAGCCCTTTTCATCGTATTTTCTCCCTGTTCCTCTTTGAGGAGGGGGAGTGAGAGAGCGGTTGTGGTGGAGCTCGGCCGCCCACCTGAGTAAAACCACCACAACATCATAGACACAAATTCCAAAAACTGTATTAAGCATATCATTTTACTTCCATTTTTCTAAAATGAATCTTTGTTCATTAAGAAAAACTGTTGTATCTTAAGTGACACTTAAGTATTTTCTTAAGTATTAAGAGAAATGCAGCTTAAGCAATATTCTACCTCCACTGGAATGGATAGACTTCATGAATACCAATGGAATCAATTCGGGATGTCCATCTATTTTCAAAAAGATTCTGTAATAAATAAATAAATAAATAAATTCTGCCAGACGTCAGTGGAAGATCAGACCTTTGTCATTATAGGATTGTTGTTCATCATTTTTAATTTGTTTTTTTTTAAGTGTTTCATTTTGAAAAGCTTCATGAAACGGTTATAAGGTGTAAGAGCTGTGGCTTGTATTGAAAGAGTGCTTAGATAATTAGGATCTAGCTAAGATGCCTTCAAACCATGAAAGCATTTAAATGCATTTGACATTTTCTTACTTGACTAGAGAATCCCTGAGTTCAGTATATGAAAGAAAGTTTGTTAGTCACTTGGTGGTGTGACAGAGTCAAGTCTGCATCTCCTGCTGCATGAGCAAAATAAAGTTTCCTGCAGATGTGATAGAAGGGTGTGAACCATTTAGAGACTAGAAAAGAAAGTTTGGTGCGAGGCCAGGTAATTGGACTGAGACAGTCTGAATTCTGGTCACTCATCATGTTCATTCTCAAGAGGCTATAAACCTTAGCTTACAAACAAAAAATATATCTCAGACTGTGATGATGATTGTGCATGACTTAAATTATGGTTTCTGTAGTGTGGCTGTATCAGTTTATCGCAAATAAAAAACTGGCTATGTAGGAAGAAAGGCTAAATCCAGTGTTAATCCTTCCCTTAGTTATCCTCTTAACTTTGGTGGTTACTCACTTGTTCCTCAAAAGATCTTATTATGTACTGTTAACTCCAGGACTAGAGGATGACTTACATGCTCTTCGTTTTCCTTGTCATACCTGCCACCCATCTTTGATTTGGAGCTGTAAAGTAAGAAAAATAGTTTAACTGTCAAATTAGTATATTATGTTCTTTCCCCAGTGTCAGCTAGATTTTCTATAAAAACAATTTTTGCATAAGAGAGTCCACCCCCCAATACATTATGGGGAAATAGTCATTAGAAAATGCTTTCCTAAAGCTGGATAGAAGTTCAAGGTTTCCAGTTTCCACTACTGTGCAGCATCACTTCACCTTCCATGTCCTGTGAAAAAGCAGACTGCAGGATTGCAAGCAGACTGGGACCAAGTGGCAAGAAGGAAGACTGACTTCAGTGCCCCCTGAACATGGTGTCAAACGAGTTGTGGGAAGAATGCAGATGTGCTCTACTCAGTTTCTTGCCAGACTGTAATCACTGAGCTGCTGTCTATTTAAACCACATTTTATCTTCTCTGTCCTGTTACGTTATGTACTCAAGACAGCTACAAAGCTAACTGTCACAGAGATCCAAATTAAATTATAACCATAAATACATACAGCTTCAGTTAAAGAAAAATGACGCAACGTCTCTGCAGCTGTTGTTTATGAAATACAACTGGTCAGATGCTAAAAAATATGGCTGAAATAAGCAAGCAATGTTTTTTGAGATGATTACAAATGAAAATTACTGCCAATAAATCTGCCAGTCCAAATAGATCCATACCAGATAGGAAAATGAGCAGAGACAAAACTGCCCTCATATTATTAGCAAAGCTGCTTAAAAGTTTTGGCCTAACTCAAGAACAAAAATGTATTTCATTTTGAATATTAAACACTGAGAGAGAAGCTTTAGTCTTAGAAAATTTGAAATGTAGAAGTTGAAAACAGAAGAAGAAATATTAAGGACCTGGTATAAGAATTTTCTAATTTATGCTAGGAAGTCTAACTGGGTAGTTAAATTGAATGTATCCACTGATAAATTCAATTTTAGTTCTAGTATCTTAGGGACATCAGATGGACAGAATAAAAACTATAGTATGTACTAGGGTAGTAACTGAAATAAAAATATACTTTAAAAACTATCGGATACTTTTAAACACTGTAACAGCCAGTTCTTTCAGAGGATCATTGGAATTTATATACAAACTAACAGGTAAGACTTAAAAGCACAAAGAATTTTCTGTAAATACTTTTTTTTTTTTTCTTTAACAGTTAGCTTCCTCCTAGAGCTTCTTTGCATGTAAGGTTAGTTTCTTATCATTTTTAAAACAGAATAAGTGTGTTTACCTTTTTCTAGAAGAATATCATAGCAGAAGGTATACTGGTTTTTGTCTGTCTTGGGTTTAGTTGTCCAAGCTTAACCACTTGGACCAAGTGATCCAAGTCCTCCAAGCTTAGTTGCAAGCTTTCTATATAGGTTCCATGGAAAACAAAACTTAGTAAGCCCTATCTCTTAACTGCAAATAACAAGAGGTTTTCCTCACCTTATTAGGGTGTATTAATATATATGTATATAACAGTAAGAACAGTGTTGAGTATTTAGAATAATAACTATATTGAAAAATATAGTTCAAAAATATTTTTGCCTGTAACCAGTCTCTGTACATTCCCTTTTATCTTATTAATATCTTATTATTCAAAAAACTTCCTAATCCTTTCACAGTAGTTAATCTGATGAAGACAGATTTAAAAAAAAATTAAATTCAATGTTCACAATGCTATCAAGTTATGTTCATAAAGCAGACCATTTAAAAAATAGAAATAAAAAGTCAGCAAGTATATAAAACTGACGTTTGAAGCAGTTGCACTAAAAAGGCAGGAAACTCAACCCCATAGTTAATATAAAAATAAATGTGCAGATGTGCAAAGGCATACCGATTTTTCCAATTTGCTTTATAAGGTTATAATACTAAAGCAAAACACTTATTTCTAACAAAACTGATGTTTTTCAAAGTTGAATACCATTTGTGGTGACCGCTGATGAACTCGACATACAATTTCAGAAGTTCAATTGGCACTAACTGTCTTTCTAGGTACATGAAGGGAAATAGCATCCTTTTTTTTTTTTTTTTTAATGTACAAGTTTCTAATAATACACAGTTCTGTAGCTTAATTAGAAATCTTTCAATATTTTTAATAAGGGCTAGAAAAGATCCTGTTTTGATACCAACTGTCCTTAGTAGTAACATTTCACAGCATGCAACCTTAAAAGGTCAACCTGTCAGGCTGTAATACATAAAATACGAATGAAAATGAGGAAAAGGAAAAAATCTTCTCTTGTGGTAAGACTGCTCTTCTATGGAACCAAAGCAATAAGAGTCATCCTGCCAGTGAGAACCACACATGCTTGAGCTATGAAAGAAAATACAGTTCTTAAAAGTCTAAAAGTCTGTTCACTGATTAAAAATAGAATCATAGAACAGTATCATAGGATGGTTTGGGTTGGAAACGAACCTTAAGGATTATCTAGTTCCAACCCTCCCTGCCATGGGCAGGGACACCTTCCACTAGACCACATTGCCCAAACCCCAGCCAGCCTGGCCTTGAATACCTGCAGGGATTGGGCATCCACAGCTTCTCTGGGCAACGTGTTCCAGTGTCTCACCACCCTCACAGTACATAATTTCTTTCTAATATCTAACCTAAACCTACCATCTTTTACCTGATATTTGCTACCCTTGTCCTATCACTACAAATTAATTAAATAAATAAATAAATAAAAAGAATCAGATATAAATCAGGTGTTAGTTTGTTCAGTGGCCAGTTATTATCGTAATTATTACCATAACTATTATCACAATATTGACATAGCAACAGAGAGCTACCATGACATTGAGTTGAGGAGTTACTATTTTTGGGTTGCTACTTTCAGTTGTCTGACTGGCTGATGAAACAGTGCCAGGTGTGTTTCTAGAAGGCTGTTGTTTCATGAATCACTATTGTCTGATGAATAGTCTATCCATATGCTTGAGGAGAACATTGCCTAGACCATTCAGGAGTGACAGAGTGGCTCAGCACAGCTGTGTATCACCTGTGAACAGTGCGTTGATATCTTTAAGGACCACAATATGATAAATCACAGTTTTATTTGTATAAAATGGTTATGCAAGCAGGTCGCATAAATGTTTTGTTGTCTTATTGTCCCATGCCATACCTGAGGAAAGGAGCATCTTGCCACACACAATACTTGTGTTTTTCTGTCATGTTATGCTTTGTTTCTAACAATACATGCAGCTGCAAAACAGTTAATACTCTGTTTTCCACATAATATATAATCAGCTGCTTGACTAATGACTCACTGCAGACCTCTACACAGGTTAACACACTGATTTGCCTTTGAGATCTTTTATTAAAATTTCTGTAGGCAGCTTCATAAAATGGTGGAAAACCTATTCCAAAGAACTATATCAGAGAAATAACATAGCGCTGTGTTTTCTCCAGGCATGAAATTTTTAATGGGTTATGTGAAATAACACAGAAGCAACTCCTGTCCACAGAAGAGATTTAAAATGTTTTTTCTTTCAAAGATAACCAATTCTACGTTCAGAATTTCTGTTCCTGAAAGCTGCGTTAGTCCTTCATATTGAGCACTGAATCTCCCTAGAATCTAAATTGTCAGATTACTAGTTCACCAAGGAGTCAGTTTTCAGGTTTTGCATGTCATCCCCAAAACTCAGTAGTACTAGAACAACAGCATTTTACTGAGATGGCTCTGTGCATGATTGCCTTTCAAACACCTATTAAAGCAGACTTGCTTTCACTAGGACAGCTGCCAAGCTAAGGAAAGTCTGGGGTGAACCTGCAAGAAATGACAACACGCACAAATGTTCCTTTTCATAGTGGTCATGAGAAATACACTAATTTCTTATAATGTGCTCTGCCACAGAACTCAGCACAGCATTAGGAAGCCTTTTCCTTCAAAACAAAACCCAACTGATTTTAGATTTAAGAATTAACTACGTGTATTCCCTACTTAAATGACTTCTCTGTGACACATTCTGCATATTGCTTATTTTACATCACCACCAGTTAATCATCTCTGCTAACACAGAGATTCTGCAAGAGAATCTTTCTAGTTAAAGAAAAATTTAAAATTCTGATGGCTTGTTTCTCAACTATATACTGCAAAGTCACCACCAACAGCATCAGATGTATTGTGTTTACATGGCAAGGTTTTGGTAGCAGGGGGCTGCAGGGGCGGCCTCTGTGAGCAGAGCCCAGCAGCTGCCGCATGTCAAATCCGAGCCAGCTCCAGCCGGCTCCAAAAGGGACCCGCTGCTGGCCAGAGCTGAGCCAGTGAGTGATGCTGGTTGGGCCTCTGGGAGAGCAGATTGAAGAAAGGGGAAAAACAAAAACAAGCAAACAAACAAAAAAACCTGCTGCACAACAGCAGCTGGGAGAAAGGAGTGAGAACCAGCCCTGCAGCCCCCAAGGGGGGGCAGAAGGAGGGCAGGAGGTGCTCCAGGCACACAGCAGCAGTTCCCCTGCGGCCTGTGGAGAGGTCCCTGGTGGAGCAGGCTGTCCCCCTGCAGCCCACGGGTCCCACACGGAGCAGATCTCCACGCTGCAGCCCGTGGAGGAGCCCCCAGTGGAGCAGGTGGATGGGGCCTGGAGGAGGCTGCGGCCCATGGAGAGGCCCTGCAGGAGCAGGCCCTGGGCAGGAGCTGCAGCCCGTGGAGAGGAGCCCGTGGAGGATCAGGAGGCCAATCAGCTACAAAGCAGCTTTACAGAAAGTTGTTTGGGAGTGTTGGTTAACAAAAAATTGAACGTGAATCAGCAGTGTACTCTGGTGGCAAGGAAGGCCAACAGTATCCTGGACTGCATTAGCAGAAGTGCAGCAAGCAGGTTGAAAGTAATCATTATTCCCCCTCTGATCAGCATGGGAGGGAACAGGAAGGAGATCCAGCCTCTTCTAGGATGTGCACAGTGACAGAAGAAGACACAGTGAACCCAAACTCCAGTGCAGGAAATGGGTTGCATCTTATCACAAAATATTCTTAATCTCAGCTTCACTTGAAAGGTGTGTATATGTGGGAAAGGAATACACCTGGAGAGACTTGAAAATAACTTCTCAGTGCTCTGTCCAAAAAATTAGCTGCTCATACAAATCCAAAAGGAGAAAAGATTACAACTCAGCTTCACAATTTCAGAGATGTAAAAGCAACTCCACCAACTGTTAAACAATTTAAACAATTTCAGTACTAGCAACATTCAAAAATGTTACTAGCACATTATATAAATATTATATATAAATATATAAATAGCACAGAAAACAAGTAGAAGCAAAGCTCATCTCACGTACTCAGACAATCAGCAGCTGAAACCACCTAACAAAGAAGCAAAATAAAATAAATCTAGTTCCAAGTTGTTCAAGAGCAAGTTAGAGTGCTTAGAAGGAGACATTTACACAGAAACACTACCATTTGGTAGTTCTGGAGTTTCCTCTTCATTTGTTAACTTTATCTTTCAGCAAAATAAGCAAGAACAAATCAAAGTGACCTTTCAGATGGAGAAAAGATGTGGTTGGTCTTTAAGAAAAGATTTTATTCCACCTGTATAATAACCCACTGGGAAAAATGTGAGCTTTTAACAAAATGTCACTGTGCTGTCACAGTTGTTCTACCACTGTGATGAATAACAGGCAACTCTGTGAGACTGCTGTAGTTCACCCTGCACTAGGGTCACTGACCACTTATCACTGCAGGGATCATTGTGAATAATGGCGGTGGAAAATGTTGAGGTAGCTAGATAAGTAAATATTTGCCATTTCATGAATAGGAAAAAACAAACAAACAAAAAACCTTATTAAAATAGTTTGCATCTCAATTAGGAGAATTTAAAGGGACTATTTTATGTCTGCTTTTGATTTAATATTCCTCAGTCTGAATTTCAATATCCGTAAGGTATGATGTTAAATATAGCTGAAATTTTAAAATAAATGCATAATTTAAAAATTAATGCATACTTGTTTGTACATAGTCTACAATCAAAATATATTAGCCAGCACTTTTTTTTTTTCTTTGAATCTGCTTGGTGTTTGCTTCATTCAAAACAGTTCTATACATATAGGATAATTAAACACTTGGGAAAAAAATCTAATTTTGTTTCATGAAAAATGTACTACTAATTGGGAACACATAACTATACCAGAGAAATAATGCATATATTTAATTTTTGCAAATTACTTTTGTTTCACTCATCTCTCACAACTGCATTACTACTGACACTGCTGATATTAGCATCCTTCAGAGATATTCACTGTACTAACTCAAATAAATAAAATAATGAAATAAATGAAAATGAAAATAATGAAATAAAACCACTACAAAATTCTACATTATACTTGGATATAAGTTTAGAACAGGTCTAGCAGAAAGAGATAAGAAAGGAAAGAAACTGAGGTTACCAAATCAATATAAAACCCACCTCATGCTTTCCCAAAAAAACTTATTTAATTTCTCCTTTTTCTAAAATTAAATTCTTATAATTATTTTTTTTCACATATTCTGATCTTAAATATTATCATTTTCTCTGTTAAATATTCCTCATTATGAAGTTTTTCAGAAGCAAACTGTAAAGTCATATGCACCAATTTCCCCCAAATCAAAATATAAGTGTTTGCACATTCCTCTGCTTTGGAAAAACAGTAACCCCACATGTCTCAGGAACCAACAGGAACTAACCAAAAGAAACAAAAGAACTTGACAACGTGTTGATAAAAGCAAAAAATATTTTCCACTGTAGAGATAGATAACACGAGCTTATGAATTTTGCTAGTAGAATTTTTGTAAAGAAAAAATAAGTCTTTCTTGCCAAACTGCTTGTAAATTTTTCTACAGTATTGCCAGTACGTTGTGTGCATAAATATTATATTCTTCATAGTCTTGTCCAGGAAGAATCCCACTTAGTTTAAAATTGAGTACGTTTTTGGATTCGATCAAGCAAATAAGTTATCTCTTAAACACTGTCCTGGCAGCATTTTCACTCTTCACAATGAATCAATTTCAAGAATGACTCTTTGATAAATCTGAAGCCCACGATCATCTCAAAGATAGTTTTACAAATTAATGGCAATTTTTCATATTCAGCAAACAGCTGAAGTGAGGGTGAGTGGAAAGAAAACATCAGTAATCCTAGATTTCAGCCAAGTCCATCTTTGCTGTGCATGGTGACTAATACATGCTTTGAATTCCGATCCTCTCAACCAGTTACAGCAAGCCAAATCCAGGCAAACCTACTCCAAAATGGTAAGTGTGTACATGTTTTCCTTCAAATTTGGAGCAGATGGTGTGATTTAATTTTATATCTGTATGAGTAGGATGAGTAGGAGATGATGAAAGGTTTCCCCACAGGGGCAGTAAATCAGTGGCTAAAATGCTGAGACCTTTTATCCAAAGAATCTTCCAAAAGAGCATTTCATTAGTCCCACATTCCTCTCTCTTTCACACTTTTTTTTTTTTTCTTCTTAGCTTCATTGTTTTCAAGACACCAGTTAAGACACAGAGCACACATCAATACTGTCACTACAATGCTACACCTACAGTCTAGCTTTCCACGTCGTTGCTCTTGTCTGGAAAGAATAACCGAGGTGCTACCCAAGCTGGTCTGGAAACAAGTTGGCAGGGCCCTAGGAGGGGAAAGAAAATGAAGCACAAGGACTGGCAATAAGAAAATGATTCCTCTGATGATGATTACTCACCTCAGTAGTGTGGTATCAGACAAGTCCTTTGGGGAAAAAGGAAAGCTGGGGGAAAGGAGGAGAGAACACTGAGTGATGGCGTTTGTCTTCCCATGAAACTGTTATGTGTGATGAGCTCTGCTTTCCTGGAAATGGCTGAACATCTGCCTGCCGATGGGAAGCAGAGAATGAATTCATTGTTTTGCTTTGCTTGCATGCACAGCTTTTGTTTTACCTAGTAAACTGTCTTTATCTCAACCCACAGGTTCTTATTCTTTTACCTTTCCAATTCAAAAAATTTGAGTACTAGGAAACAAGAACAAAAGATACATTTTGCAGTGTATGATTTACTGTGTATTATCATATAGGATAGAACTTGATTCCATAGAAAAGTGGTTAATTTACCTTCAGGGTAGCATGAGAGGGAACAGGACTAGGTTAAGTAGTTGCTTCAAAGTGTATTCATTTCCACAAGTGATTATACCTAAGACACATATTTAACATTTAAAAACACATACTGAAAAATACATGTGAACCCTACAGACCTTAGAATAGTCAGAAACACCCAAACCAGCCTTAAGTATGCTATATTATGAAGCAGAAGGGCCAGGTGCCATACATCCTCACAGGAGCTAATCTTTCTAGAGTAAATTAACCTGAACAAAGTTCCATGCTACAACTGCCAAACTGCTAAAAGAAAATATATATTTCTTTGACTGAAAGTCAAACCTCAATAAACAAACTGTACTAGAGAAAGAAAAACGCATGCAGCATTTGATCAACCTTTAATAGCCTGAGAAGATTAAGAAGTTCCCAAAATGCAAAGCAAAGGACTGATTTTTTTGGAACAAATTTTAAGTAGACCTGTAAATTTGCAGTTTTTAGACTGCACATGAAAGAAAAAAACACCTTCAAATGTAATTTTATATTCTTCTTTGAAAATCTGGCTTAAAAAGAGTGGAAGGGCAACTATCTTCCCCTCTCCTTCCCCCTTCTTTTTCCTTTTTTTCCTATTTCACAGATGTAGAGTACAATCAAAGGTCTGTTTCTGATTTGATTAGAAATGTTTCCTGTGCCAATTACTTTTTCAAATAAGTCAGGAAAGAGCCTTTTTGACTTCAGCTCTCCTTAGTGATGACTTTTCACCACATGGAACTTGAAAAGGCTCAGAACTCTGGCAGTAATAATATAAGAAAATCATGGAACTAAGGGTAAGAAAAATGTTTGCTTTTTCATGAAAAGCAAGCAAAACATTAAACTACAGAAAATGTGTTTTTTTGTTTTTTGTTTTGTTTTGTTTTTTCCTGCTGATTTGAGAAACATGGATATTGAAATTGTACCTACGGAGGGGCAAGTGCAATTTTTTGAAAATTTAGACTGTCTGGATGAAGAATCTATTTCAACACAAAATTAGCTATGTCACGGCACATAAGCCACCAAAGCCATCAGCTAGTAAAAATAATACAAAGTCCAGAAAAATGAAATCCAGAGAACACAACCAAAAAAAACCCCATGCTACTGATAAGCTAAAAGGAAAAACATGTTTTTAATGACATCTCAGTGTACAAAAAATATATGTGGGGGTACTTTCTCGTTACACTTCAAGAAGTCTCAGGCTATTTTTCTTCATTGGCTTAGCTGCCCATTGGATCAGCAAGCTGCTTCAGTTCCCCATTCATCCATGGGGCCACTTGATCTAATGCGGAAGGGCTGTTGAAATGAATCCAGGCTCTTCATTTTGGCTTCATACCCTTTAGCCAGGATTAATTATAATGTGAACTGCCCCAGCTTTTTATTGTTATTAAACATTTACGTATCACTTGCGTCATTTTAATTTTATATACTACCTTTAACTTTTCAACATATGTTTAAAATGTTGCCACTTTGAAAAGTACCAAAGCCCTACATTAGGAAAACTTCTAGAAGTTTTAACGTTGTGCTGACCATATCTGAATTGGGAGATTTGGATAAAGTAAACTTAAAATTTTCATGGTATATGGCAGCTCAAATAAAGTTGCCTTCATTTTCATCAAGCATAGAGTTCAAAAATAACCAGGGTGGGAAAATTGCTGGGTTTTTTTCCTTATATAGCTAGGTTAGGTTAAGTACCTACAAGTACCTACTGCAAAGAAGTTATAAAATAAAATTAAAAAAAAAAAAAAAAGGCAAAAATGTCTAGTTTGTCATGGCTTTTCTTTGGAAGGTCAGGTAAAAGTGTCAGATAAAGTTAATCCAAACAGTTCTATGACAATAATAAAATGTTTCTATTTGCTTGACACTTTTTTGTCATGTGTAATATGTAAACACCAATTTCAGTCCATGTAAGTCAACCAAAATGCTTGGAATAGTCCATACTATTCTATATTAAGTTAAAAGCAGATCATACCTGTGGCAATAAAGAAGCTTCTTTTCTATGGCACTTAAGTCATAGGCAGTTAAGAAACTCTGCTGTTAACCTGTCTTCAGATTTATGCTTTTTTTTCTTCTGCTTTGGATCAAATCTATTATAATTTTTGTAAGATAAAATAGACAGAGATGCTGGAAGAATAGCTCGTCTGAATGCAAATGAGCTTTTTTTTTTTTCTAAGTCCCAGGGCTCATCTTTTTATTACTATGTTGGAAATCAGGACAGTCTGGTTAGAGCCAGGGGCTAAATCAGAAATGACTTGACAATCCACTGATAACATGGCATTTTTAGAATATATTCTCTGCTCTAAGCTCCAGTAACCAAGGATGAATCATAAATTGTACAAGTCAATCAGCCTAGGATTTGTTTTCTACATGAAAGACTTACAAAAAAAAAAATTGGTACTTTATTTTCTGAAACAAACTTCCATCTAGAACATGTATGACACGCTACTGTCATAGGTCAGAGAAAAGAGTGCAAACACGTTTAAAAGAAATGTGAATTTTACTTACTAGATTTTGTTTGTTTGCTTGTTTTTAACTGAATTCTGTCATAATACCTGTGATTTATTCTTAACAGCTGGGTTTCCGACAAGATGTGGTATCTGTTTAGGTTCTCTGAAAAAATATGAAGAGCTATATCACTATGACATGCACCAAAAAAATGGGTACACACATGCACATATTAATGACTCTCAAAGCACTTCATTCAGCCCCACTTTCCATCTTTGTTGTTTTGAAAAGAAGACTACTGATGCACTCCCTACAATGGATCTTTCCCTTTGTAGGAACATTTTTTGTTGCCCTAATATCAATATTTATGACTGAGGAACTTGGATAAATTCTCACTTGGATTGCTTAAGCTCCAGTCTATACCTAAGACAATTTAATGTAGTGTATTCTGGTAAGGACAAAAAGTCTTTTTTTTTCTTTTGTGAACATTTGGAAGGGGTCTCAGAGGTGACTTGTAAATCAAACCAAAACCTAAAGGAACATACAGACTGGACACCAGCTATAGCTGACTGCTGCAGGTCTTACACCTCTGAAACTTATGCCACCATAAATTAAAATTAATATGCATTCTACATGCACTGTTAACTCTTAATGGTTGACCTGATACTGTCTGTTACCACATGTAAGAGTGCTAAATAATAATTTTATTACAAAAATAGGTGATCTTACAGTTAGCTTCAAAACAGTACAGAGGCTTGCTTCTTTTTAAAGTCTGACCAATTTTTCATTAAAAAATGGAAGAGAAATAACCTCATTTCACATATATCATTAGTGTTATATCTTTTTTGAGATTTCAGTTTTTCTATTATTTAAGGTAAAAGTATTTGAAATGGAATTTCAAGGCAAGTGGTACTTAAGGTATGGGAAAGTATGTATTATCTGACAACCTTCAACACTGGTGGACAATTTGCTGAAGCTGAATTATTTCTTTCAAGAAAAATATCCAATTAGCATCTTAATCTTTCCTGGTGTCTCCAGAGAGAGCACTGTTAGCTACATGGGTATATAAATTTAACAAAGTTACCAACTACTTGAATATATACATTTAGCAATGTATAGGTATATCATTATAGGAACCTCTACTAAACCAGTGTTTTATTTTTTAAGACATTTTAACAAAAGACTTACTTTAGTAAGGAAAAGTGTTTCCATTCAGATTTTATACCTCTATTTTTTTAATAAATAGAATTCCTTTCCTAATGTATGGGTAAAATTATTAAACGGAATGTGGCATACATTTATTGTTGCCATTGCTAAATATAGATACTGCTGTTCTGCCAATTATTAGAGTAAACTCAGAATCAAAATATGCTGTTAAGGAAATGGACATACATTATTTCTTCCTGACCTTTGAGTATTAATGTTACTCTTCACCTCTTATATTATTTTGCCCTCAGTTTCTCAGAACAAAAGTAATTTGCCACTATATCTAGCACAACTGCAAATACTATCTTGTTAATGTTCATTTTTACTTTCTGTGTACAGCTCTTGCCATCATGCAGTCTTATGCATTTGTGGGTTTTTTTTTGTTTGTTTTGTTGTTTCTTTTCAGTCATCTGTATCAAATATTAGTTCACATGAAATATAAATCAGACAAATGTAGTACATCAACTTCCCTCAGATAGCATCCATACGGGTAATGCCACCATCGTTACTTCTCCCACACAGAAACCCATCACAAGCTCCCTGAATTGTACTTTTTGAAAGACATGGATATTGCACTATGAGTGAAGAAAATTATTAATTACATAGAGACCAGTAGCTGTAGCTTCAGTAAAGGGCTGAGTTAAATTAGACTGTTAAGTTAGCAAACGTTGAGCATTAATGTATTGGTGTATCACTTAAAGTGTCAAGTGTCCATAGTAGCTTTCAAAAGTGATAATGGATCCTAGTATCACCTTAGGGAGTGATTTTAATTGTGTATTATAACAGTACTGTTCAAGCCATTATATGGCTAAGGTATTACTATTTCTATAACAACTTGGATGTAAAACTTGACTCTGGGCTGAATTGTGGCACTTAAGGAAGTTCAGGAGGAAATTATTTTACACATTCAACAAAATTAAATATATTTTGCATGCTTGACATCCCCATTTGCCAACTTGAAACACATTCTGGTCCAAGATTGTTCCACAAAAAATATGCTCCGGTATAGCCTGTGTTAGCATCCTCCAGAAACTGAGAGAATGCCAAGATCCTTGGGCTCAATAAGGAGGACAAGAGAACTGATGAACCAAGATAAAATTGAGAAAAAGCAGAGTGAGATATGCTGACATAAGCACTCTCTGCATACTGGAGTTATGCCTGCTCATGCCTCCATGAATCCATATGCAGATACAGCTACTCTATGAAGAAAATCCCATGTTAAAAAAATCATGAGTTCTCCTTGCCCTTCCCCAAGTAAATCAATGCTACTCCTTTGAGGTTATTATTTCACAAGTTTTTTTCTTGACTTAGGGTCTGGCAGATACAGTCACAGAATATCTTGCAATAGCTGGACTTTCAAATTGCAAATAACATCCCTGTGAGGTTTTACGATAGAATGCACCACTAATTCCTTTATCAAGTTCTTGACTGTGATAAAGAGGTAATTAGGATAACCATTTAGAAGTCCATTTAAATGTAAGTTAACAGTACAGATTTTGGCAAGAGGATTGTTTGTCTCTAATCTTTAAAATGGAAAAAACATAAGAACAATACTCCCACTTCGCTGTCCTAGAAGACATTACTGTCTAATCTAGGCAGTAAACCTATGAACTGAATATGACCGAGGCAGCCAATGTTCTGGAATCTGTTTTCACAAGGCTGAGATCTTTAGCTCTTGCTCACTTCCACTGAGGAAGTATCAAAGTAAGTGAAATACATACAGGAAAGATGGCTTTCCTTAGCATACGTAACAATCTACATTTTTGAACAAAGGCAAATATAAATCTCACAAGGCCTAGTGGCTTCATTGAATTATAGAGTGGTTTGGGTTGGAAGAAACCCCTAGGAATCATTTAATTCAACCCCTCCTGCCATGGGCAGGGAGACCTTCCCCTAGACCAGGTTGCTCAAAGCCCTGCCCAACCTGGCCTTGAACCCTTCCAAAGACGGGGCATCTACAACATCTCTGGGCAACCTGTTTCAGTGCCTCACCACCCTCAGAGTCAAAAATTTCTTCCTAACGTTTAATCTAACCCTACCTACTTTTAGTTTAAAGCCATTACTCCTTGCCCTATCACTACATTTCCTGATGAAAAGTCCCTCTCCTGCTTTCTTATAGGCCCTCCTTAAGTACTGGAAGGCTGCTATAAGAGGCTTCTCTTCTCCAGACTGAACAACCCCAGCTCCCTTAGCCTGTCTTCACAGGAGAGGTGCTCCATCTCTTTGGTCATCCTTGTGGTCCTCTTCTGGACTTTCCCTGACAGGTCTATGTCCTTCTTGCACTGGGGGCCCCAGAGCTGAATGCTGTACTCCAGTTGGTGTCTCACAAGAGCAGAGCAGAGGGGGAGAATCACCTCCTTTGACCTGCTGGCCATGCTTCTTTTGATGCAGCCCAGGATACAGTTGGCTTTCTGGGCTGCAAGTGCACATTGCCAGCTCACTTTGAGTTTATCATCAACCAGCACGCTCAAGTCCTTTTCCTCAGAGCTGCTCTCAATCCATTTTTCGCCCACCCTGTATTTGTGCTTGGGATGCCCCAACCCTGATACAGGAGCTTACACTTGGCCTTGTTGAACCTCATGAGCTCATGAGGTTCACACAGGCCCACCTCTCAAGCCTGTCCAGGACTCTCTGGATGGCATCCCTCTAGCATGTCAATCACACTGTACAACTTGGTGCCATCTGCAGACTTGCTGAGGGTGCACTTGATCCTACTGTCCATGTCTCTGACAAAAATGTTAAAAAGTAACAGTCCCAATACTAATCCCTGAGAAACATCACTGGTCTCCACCTGGACACTGAGCTGTTGACCACAACTCTTCGAGTGCGACCATCCTGTCAATTCCTTATTCACCAAGTCATCCATCTATCAAATCCATATGTATCATCTCTGATACACAAGGTTTGTTAATCAACATCGAATTTTCATCTTTCCATTTCAAAATTAGAATGCAATCATTGTATTTATATGGCAATATTGCTGAAACTTCTGAGCTAATATTCTTATCCTAATTAAAATGAGGCAAACAGATTGTTTTTAACACTCAGTGACATTCTTTTTATGGACTCTTATTCCTTCATAGACCACTTAGTTATAAATAATCCATGCACAGAGCAATTAGGCCCTTTCCTTTTTTTATGGGTTATATACTTCATGCCTGTGTAAGTAAAATAAAATATTCTAAAGCACTACAGTGTAACAAAACACATTTAAATCCTTATGTCAAGAGTGACTGAATAATTTTGAAATTATTTAATCACTTCTCATTTGTCATATGATTACAGTCTTTTGACTGAATCACAAAATCACTGAGTCCAAACCAAAGGATTACTGCTACCTAGAGTCACATTAGAAAAGGAGGAGTTAAAATGGAAACTACAGAGTTAAATGTGATGGCAAGATAGGACACTGACAAAAGTCTGAGGACCTGCAATTTTCATACAACTAATAATTCAGAACTAAAACAATAGAAAATTATTTTCACACTTTTTTTTTATGGTTGAGAAGCAAAAGATATGTCACTTCTTTTAAAAGAATGCTCTCATGTGATTACATGATCATGTGAGTGAAAAGGGATAGCTGGGTCACTGAAGTTATAGAGAAAACTCTCCCCTGCTTCAGTGGGTATTGTACTAGGACTTACATGTTTATTCTGCTCTGTGCAGAGAAGGGGAAAAACTTAAGATGAAACAGGTAGAGGAGAAAGGCAACTAACAAAAGGTACAGGCACATTTGGCTTAGGTGTATTTGGTTTACCCTCTATTGTTTAAAGTTAAAATCACTACTGGGCTTTTTCTTATTTTGCAAAAGCACTATTTATAACCTTTATACTTTAAAAATAGGGTCAGGTTACCCTGAATTGTACAGCATCAGTAAAGATGTTCTGGGAGAATTTGCAGCAACAGCTGAAGTCTTTGCTCTACTCTGTGCAAAAGATTCAATATTGCCTAGGGAATTACATTCAAGGACAGAAATAGAGTGAGAAAAGCTTTCTTAACAGTATTCCAAAATAAATTCAGACTGTGAAGGAGTGGGAAGAATATTAATCTGTTTTATTTATACACACTCTCTTTTAAGACAAATTAATTATGCAGCAGAAGCATTTAGCATAAAAATACAAGCTTTGAAATGTGTTAAGCGTAGTACAGGGAAATGAAACTGATAGAACCAATGGAAGAAGATTGAAAGAGGCTAATTAGAAAATGTCTAGGAGAGTATGACCATTTGACAAAAAGTACATAAGACAAAGCATTGTGGGCTTTAGCAGATTATTAATGGTCTGCAAGATTTATTATCCATTCACCTTTGAGATCAGCTTTTTTTTCCCTTTCAATTTAATCTCAATGACAAAAATGCAAAACAGCAAATGCAACTGTCAGTTATAATGAGGTCACAAGCTAACTGTGTTCTTATTTCAGATTTGAGAGTAATATCCCTAGGAATACGATATCTTACACTAAATATTAGTTCAACCAACTATGGCTATAAACTCAAAAACTATGACCAGGTTCTTAGCTTCTTTAGATTTTCATGAAGGGTGGGCTTAAACATTCATTCTGTGGACCTCAAACCTACTGAAGGTATTAAAGCTCTGAGAGAAATCCCCTTCAGTCATTCTAAGCACATTCCATTATGCAATGATTTTTTTCCCAAGGAAAGATAGTATAGATAATGTTGCACTATAGCAGTCACTCATTTAGTCATGTGGCTGAGGAGCATTACTTCTCTCTGTACAGAAGATTCTGAAACTAGACCCATGAGAAGTGTGACTGAGACTTCGTTAGTGATTTTCAATGGAATTAGTATAATAACAAAACCATTAGAAAATATGATGCAATTGTAGGTAAGGAAAAAAAATATTTAAATAATTTTCTACATCAAAAAGAAAAAGAGATGGCTTTGGGATGACTTCTGCATCCCCTGCCACCATATTTATCTTATTAGTCATCTTTAATTGGACCAGGAAGGTGAAGAACCTGATATTACTGGCATTACACAGTTAAAATAGGCAGTCAAGTAGAAACAGATGTAAATCAGACTTATTGGGTAAATTTGCAGTAACTATACTTCATCTGTAAGCCAAATCTTCTGATTTACCTGAGAGTTCGTTAGATAAAAAGACTACATGGTCAAGCTTTACATTTCAGAAAAAATGAAGAGAAATATGCTTTCTTTAATTTTTGAATCCACTGCTTTATAGATGAGCATGAATGATAACATGGCATTGGTATTTCTTTGCAATAATCAAGCTTTGGCTTAGTATAGAATTCTAATAATGTAGAAAGAATCCCATATACAGTTGGATACAATATACAGATCTATGCATGTTATATAAATAACAAATATAAATAAATTAGCAAAGGGACTAGAATTCTATGAAATGTCATGTTTTACACTCTAACATAGTGGTATGGTGCCCCTGGTAACATCAAAAGTAGGTGTATTATTGGAATCACAGTCATCTGTGATAACTGTGAAGTGCATGGATCCCTTATTAGCACAGACAGAACAGAGTCTCTGTTTTGTGCAAGAATGACTGTGCAGATGGCTGATGCTTGGAAAGACAAGAACTAGATACCATGATAGCCCCTAGTTGAGAGATGATACAGAAGTTTCTTTGCTAAACTGATTCCAAATAGGACAGAGACTGTACCCACAGTGTTTGCTTCAGAGCTCAGGAGAGCCTCATAAGGCATTTTTACAGCCTGTGAAGTCTTTGAGAATGTCCATGAGAAAAAAAGAGAAACCATTCCTCCCAGCATCAAGGCTGCCAGATCTAGGAACCTGTTCTCGTCATAGCATGCTCTGAAATACTCAAGACCATGACTAATGGGATATCTGACTAACTCTAAGCAAGTCATTTAGAAAACATAGGTCTAAGCCTGGTATCTCAACAATAAATGTGAAACAAATACCTATAGCTATAAAATACTCTAAAAAGTTATTCTAAAAAGAATACAGATGTACTGGGGCTCAGAAGATGAACACTACCAAAGAAACATTTCCTGCAATCTCAAATATACAGTGGAGAGAAGTAGCCAAAATAATAAATGACAAGGTCTACTAAATGAATCAGGGTAGCAAAAGTTCCTAGAAAACTTAGAACAGTGAAGTCAAATACATATATACATGTATAAGATCATTTTCATGATCTGTTATTTATTAATATCCTTATTGTAAAGAAGTTCCTGAGGTTCTTATTTTTCCATGGAACCATTCACTTTTCACAAAAGAGCACCGCAATAGAACATTCAAAGCAATAGTTTATATGACTGTAGTAGCAATGAAATAGTCATTTCAAGAAATGCTCGAAATATCTAGGCACTTCACGAAATAACTGAGTGAAATAGACAGTGTCTGAATTGCTGACAGAATTTCTGTCATTCAAGTCATTTTGCAAAGTAATTAAAAAAATTATTTCTTAAAATGACTCATTTTGGAACGTGACCAATGTAAATATGATTTTTTAATTTAGTATGGTGCACCTTTTTATAACATTTCAATGCACTGTGAAATAGCTGATATACAAATTACTAGAAAAATATTAAGATATAAAGCTCTATGGATAAAATTTCCATGTTTTATTGAACACTACTTATAGTACTCACAGTTTTGTCTTCTGAGAGTTCTTCCTTTTTCAGACTTCCTCAGGTATATCCATTTACAAATGAATTCTACAAGAAAATTATTTTTATCACTTTTTTTTTTTTTAATGAATTATGTGCAGTGGAAGTAATGCTGATTCCTTCCTACACTGTCTCATTTTAATGCTGATTCATCACTACATTAGTTCATTTCCAAATTGTGATAACTCTACTGATTCCAAAGGAGTTACCCTTTCAAAACTCTGCAATAACACTGATGAATCAGACTCACACTTTGTTATGTCATAATCTTGGAAACCAAATAGTGAGACTAGAACTACTGATATTTTATTGTTCAGAGACAGTGCCAACAATAACTACAAAATGCAAAGTTCTAGGGAAAAAGAAAAAAAAAAAAAGAAAAGAAAAAAAAATAGTCAACCATGGAGCTCTTTCCTGTAAGAAAGATTAAATAGCTGTCTATTACTCCAGTAGCAACTTCAAATTTATCAAGTCCTACAAGTGCTGTTTTCTCCAGGAGACAGAATAATTATTGAGGGAATACTGTTTCAAAAATCTCTATTTCTTAAAGTTTTTCACTACACATTTGTGTAGTGAAGAGACCGAGAAATGTGAACCTTTCTTCATATGCATTTCTTGCCAGCTTGCTAACAAAGAATATACAAAATACAATCCCAAGCCCTTTTTACGAGCAGCTTGGAAGATGTCAGAATATTTATGATCTTAGCTTCTTTTGATGTAAAGAGCACATGAACTGTTACCCTGCACTGTTAAACATTACTGACAAAACGAAGGTAAGTATTATGTCAAAGTGTTATCCATTAGAGGAACTCAGTTAGATAATTGCTCACTAAAGCTGTGGATGTGCTGGCCTCACAATTTGGGTAGTCTGGCATTTGGACAGGGGGTGGCAGAATACAGAAGGCTGGAAGGAGTTTAGTACTTGCCAAAGAATGATGCAGCAGGATTCACACTGTAGTTGAAAGCAAAAAGACCTGATGTAAAAAGTACAAGCTGACAGACAGGGTAGAAAGTTCAGGAAAGAAGGGTCTTCTTTTTCCTCTGAATAAGTGGACCAGAAGACAATAGCGATATTTCAATCAGGAGAGAAATTCAGCCACCCAACAATGAATTAACGCAAAATAATGCTAAATTCCCTGGGGAGTTCTTAATAAATCAGTGTAGATTTTGCATTAAAGTGACGGAATATACTACTTTTCAAATTAAATATCAAAATAGTACTTCTTATCTTCAAAGTGCCTTTCAAACATTTAAGATTTATACTGAAAATAGGAAAGCAAAGAAACTTCTTGGGAACGACTTAGATCAGTTCTAACCAGTCTGATGTGCCAACTATTGTTCTTTACATGATATTTACAATAAGTAGGTAATTTGCAGCAACATGTATATGCTGGAGAATGTTGCTACAGAGGAAAAAATGAAATTAAATTTTATTTGAACGTGTGGTATTATTTTTGCAGGTTTAGTTAGATCCTTTTTGACTGAAATATTAGTGGGAGGGAGAGGGAGAACTTGCTATGCTTGTAAATGACTAGGATTCTTTTTAAAATGCTGGCAAAATATACAGGCAAAATATTCTCTTAATATCTGGACGAAAACTGTCAGATCATACTAGCTGTCCATATGGATTATTCAGGCACCTACATCAGAAATGCAAGAAATGCATTTCTGATTTCTCTTTCTATGAAACACTTGAACTGGAATATTCACTACAAGTAGGCTTTCCTTCCAAATTATGACCCACTGCACAAAAATCCATGCTCTAGCAGGAAGACCACAATAATCTGGAGGTCATCGTGCAAACAAGCAGGAATGAAATTCTTTTCCATAGACAACTGGAAAGCCCTGCTACCACTGCTGTTGACTGAAGAAATACTCCTCCAATGTAAGAATGAGAAAGCTGCAGAACAGCTTGCTTACAGGGAGAAAAGTACCAGAAGGAACAGCAGAGCTATACTGGATGAAATGTTCTACTATTGAGATTAAGCTAAAATCAAGTTCAGGAGGCCTCATCATCTTAAAGAAGTTCTAACACCATCTATCCATGAGATACAGCTGAATGGTGACATCAAGATGTTTTAATTTTGCATTCTTGAGCAACTTACATGGTCCCCAAGTGTGAGAATTTTGCCCCAAATCTTCTGAAGGGGTGAAAACCTAGCCTAAAGCATTCATCACCCGATCCTTGAATTTTACAGAACTTTTCTTATACATACATTCCTGATTTTTTTTTTTCTACTTCAACATCAAGGCAGCCATAAGTATGACTACTAGGACTCTTAATTCCATTGTGGCATAGAAAGAGTTTCTAAAAGTTCAGTGCTAAAAAAACATCAGAGACAACCTCAGACCATTTCTATAGCATTCTGTACTCTATAAAATTCTCTATTATCATTTTTATTTGTCTGTCATCTTTATCCTTTGATAAGCAGCACCCCAAACTTACTTGCAGACTTACTCTAGTCAGGGACCTAATGTAGTATTCTCTTCTTTAAAGGTCAGTGTCCAACCACTTTTACTGCTGCAAAAAATCTATTCTGGTGGGCAGTGTCCAAACTGTATGAATGCAGAAAGAGAAATTCTAGCTTTAATGAGTGGCCAACAAGGTCATTACAATTCCCTTGATTATTTGAGATGGACTTGCACTGTGGAATGGAGTTATAGTGTTGATTCAACTACAATTTAATTTTAACGACTAATAATTTAATTAAATAAAATCAGCCAGAAGATGAATTCATACTGTCTGATGTATCCAATGGGTTATCCCGATACTTTGTTAGCTATGGCTTCCCCAGATCTTTAAAATAATCTAGAATGATTTAAACCATTTTTGAACTATTTCAATCATCTTCAGAAAAGTTAAAGGTGAGAAATTAATGTAAATTCCTGTATAAATTGGAAGTTTGCTGTACATCATCATCTTTTATGTGAAAACATCTTACTAGTGAAAACACTGGAAGTTTATGTATTTAAGAATGGAAATGTCCTAATTTTTATAACAAAAATTTGATTCCACCACTATTTTCCTTTGCCCTAGTGAACTTGAACTAGAGATGCAGCTAAGTAAGCATGCACTATTTCATGTAAATGAGAGTTTGTATGGAAAAAATCATGGCATTTTTTGCAGGTACCTATTAATTCTGAAATTTAGTCCTGGATTAGTATGTGCTACTACCGGGGATTGTGTTCTGGATCACTGCTGAATAATTTGCAAACAAGCTAGCAGTACATTTAAACTGTCTGAGGCACTGAATGTAGGGTGTTTCCTTGCTATGAATTCAGTGTTGTTTTTCAAATGCCTTTTTAACATATTCTTCCCATGTGATTAACCACCTTTCTTCTAATAGAGCTTTTTTTTTTTTCCACAATGGATTATTATTTTCCTTCAAATCAAGCAAAGAAGGAAAAACAGCCTTTCTTTTTTATTATCATCATCACCACCTTTGTGAATCAGATATTTATCCCTCTGACAATCACGTCAGAAGCAGCCAAATACAACACTCACAGCTGACTTGCTCTGTTTTTGACTATTTCTCTGGTCATGCCCCAAATCTTTCTGTTGAGGTTTTGAAACAATCTTCCCTTTAAGTCTCTCTACCAGGTGGATCTCCAACCTTTCTTATTTTTTAATAACCTGAATATATTATCTCCAATCATTCAACATTAGCTAGCTTTCCTTGGGCTCCTCTTCCCTCCAGAGCCTTATACCACAGGACCCTGCATCTTTTATCATTCTGCCTAATGATTTTATGATTGAATATGAAGAAGACAGACTTAGACACACAAGGAGCAGCAGTAACTGCTTTTAAAATACTGCTAAGTTGCACCTTTACAAGGTAAGGTACAAATCACACACACAAAAACCAAACATTCTGAGAACACTCATTCTTTGTGGATCAATTGCAGGAGACTGCAATTATTAACACATTATTGTCAGTTATTTGCCATTTTTGAGTACAAAGAAATAGGAAATCTCTCCATACTCAAAGAAACAAAGCCATTATCTTTGCTGATTGTCTGATTTACAAGGCCCCTGAAAATGCTGGTGCTTGAAGTCAGATATCCACTGATATCCATCAGTACCCAAACAGCAGCGTATCTCTGAAAGAGTATTTCTGAAAAGGACTTTGCCTTTGGTGACTACACATGAATTAGTATGCCCAGTTTTAAAACATTGAAACACAGATGATTGGTAGAGCTCTAGGCCACAGTAGCTACTTCAGTTTTTCCTGTGTGGCTTTGGCAATATTACCAACTCTCTTGCTCAGCTCTTTAATATCGACAGCCATACAACTTCATAGTACTTTTTATGGTAGTAGATAGTCATATTCCCTGCATTGCAAGTTTCTCAGCACAAACAATACTCACTACACACTGCTGGGTTTGTTGCTCCCCCCCACTCTGCATTCCCCTATTTCTCTATTTAGGCCAGAAGATGGCCTGAAGTAGTTCAGTGTTTGCGTATGTGCTTTTATAAATTTAAGCTAAAACAAAACAGAAAGCAATGTGTAAACTCTTTTTGCAATACTTCAACAATTTAAAAGATTAAATAGCACTGAACAGAAAACCATTAAAATCATTCGTAGTGTGCATTTAATCTCTGATGATAAAGAGAAACAACACAGAAAAAAAACTGTGTGTGGGGGGGAATTACGTATGAAATATGATAGGCAGGAACAGAGCAAACAGTAAAATCATTGTACAGAATGTTCAGGAATCTGGATCTAACTTGTGCAAAACTGTAATGTGCACAAGCCAGCAAGTAAACAAATGATGTTTGTTAATATAATCACCTGGTTAAAGAATCAGCACTTTGTAAAACAGCTGTCACAAACAATGGTGGATACAAAATGTTAAATCTTTTGAGCTGACTGGAAATTTTCAATGAACTCTTGCCAGTAAGAAAATACAAATTTACAAGTATTAAATATTATGACAGCGGGACTAAGCCTGAACTAGTCAATACTAATGGTGCACGTGTGATGTGGGAGACCCATGCTCTGAGACAGATGGCCCTTCCATTTGAATCCACTCACATTCCAAGGGTTCTTGACTCTCAGGATGGCACCAAGGCCTTTTATTTTTCTAAGAACAAATCTCATGGAAATATATATTCTGCATTACAAAGCACATTGGCTTACATCAGAAAAATTGAAAAATACTAGGGGGGAGGGGGGCTTCACTATGCAAGTATGCAAGAATGTCATTCTCTTTTTCCAGCTTTCTTTATCTCCATCTTTTCCTTCAGATACCCATGATTTGAAGAAAGGCTTCATGACAAAATCTGATAGCATTCACAATCCATGCTTTAATAGAGAAACAGGAGATAACAGAAACTTCAATCTTTTTTTCTTTTTCTTTTTCCCAATTTAAGTTAAGTGTTAGTCGTCCCTGGTATGTGATCTGCCAAAGCCATTTGAACAGTCAGCCCTAATTCAGAAGATTTTTTTGCTGGAGTACAGTTGCTCAGTGGTACGTTCCCTCATTTCAACCCTCCCATATCTTCAATGGACAATATACTCTTAGACCACTCTGCTTTAGCATAGGATGTCTTTTGAGAAGCTATTTTTATTTCTCATAATGCATTCCTGCAGCATATTTATGCCCTCTCTCCTCCTTTACATATTTTTTTTACATCACTATTTTCCATAGAAAACTGCCAACTAGAATACTTATTATTAGCTTTAAATATCAATTCTTGTTTTCTCTTAGAAACTATTTTAAAATACAATATTATAGATTTATTTTAAACAAAGTTATTAGCAAATACTAATTCTTCTGCATTAAGGACCCTGAAAACCTAACCCTAGCAAATTCAGTGAGGAGGGTAATGTGTGTAAAAACTACAGACATCTTTGTTATAAAAAGATTTTAATATTAATAAACTACTATATATTTGATTACATTCTTATAAAACAAGCAAAAAATGCCCCTACGAAAATAAAATCCCAACCTTTCTCCTGTATTTAAAGCATGAATAATATTTCTGAAATAAAAATTCAGAGCACCACCAAACTAATTTCACCTTTCTTCCTTCCCTTTGTTCGGAGGATTTACCACATCCACTACTTCTGTTTTTAGTCACTTTGAACTTCTGTTTATGCAGTGATTTCCTTTTAAAATTTTTGGATGTAAATAGTCCCTGTAGTGATCACTGACAGAAAAGTTTACTGTGACGTCAATTTTCAGAGCCTAATTATTTCCCCCCTACTCTATTATATACAAACATCTAATCTTTTCCACTATTCTGCAAGCCTATTAAAATTAGGTCCTCAATTAAGAATGTTAAACTGATTATATTTTGCCTGGCTCATTACACCACTACAGTTGTTTGACTCGTCCTTCAGAACATAAGGAAATAAATAAAAATAAAAATAAAATAAAAACATATAAAAATAATAAAATCAAATAAAATCAAACAAAATCAAACAATAATAATCCGGGAAAAAGTGAAATGTTGACTCCCTAAATTTTTATATAAGATGACTTGATAAAACAGATTTGGAAGAGGTGACTTCTGAATTAAAGAACTGAAGAATTAACTTATAGAAATTGCTTAATATTTGTCAGTGTATCTAAATGACTGCATTTTATTTACTTATTTATTTTACAAGTATGAACCAACATTTTGATTATCACATATGGTAGCTGGTAATGTTGAGTGTGAAAGTAAAAGCATTGCAAGGCTAGTTTCTCCTCCTCTGACTTTTTTTTTTTTAATGTACGTCAGCACTTTATCATCTTCACTGTGACTTGCTACAAATTTAAAATAGCCTAAAAGATCCAAGACAGTATTCTCACAGCAGTTTAGCTACTGCATCATTATTGGTCTTGTTACTGTAATCTCATAGTTCTAAGCAACAATTATTTGATTTATGGAAGTATCATTTCCATTTTATGGACAGGTAATTGAGCTCCATGATACATTAATTGATTTGCAGGGGAGATATGCTAAATGCTGTCTGGAAAAACAAATGATTCCAGGTCTTCACAATCTCAATGCCTTTTAGAGCTTGCTCCTGAACCACTGAAGAAGTTTGTTCTAGGTGATGTTAGTGAAGCTACAATTTAGTGTTTTACCAAAGAATGTTCATGTTCCAAAATGAAAGTGAGGGTTAATGTGTTTTCATGAGCTATAAAGGCATAATCAAAGGTTAATGTTGACTCCTAGTTCAGGATCAGTTCTCTTCTCAATGTATATCTAGTGGGAAGATGAACCAAGGCAAAAGATGAAATTTGACAAGGTAGCACTGTGAAAGGAAGTTATGAGCTATATATCAACAGCTTGACTGTGATTCAGTTCTGCAGCCGATAATGGTCAGAGTGCTAGTGATCTAGCAATTCATGAGGAACAAGTCAGCCCATCAATGTCTGGCATGGTTATTAATATTGAAAAAAAATTCCAGTTAATGAAAACAGAAAAGTCACTGAAGGGCCGCACCAGATTTGTCTGTAATGAAACAAGTAGCATTAATATTAATCTAAATTCTCTAATTTTATCTCTCTCTTTTTTCATTTATATATATATATATGTGTATATATATATATATATAACCAGTGATATTTCAGGATCAGTGGAAGATTGCAATACATACTCAAACCTGACGTTACTACCACTGAGCAAACAGAATTCCACTGATGAATTTGCCCCTCTGATCCTGATCTTTATTGCCACAGTGATTTCTGCCTTCGCAAAGAAGATATGAAAATCCTATCTTTCTGACAGGGCAGTAGTTTTACACTCATTTTGCAGAAGTGTAAATCACAAGACAAAGTATAAAGCTATAAAAGACTGAGCTCCCCCCCTAAAAATTCCCATTTTTACGACGTTCTCACTACAGCCGTTACTCAATGAACTGAATGCTGGAAGCTTTAATAAAATGAATGAAATAAACAGTTATATAATATCTTCCCTAACAATACACTTCAATAGTTACATAAATCTTCATAACTTGTTTATAAGGAAGGTAGGTGCAATTTTCTCATTCAGTATAGAATCTCGTAATTAATTTACACTAATGAGTTAAGATTAAATTGTAAGTGACAGAATTTTGTGAATCAGTAGGTACATAAGGAGAAAATTTAAGGAGAATGAACCAGAGTATGCTTTACTCGGATGTACTGTCACACAAAAATTTATTATTTATCATAATATTCTGTTATATATAAGTAAGCCTACTGAAATACAAATGTAACACTAAAAAAATCTTGATCTTGCACCGGCACTCTGACATGAAAATTGGTCAAAAGAAAAACTTCCTTGTTAATATAAAAAAGCATGTGAATAAATGAAAAAATAAAGAATGAGATTCTATAGCATTACAATAATTTACAAATACCACAATGCAGATTGTTTGCCCTACTACTTTGCTAAATATCTGTTTTTTAGACACTATGTTACTATAACGTATTATACATTCCTGTGTTATACTACTGCATTGCAAATCTGCTGTTTTGGAAGATTAGGGAATATGACCATTTGACAGCAAATTAAAAATCATAAGCAAAGGTGGTCAAATGCTTGCAACAGCCAGTGACATTTGGAACAATGTTCTAGTCCCAGTCAATCCTAACAATTATCCACTTTTTTTCTGTGTTCTCTGAAGCTAATGTGGGATTATGAATTATTTGGGGGGAGGGGGGGGGGGGTCGTGGAAGAATATTGTTTCTAGGCAATGTGAGAAGCACACATCCTAACATTCTGTTTTCAAGCAAAAGCTATTAGTAACATTGAAGCCATGGAGGAGAGCAGAAAAACAAGTATTTTGGAGCATAACACTTTCCTCCAGCATGGAGAATTTATAGGAGGAAAGCTCCTTACCTAGTTTTGTAGTTCAGCTTTTTCTTTTTTCTTTTTTTTTTTTTTTAATTGATGATCCCATGCAAAAATGATGATGAACTGAGATGAAAAAAGTGTTGGCTGAAAGGAATCAGCTGATAATACCATGCTGAAATCATTGACTGTGATCCAAAACATAGAACCCTGGCTGTATTCTGGGTATGTCTGAATGTCTGTGTAATGAATCTGTATGTGCACTAACCTGGAAAATTGGCCACAGTGTACCTGCTTTGGTTGCCTGTCTGGATTGCCAAATTTCAAAGCAAACAAACAAGTACTTCTTTTTCCATAAAGCCTGTAGAAACCACAAAAAGAAGCAGGAGGACATAAATGACTCATAAACACAGACGTCTGTAGCCAAAATCAGCTAGGCGTTTCAATTCTTAAGGTATTGCACTTGCAGAAGTTCCAGTTGGGTACCTGCTGAAAATCAAAAGCTGTACTTCATTTACATTTTAAACCATAACAGTCATGCTTGTGCTGCTGTTAGAGGAACAGGGAAAAGAATCTGGGGTTTTATTATGTTTTAAATACCTTTCAATTCCAGGCCTAATAGGAAACAAAATTGTTGTAAATAGTAGCACTTTAAAATAGAAAGAGTGATTAACACAGGAAGTTATACTCAGGTTACCTATTGCTTTCTCAGCAGAACAAAGTCTTTGCAAACACATAAATATGCATTTTTTTCCCCTCTGAAGAAAAGATGTATCTTATAACCTGTAAGACAAGTCATAAAACCAAAGCAAACCTGATTCTTTTAAACAGAAAGTGTTCTTTAAAAATTCAGTTTTGAGAGCATAAATATTTAACTGTTTTGAGCATGTTGTAAAAGCTCAGAATTACTTAAAATAGTGCCAACAACAAAGAAAAAGCAGCCTAAATTTTTAGTAAGAAATACCTTATGAAGATTATATTCCTTATAACCTCTCAGTATTTCAGCATACCTGATTTGATAAGAAATGCTTTGAAGTATTACTCTGAATGTTTTAAGTGACCAACTCATTATAATAATTGACTGCAAAGTTTTGACATATACATTAATGAAACTAAATTATTAATGTAGGATTTTGTTAGAATAATGATCCTTTTACCATCAATTAATTCTGTATATATTTAAGAAACACAGTGAAACATGCAAAGTGGTAGAAAAAAAAATCATGTATCTTAATCAAAGAGCCTCAGATGATAGATAAATTATAACCTTATTGGCTGCCTCAGTGTGAGGACAGACAGAGCACATGTTGGAGAGGGACACAATGTTTTTATTGTTTTGAAGAAATGGGAGAGGCAACACCACACCTCTTCTTATAAATCATGCTCCTCACTTCTGCTGGCTCTGCCCATTGCTACAACCCAATATGAACTGCTTGCAACAACTAAGCCAAAACTACTCCTGTTCCCCACCAAGAGTTTCCCTGGTGAAAAATATAGTTTTGACTCTTATTTCAAAAAGAGTCAATTTCCAAGCAGTGCCATACACACTGTCCAGACGAATCTGAGTTAGTCTTCTATGAATAATTCACTCAGCCTTATCTTAGTTCTTGATTATCTTTGTACGCATGTTCAGAATAAAATGATAAAATAAAGTCATTGTTATCACTCCTTTGTATAGCTAAGTACCAGATATATATTCTATTTCCCTACACCTTGTTCTTAAATGTTAGACTACTGGCTAGACACTTAAGATTTATGAAGTAGTTATTTGTCGAATGTTAAGCGAATCCTTAGTAAGATCATTGGGGACTACTAATTATAAAATATAAATAGTCCAAATTTTAATAAATAGATTTTATGAAGAACAATTTTAAATCTAAACTGGAAAACAATTTCTAGAGCAATTATTTTAAGAAATTGCACTAGTAAAAAGACTTTATATGCAGTTTAATGATTAGCAATGAATTTATATAATCACATTAGCAGTAAGATACATATACAGCAATTACAAGTGTTATGTGTTCAGGCTTTATCTAACAGTAATGTCCAAGCATTACTTTGTAAGTAACACAAAATAATTCGTGTGATTAAATCTTTAAAACAATACCCAGTGGGCACGACTAAGAGCCAAAATTAATGGCAAGTGTTAACTTTGAAAATCATTTATCATTGACAAGTAGGAAAGTAGACAGAGTATACATATAAACACATGCCTACATTTAACACATGCTCATATTAAAGATTATTTTTCAAAAAATTTACTCCAAAAAAAAATTGAATGTGGTGAAAAATCCTGCTATGCAAAGTTTCTTTGAATGACAGTTATCTGTCTGAAAACACAAACTGGAAACAATCCTGCTTCTCAAAATATTCTTTTATTTCTATGTAGAGTTTTCATCAAATGTGGCAAAAAAAAAAAATAATCAACATTAGGCTTCAGTATTTGTTACTCTAAGTAACTTTTCTAATCCTTCTTATTATTATTTATTTTAAATTATTTATATCTAATTATGGCACACTTCAAAACCAAAAACAAACAAAAAGAAATAACAATATACCTTCAACATTCTATATATTTAGATATGATATTTAGGGAATATCATTTAAAAATATGGTATTCCAGACAATTCAGCTCTCTGCAACACCTTAAGGTTCTGTTTCAGATATATTTTCTGAGTTCCGAACAAATTTGGGAATTGCTTTAGTTGGGCTGAATTAGACATATAAAAGCTACCCCCAAAATGTTATATTAATGTTCTATTTCCTCAACAATGATCATTTGACTTTTTCTGCATAAGTTGTTTTCATTCTAGCAGCAGCAAACCACTTTAAATGGTGAATCATTTTATGCTGTTCCCCAGGCACCACTAATCATGGTAATCTAATCTGTTCATATTAACCCACATGCCACAGCTCCACAGACAATTAACCCTTGTATTTCAGGGGGTTGTGCAAATCAAATCTCGACCCCGTTACCATAATCTTCTGTACGCTATGTAGGTTGCTTCAGTTTGCATAATTTCTTGTAAAGATTTTTCTTTTAAATGATTTCTCCCAGCACTCAGATAACATCTAGGTAAAATCCAGAGGAAAAGAGAAACAACAAAATCAATCCATCTTCTCAATAATTTATGATGCTGTACAGAAAATACAAATCTAGTTATCATTAAAATCTCGGGCTCACATTATTTATCAGATCTGAATCAATGAAGGCAGAACATCTTGTCTGTTTCAACTGCAGCAGGGGTACCAATGGCAATTCCTTTATGGCTCCATTTTTCCCCTCATTAAAGGCCCTGTCTCCTGGGCTCCTCTCCTCCGGCAAGGTACCAGGACAGGAACTCAAAGGGCATCCCACAGGGGCTGCCAAGGAGGGACTGAAGAGGAATTAATCACTGCCTCACTCCTACACTTGAATGCCAGCTGGGACAGACCAGCACAGCTACACCACAAGAGCAAGTGCTGGTCTTGCTGTAAAGACAGCTCATAATCTTGAGACCTGGAGGCAAGAATGGACACCACACATTTTACAGAACTATGAATAGGCTTTGCAGTGTTTTGTGTACTGTTTCATCTGGGAATTGTGGGCTACCTTACGTTATTTCTATCCAGGTCAGCTCCATAGCAGGGAAGCAGACTTTTTTCTTGATTTGGAAGGACAGACTGGGGCATAGCGATGTTTTCTTAGTGCAGTTTTACGTAGCTCAGGGCAAAATACTCTCAGCATAGCTACTTTAGGAGTTCCTTCTGACATTGCTTGTACTTCATGGCCTAATAGATGGAAGTTTCAAAGATGTTAGAATAGACCACAAGACAGAGTATCACCTTCTTGCCAAGTAATTTGACTTTCATAGAACTTAGCTGACTAAAAAATCACTGCCTTATATCTACCATTCATGAAAGACCTTGCCTTTGTCCAGGACTGTATGAAGTAAGAGAAAACAGGATTTCTTCCAGAGCAAAGTGAGATAACAAAGGATTTTTTCAGCTGTTGCTTAGAGCCTTTTTTGTGATATATCTGTGTGGTCTTTCAACTCCAGTCTGGATAAGGTAATCAATTTATACATGCAAATCTAAAAGAATGGAAAAAAAAATCCCCCATGAATTGACTATGTTTTGTCCTCTGGTGAGTTTTCCTGACTTTGAGCCAAGCATGCAGTCAGCCCATGGACAAACTTTCCTGGCAGAAAGAGAATTGAAGGAAAAATGGAGGGCACAACAGCGTCTCAAAGAGAGTAATGATATGTGGGAGAGGGGCTCAAGGACATCTTTTACAGCATAAAATGAAATTAATACTTGCCATCCTTCGTGGTCTAGAGACTTTCTGATGAGCTACAGTAGAGATACTCATAGAGCATCCCAGCCAGGGAATGTCTCCTTGAAGATCTCAGTGGTCCTTAGGTATGATTTAACACAGAAGTAGACACAGTCAAAGCTGACAGTAGTTATACACAGTTGGAAAGATAATGATGGACAGATGAGCACTATTCAGGACTGCGTACTGCTTATAATAGATTAGCTGCCAGCAATTTCTGTAATGCTTTTTCTTCTGTATGTTGCACAAAAGTGATTTGAACTTTTCATATTTAAAAAATGAATTTCTTTAATGAAAGATTATGTGGTAAAATTTATTTCTTGATTAAATTGGCAAAGCTTATGGAATTGGATTTTTAGAAGAATCATAGCTTCATAACTGTATTTAACACCAATATTTAACCATTGTCACTTACAGATAATAAGCATAGACTAAGACTAAGAATGTTCAGAAACATTCAGACTACTCTTAGTAACTGCTCTACATGGCAGTAACAATGCTGTCATTCAGTACAAGATGCATGGTTACAAAACTAATTTAGACTAAGACTACATTCACTGGCAGCAATAAATTTAAAATGCAGTAGTTGGTAGAAGGAAGCAGAAGATTCACTTGCATTATAGCTTATAGGAGCTGTGATGCACTTCTGCAATTCATAAAGATGGATGGGTAAAAAATACGTTTGGACAACCATTTTCTGTGCTACACTTTCATAGTCCAATAAAATAACAATCAACAATAAATCAACAAATTCCAAATATTTTTAATTTAAGAGATTATCTGAAGATCACAGGATAATGCCTCAGTAAGTCTCTTGATGATGTTTCCATCTGACAGTGCAGCCATATGCTTTGTCAATTGAAACGTAACTCAGTTTCATGCTGTATTATCAACACATCAGAACAGCAACCATTTTAAACTAGTGTGAATACTTTGATGTGCAAGTTCCTGCCTCACTATCTATCCATAGTCATTCTTTTTACCATTTTGCAGTATACAGTTTTGTTTTGTTTTGTTTTCTATATTATCTTGCTGAGAGTTTTAATCCTCTGCAGGCAACAGAGGATTGCAAACAGGCTTACAGAAGAGCTCAGATACTTCAGAAAACCAGGAAGTTCAGTTGCCTATGTTGCATTTAGCTTGAGACAGAGATGATCAAGTCCAAATTCTCTTGCAATTTACTAAGCATGCAGTAATTGGACAAGAAACAGAACCAGTGCAACAACAGTTTTACCTGTTCCTCTTATCTGAATATTATCACTTTCCAGTGACACTGCATTTTATTCTAAACTTAAGGACTAAACAGATCTTATAAGTCCCAATGAATGAAACTACATTAAAACCTTTTGTCTTTCAGTCCAAAAGATGCTTTCAGTTGCTTGTCTTTCATTAAGGACAGTTACATAATCCTTTTGTTATAGATTTTCCTGCCAAATTCTTGCAGTACATTCTTTGCTTTAATCCCGTTGTTTGTTCTCCCCAAAGACCCAACAGCTAGCATCAAACAAATCATTTTAATACTTTTTACCACACAGCTTGTGACTTAGAGAGGATAGCAGTGGAGCTTATGTCACATTAACCTTAACCAGAATTTACATGGAAGGGATTACATCCTAATAACATGCTTTAATTTTCTAAATTTGATTTAACATACCCAAGTACTACAGTTACTGTGTTCGACTCATAAAGAACAACAATCAGAAATATTTTGTAAGCAATATGTCACAACTCACGGCATATGGAAGCAGGGAAAAGTACGCAGCAGTACAAATGCTGAGGAACTGCACAGCTCTTAGAAAGACTTTTAGGAGTCCTGAAATCTTAAATAAATAAATAAATAAAAATCAAGAAGTCTGTGGATGCAAGATGTTTTGCACACTGCATGGAAAGAAAAATCTTCTCATATGGGGAGATCTGTTTGTAGGATTTGATTCCCAGGTGTCATATAGAAAGGATTAACTGCTTTAAGACATTGCATGAAAAATTTTTGAATTGTCTTAGGAAATGTTCTGAACTAATTCCATGATACTTAAATTGCAAGGCAACAGTGATAACAGTTCTATAACACAGTACCTGGGCTGAAGGATATGAAATTTTCACAACTATATGAAGAAATTTCACTGGTGTGTCTCTAATACTGCCACAGCTATATCCCCAAGAGTTCCCCTACAAAGTTTATATCAAAGTTTTATTTTATTGTGGGGATTGCTTTAGTCTAGTCCCAGTATCCACCTGGATCCTGTACTGTAAAAACACCCCAAAATCTATCTCCGCTTCAGAGTTTGCAATCAGAAATTAAATCAAAGAAATCAATACGCATTAGAAAACACAAGAAAACAAGAACAAATGTGGTCACAGTGATGGGATGTGGTCTCAAAATACAAACTGCCTGAGGACTGTGAGGGCTTCTTGTGTAACAGCAGAGAGGAGTTACAGGAAAAGATTTAAAAGAAGGCAATTAAGTAAGTTTGCAGATGTTTAGAAATATCATGGTAGAAATTGCATGATTTTTGAACAACTGAAAATAATTTTTCAAAAATTAGTAAACGGATGATGAAGGCTGATGTCATAGGTCTACTGCAGATAGAATTAACATTTTAAGGAAAATAGATCCAAAGCATGAACATTTTCAAGAACAGCGGGCAAGACCCTTCTGAAGCATGATATATAGAAGAAAACAGTTTAAAAAACCATGGAGGAGAACGTGATCAAATACTATCACTAATAGGGAACCAGAAAGAAAGAGGCAATTGAGAGGAGAAGGCTATATCCTGATACTGACTGGAGAGTATAAGCAGGTAGAAAGCTTGATTTCTTCCCCATGGAAGTATGAAACAAAAGATGAGCATCTTTTTCCTTGCTGAAACTATGACCTTGTGTTTATTTAGGAGTAACTTTTCATTCATATTGAAACTGGTCAATTAACATTAAAAATGCAAAAGGGAAGGCTATAAAATTTGCCTTCGGGATCACTCATTTTTAATCATTTTTAAAACATTTTAAAACGGCCAAACAAAAGTAAAAGCAAACTCTGTCATACTCCCTGTTTTGAGATGTATAGCAGCATACAATCAGCTATTTCTCAGTCAGAAACACAGACATCATAAAGAGTCTCTTCTTTACTAAAAGAAAGCAGAGATCTCACAGAGGCTGATCCTCCACTTTTGGCTTGTGTAGAGCCTCTGTTAATTCTGAAGACAAAAAGCGTGTGAGAACGCCTAAGTGTTCATCTAGAGAAATAGGTGTTGATTAAAATTGAGAGTTAAGAATACTGTCACGAGACATGGTCCTTTAAAATCCCTTTGTTCTTTCTTTATACCATAATATCTTTAGAATTAAATGCAACTTTTTTGTTTGTTTTTAAATACATTTCTAGGACTACTATCTTCAAAAACATCAGTACTATAATTCCACATCATTATAAAGTTATTTTGGATTTATCTTTGATGGATTTGTATATAATACAAGCAGCTAAAATTTCCCTTATTTTTACCCAAAAATGTCAGTAATTAGAGACACAGGGTGAAACATTTACATTCCCATGGTATTAGCTCAGCAAGTTGGTTTCAAATATTGTTTCAAATTTAGTAAGTAACAGGAATGTGTAGATTTTCTGTTGATTTCAAATGTGTGACCTGAAAAACAGGAACCACAAACATGTAGGCTTACAGTACCGAATTCCTACATATTTGAATATAAATTTGACTCTGCCCCCACCCCCCACCCCCTTCAGCAACAATGCACTCCTCTTGGAGTGGCATTTAAATTTTAGAAGAATAAGATTATCTGTGGACTGAGAAAGATAAAGCAAATGTGGAAACATCAGTCAACATTTACATGAGCTTCCAGAGGGCAATGCAGATATTAGACTCACAAAGGACAAGGGAAAACAAGCTTTCTTGGATGTGAAAGGGGAGGAACTACTTTTCATCAGTCCTGTTGGATCTTTAACTACAACCTTATGCCAAATACATTTGCAGCATATAGCATGCTGTTAAAGGGAGGAGTCAAAGCTCCTATCTTCCCCAGCTCCTCTCTCTCATAACACTGGAAGGGAAAAAACAGCCCATGAAAAGATTTCTCCAGCAAACAAGCAATCTCTGGCCACCTGAACAGTCTTGTTAAGAAAACTAAGGAGTTCTTTCCCTGCATCATGGACTATCAAGTGGAATTTGAATTGTGTATTCTAGCCTGAATTGGGATTTAGGGACAGTGTGTCTGGAAATATTAGGATTAATGTTTAATTCTACCTAAAGTGTTTTTTTTTTTTTTTTTCTATTATACTCGTGTGTGCAGTTTGTTTTCAAAGGGAAGACCATTTTGCCAAGAGAATATCTTAACCCTGAAGAAACTGTAACATCTCATCCCGTATCCTGAATTACACTTTATTTTCCCTTTGGATTTCCTATTTTTCAAAACTATAAAACTGAAACTGAGCTTTCTTTTAAATAGCTAGCCATAGTTTCCCAAAACAGGCCGACACGTAGGAGAGCAAAGTTCAGTTACATTGAGTTGGTTTAACTCTGGAAGGTCTCCACAATATTTTTAAGTTTATAAAGCTTCAAGTTCTTTTCATTTTGCATGAAGGAGGAAAGGAATTTGAGACGTTCTCCTCTGCTAAGCCTCCCTGTAGAAAATATTCTTTCTCCTACTTTTACGCCATCTGTAATACTAGAAATCCAATATTACAGAAAAAAATAAAAAATAAAAACACAACCCACAATTTGAAAAAAATGGACTTGATTCCTCATCTGTTGAAGAAACTTTTACATGCATTTTAATGCATTTATTGAATGACCTGAAGTTTTCTGTGATGGTCTATGAAAACTATGTCCAGCTATGAAAGATTTGAAGGACAATATGTAAAAAGAATATCACAATTACTGTTTGCAACAGAACTTCCTTTAAGAGTAAAATCAGTGACAATCAGCTGGTCTGATTCTTTCCTGCAGATTTCGTATGTGAGAACTAATCTAACATTTTTCATGCTCATTTACACCTAAGCTATTCTAGGGAATTATTATAGAACTTAAAATGCTCTAGTTGTGTCTATTCTATTACTTTCTCCCACACTACCCCCTCCCCCCCTTACATCAATGTTAGAATAAAAGTTACTTATGTAAGCAAAAGTTTTATCACTTCATATTATGAAAACTCAGGCATATTTATAATTATAAGTAAATACCATTACTGTACAAAACTGTTGTTGCCCTTCCTGTTACTGTAAAAAAGGAAGTGTATTTTTTTCCCTTTTGGTAACCTTAATAGCTATTTTCAAGTTTTATTTCCCCAGTTGCCAGAACTTCCCCAATTCTATGTAGATATAGAATTAACTAATGTGCCACTGTAAATAAGTGTAGCCATTTCTCTATAGACAGATAAAATGGCATGATCTTTAAAAATAAACAATAACAACCAACAGTAAAAATTTAATGATAATCATAAAAGGAATGGGGAATTGTGAAGATCAATAAATTTGTGATAACTCTGCTTTAAATTCACTGTTACCAATTTGAGAAGACAGTATTCCATTTCAGGACAGCAATTAACCTTTGTCTTCTGATTCTGGCTGTTTAACAACAACAACAAAACTTTCTGAAAGTGAATGCTTTTTTTTTTTTTAGTTTTGTATATTCTCTAATTGATACTATTGCACAGACATTTCCTGTACATTTCGCTGTCATTAAAGTTGCGTGAGTAAAACAAAATGAGTTTATTTTTCTCAGTTTGCCAATTTTGCAACTTGGCCAAATGCTGACTAACACCCTTTTCAGAGTCCATTTTTCACCACAAAAATTCATTCTCAATACAAGAAATTACATTCCTCCTTTCAATATACAAAATATGTGGATCAGATGGCCAGAAGCCGATCATTTTTCTTGCCATATATTTTCAGTTATTGATTTGGCAGTACATATCACACAATCAGATCAAGGATTCTGATTCAGGACGGTACATAACCATTTCCCAGTCCCATGGACCTTCCCAACCTTCCTACAGTTACCCATTTGCTACCCATTACCTATCTTGCTGAACTGTGCTAAAGAAAACATGGTAAGAGAGAAATGCAAGCCATGCAGCTTCTGTGGAAAATGTACCTGAGAACACACATAGTGGTACCATCAATGCCCAATGTCTAACTCAGAGTTTACATAATATACAGTGCAGTATTTTTACATATACATATATATATAATGAGTAGACTCATGACATGTACAGACAGTTTTCATAATCTAGTAGCAGTTCTCTAGAGAGAACTAGTCACAGTAGTTAACATCTACTTTGTCCAAAAGAGGAGCAATCTCATCCTATTATTTTCTCGGTAGCATTGACAAAGCTAATCTTATGCTGCTTTAGCAAAATAAAAAATATATAATTTAAAACATCCGTTGTCACAAAAACTGGACTATCATATTCAAAAATTATTTTAAGCAATGCAATCATAAAAGGAAGATAAAAATAAAATGGTAGTGCAACAAAGAAAAGTTAGTTACTAATTTTCACAGGATCCAACACTGATTTGTCTAGCATCCTTACATTCCAGAACTTTCTGCTACAAAAAACATGAAATTTAAGGTTATGGAACTGAGATGAAATCAGTTCATAGACCTCCTTTTATATGCAGACTCAGCAGGCTAATTTGTCAAGGGCATTCTCATGGCAGTATAAGGCTCAGCATTAATCTGTATCTGTAAAATTCCAGCAGAGCAAATGGCTGAAACAAGCGTCAAGAAAACTCAGTTACCTGCTGTACTAATAACCACAAGGCTATACACATCATGCTGAGAAAACATCCATAAGGAGCAATGTCATTACCTTAAAATTTCAGGTTGTCTTGATGTGCTCTTTATTCCAATTAACACAGAAGGAAATTGCTAGGTAACTAGCATCTTCTTTTATGAAGTCTCTCCGTCGTTCAGATTACGATGAGTTCTGCAACATACTTTTTTGAGGATCACAACATTTCAAGCAATTTTAAATCACATACGGCAACTACAAATTTAATCTCATCACGCTGTAATCCATAAATCCATATACAGAAATAGCTTTCTAAGAAATTTTCATACATCGAACAGAAAACACTCAACATTTATTTATTTATTTGGATTGTACAGATTAGCATCAAAATCCTACAATTAAAAGTGCCACACAGAAATCAAGTTCCAAATATGCTGACATGAATCAGATCTGCACTACCGCTAATGAACAGGAAGGCTGAAGGGGATCTCTGAAAGTACAGTGAGGATGTCATGTTGATCCTTGGAAGTTTAAATACGGGTACACCTAAGGGTTGGATAATGTAGGACGTTCTTAGACACAGTGTCTCTACACTATAAATCTGTAAGAGTTAATTCTGTTTTGTATAAAAAAGCAGCGACTGAAGGATTTAGGAAACTCTTCAGTGACATGAGGTTGACAGGCTTGTCCTCAGGTCATCATTCAGAATGATTCAAGAAACACATTTTGGAAAGCTTTCAAAAACTGATTGGTAAAATACTTGCTATTTTATTCACCCTACCAATAACCCTTAACCTACCTTTGTTAATCATCCCACTAATACTGGAATTAGTACCAAAAATATTCACATATTAAAAAAAAATCTCAGCAGATACACCTAAGTGAGATTGTCTGTGAGGATTTTGTTTAAATGTTTAAAGTCAATATTCTTGGGTTTGGTCATTCTGTATTTACCTGAATGAGCGAAAAATTCTAATAATGCTGTATTTTTGCAAATAATTCTGAGTTCATTTCTATTCTTTTTAATACTTGTTTTTCAAATATTTAATGCAACCAAAGGTACAGACTGTGCACCCCACATTAAATTACTTCAGTTGCTATAAATTAATATCATTTGGTGTGGAAAAAAACATTTATTTTCACAAGTTATAATATTAGAGAAAAGCCTAATGCTTGTTTTAAATGTGGTAACATTCATTTATTCATCTACTTTGTGTTATTAGTTCTTTCTTCTACTTGAAATTTTGACACAAAATATTCCCTAGAAAAAGGTTGCTTTGTGCTAAGATGAAAAGTGTGTGTGGTTGAATGGTTTCATTCCACATGCTTACAAGCTGATCCTTGATCAAATTAAGATGTGGAAGGCAATGTTCTTTGTAAAGGGGAGATGTAGCTAATTAAACCCTTAGCACAGAAGAAAACTTCGCACAGAAATTAAAAGTTCATGCCAAACCAAGATAGGTAGAAAAGATCATTATAATAAATGATTTAAAAAAAAAAAAAAAGAGCGCAGATCAGTATCGTAGTATTGTGAACATTTTTTCCTCAGCAGCAACATCTAAGGAAACACACTGTGAAAGTGAAATTACATAAAGCCTTCTCAAAATTTAAAATAAACAAACAAAAACACTAGTCTGATTTAGCTTATGTAATCATCTACAGTTATTTGCAATTTTGAAAATAGCATTCAATGTTATGAATCCTAAACTTCCAGCAGATTGACCGAAATGATTTTTTTCTAAACATTTCCCACTATTTAGATAGACCTACTACAGATTTACAAGTTGGAAAATGGGGAAGAATCAAATGAAGGGTTAGTTTCTTTTCCCCTTTGCTTTATAATATGTTCAATCTTACCTCACAGAGATAAGTATCATACCTAAATTAATATATGTAGAAAATAAAGTACAATACAGATTCCTTTCAAATCATATAACTATACATAGTGCTGTTCTTGACATTTAATGAAGCTGTCTGTCGTGGAACCTTGACAGGCAGTTGATGAACCTTTCCATCTTTAAGAGCAATGTTATAACTGTGTATCAGTTTATTAAATGCACACAATGTCTGCAGCTGAAAAAGGGAAGTCATCCCCTTTGTCACTCCTAAATGAAAAACCACCTCTGTAAGTAACCACAGAAAAATAGTGGTCTCAAGGTGAAGCGGGATCAAGAAGCTTTTACCAGCTGTGGCAGTCACAGCACTAAACACTGTCAGTTTATACACTTAGGAAATATAACTAGTGAAAACTGAAGTTTTTCTTCGACCAGGAATCTAAGAGTCATATTCTTGGGCTAGACTCTTCTCAAGTGGTTCAAGGCCAGAGTAAATGAAACACAGAGAAACTCTGTTATCTCAAGATACTGATCTACAAACACATCTTTTGTATTTATGTCCTTGCACTTGCATTTACAAGCCAGAGTACACTAGTCATCTGAAAGAAGCACCAACTAAACTAGCTGCTTTAGTACATACTAACATTTTTCCTGTGCATCTTTCAATCAGAACATCTTCACAGCTGCAACCTATACCTATAATTCACTTCCTCACATTAGACCTGAATGCCAATCCTTATGCAAAATAAAGGGTATCAAAGGAAAGCCGTGTAATTAGGTATGTTTTAATAATGCATATCAGCAAATTTATGCTTACCCTGTGTTTGTAAGGAGAAAAAAGAAAAGAAGAGAAGAGAAATAAGTGTGTAAAGTTTCTAGGGAGAAAAAATAGCACTTTCAGAATGTTTTTTATCAAAATAGAATAAAGGCAATGAAGTTTACTCATGTCTAGAATATAAGAGCATCAAGGTTTGGGCTGTGAGACAGTTGATTTTCTTCACTATAGCTAGTATGGCGCCATGTTTGGGATTTAGGATGAAAATAATGGTGACAACACACCAATGTTTCAGTTATTGCAGAGCAGTGCTTGCACAGAACCAAGGACTCTTCTGCTTCTCATGCTTCCCTGCCAGTATATGACTGTCACTTGTGTCCCTGTCTGTGAAGCGAAAGGTATATGTTTAATTTCAAACTCTAAAATGAAAGAAAATGGCTCACAGGATTCTTTTGTGAGGGATCAGGCATTTTGCATAATGCCTCCTAAGAGATTTTGTGCAAGATGATTTTCCCAGGTTCTTGTGCAAATATAATATGTGTGCCCCGACATAGGACTTTTGAAACTTTCTGCATCAAAATAGGCTAGTAATATTGTTCATCCTTCACCTTGAACAAAATTAATGTGATCAGGAAGACAAAGGAACAAGAGCACAGGTGAAAAACAAAGGTAAGCACTGGATTACAGACATCCCTTTATATAATAAATTGCTTGTTTTGTCCATTGTTTAAAAAACAAACAAGAACAACAAAACGCAACATCTGATGACAGAAAAAGGAAACTCTCAGCAACAGTGTTTTCAGTCAGAAAGTTAGAATGTCACAATCAAGGAAGGATATCTGTCAGACTGCCTTCATTTTCAGACCCGTCAACAATTTCCTGTACCTACTAGTATTCCCTCACAACCTGTCACGTCTCAGCAAATTTTGTCCTTGATCTTTTACTTTCAAAGGCACAGAAGTCAGTTAGCCATTCAGCTCCTATCCAAAGTCAATGAGACTTAGATACTGAATTGCCATTTGCGTGTTTGAAAAACTTAATTCCTCCCATATATCCATTCTGTTAAGCCACTTCCACTTAACATCAGCAGGAACTGATAAAAACATTTGAATGATTCTGTCAATTCTAATACATTTCTCAATTCTAAATAAGCTCGCTAGGTTATTGTTGTTTATAAAATGACTGGAATGCATGCACATGAACTGCTTTGAGATTTGGGGAAGGACAGTTAAATTTTACGCCCAGGATTTTCTAAATAAGTCATCATTGCCCAGATACTGCTCTTACTGAACAAGAATAATTTTGACCACTGATTTTGGTGAAAGGAGAGTTCAGCCAATAGAGAGCACTTATAGAAATATAGACCTGTATCTAACGTTTGCCATTAGAGGGTGAGGATGACATTTTCTCACATCCACGTGGGTTTATAATTCATAATTAAGTTATCATTGACGTGATGAGATCAGGACTAACCTCTCATTGAAATTAGCCAGATGCAGAAGACTTGAAAAGGTGAATTTGGCATTCTATAGAAATATTTCACCATTTTAGGGAATATAATACAACTATTTTCAGCGATTTACTAAAATGTACAGACACACTACATTCACGCTACAGTAGCTGATACACGTAATGACAGATCTAATAATCTTCAGTATATCTCTCAGAGCAAATGACATTTTTGACCAACAGAGAAGAAAAACTACTACTTATATGCTCGTACACGTACGGAATACCTGTGTCTAATTCAGAGAATTACCTTAAGATTTCTTCAGGCCCTATGCTATACCACTAATAATATATCTACTATAGCCCTCAGGAAACCTCAGATTTCTACAGGCCCTGTACTATACTACTAATAATATATCTGCTATAGCCCTCAGGAAACCACTGGTCCATAAATAAGCTTTCTCAAACTTGTCTCTTCAGTTACTTAAAACCTTTGGTATTAAATCTGCCCATTGCCACTGTCCTCTAATTTTGATTACGTCTGATGACTGAGACTCTCATCTAGGATGTAACAGAGCTGGATTAAGTTCTTAAATTTGGGCAAAGAAAAGCAGGAAAGTTTAGTTCAACTCTTAAGCCTGAACCTTCAATACTACATTTACATGTCACTAACTCTAGAGGTTTGCTCAGTATCTTTTTAAATCCCAAAGTTCTGTGGGATAAAAAGACCACCTTTTTAAAAAAAATAAAAATAAAAATAAAAGTCTAGTGAGAGTCCTAACAATGTACACATACATGAAGGTTTGAAAAACAGTTCAAACTGTTTATTAAACTTTGCACTTACATAACTTGCCCTTGTTTTTTTGAGTGCTCTGTTCTTTACCTGAATGAAGGTAAGGCAGTTGACATTTTATGCTGGCTGGCTGAATGTTACTGTAATCTATTTGACTAAACGTGCCATATCTTATTCTTTTTCAGAAGTGTTCATTTCCAAAAATACCAGTTTCCAACAAATATATAAATAAACAAGATGGTCTTAAAAGGGCTTTGACAACAGCAGGCTTTTGTTATTGTTCGTGGTACTGACTGTGAATGTGAATGACTGTGTTTGCCATATACCTTTTCTCTGCTAGTAAATTTTCAGATCTTAACAAGCCAGAAGGAATAATCTTTAGAAGCGAAGCAACTGACCAAGGGGCATGTGGAAAAAAGAAAATCTATAAATAGAGAGCTAGTACTCTTAGTTGATTGCAATCTACATTAATGACAGAGCCCATCTGGTGTTTCATAGGTGTCTTTAATACATTGGCTTATGCTTCCAATACCCATCAAATGGAGGGGTACAATGGAAAACAACAACACTGGCACACAAAGAATTAATGAAATTCCCAAGGGAACTGAAAAACCTTGTTATCTGCTAGTAACTTCCATACTGAGGCTTTGAAAGAGAGACTGTAATTTAGATCTTTAAAAAATGTAAACGTAGATGTGAAATCTTCTGTCTCTCTCCTTAGAGTAATTAACTGAGGAGTTCATCCTACAAAGATGTTTACAACAAGGCCTTTTATTGTTTACAATGTTTCTTGCCATCAAACATATTGTTTAAATAAATATCTAAACTGAATGCGTCTTTTCCGCACCCTTTATAAACTGTTACAAAGAGAAATTGCTTTTTCCTGTGCTAATTGTTGAAACCATATGTTATCAGGAGTAGAATGGGTATTGAGTAAGATTTTACACAGCATCCAAAGTGAAGAATGCATCTAGACAGCAAACCCTGGATCACATCCCTGAAATCCTATTTTATACTCATTTCTTTGGCTTTGGGAAGATATTAAGACAGCCTGTGGCTTACTAACAATAAAATATTGACATTGACAATCCTAGTTTAAGCAGATGTTCTGCAGATGCAAAGGAAGATTTAGAATGTTTTCTGGACAAGCAGTCTGAAAATTACTCTCACACAGATGAATAAGCATCAATACAAAACACACTGTTGCAAGCCTTGTATTTCTGTATAACAGATAATAAAAAACCATCTGTCCATTGTACTAATTTGCCAAGAAGCCAGTCTAGCATACCATTTTACTTTCTGTATTTAAAATAACCTAGTAATAAGCAGTATTTCTCAACTGTTTTCATTCTGTCTATACACACTGAATATAAATTTCACCATGTACTTTTGTTAAGGTCAGTCATGTAGATAAAAAACTAGATTAGACCACACAAATATAACTGTGCTTCTCTCTTGGATTTGGAGAAGAAACAGAGCATTAAATTGAAAATTAACGTCAACCTTTTATTCTGCAGGTGTTCCTCTATTTAAGCATTTGAGGAGGTCTGCACTTAAATACCCAGGCAGAAAAGGTAAAGCATTATCTAAAGAGATATTTCTGAGATTAATTTTAAAAAAAAAAATCACAACAACAACAACAAAAACATAAGATACTAATAATCAGTTATCATTTTGAATTTCCCAATCTTTAGAAAATTATTACTTTGAATTCTTATTTACATAATATCCATACAGCTAATGTTCAGGTTTTTGAGGTTTTCTGCATTCATTACTTTAAGAAATTCACCAATTTGGTCAGCTTTTTAAAAAAAAAAAATTGTGACAGCTTAACATGTTTCTATAGCCTTTGTATGATCAACATCTGGTATTCTCAATATCCAATTCTACTCTTAATTGTCTTTCAAGTGTCAAAAGCCAATGTGTACTAACATATAGATTATGCACACAGTATGACTTTAATCCAACAAATAATATCAAGAATACATTTGCAACTAAAACTCACACATAAAATATTTTATTGCAAGCAAACATTTTAGTATCAACAGAACCACATGTTGATGATGAAAAGTACATGATGGCATGGCAATCTGTGCTATGGTCAAGGTCAAGGCTTATCTCAGACATAATAATGTAGTCTGAAGAGAATAATATATTCACAGAAAGCCATTTTATTCTGGGTTTTTCTTTTTATATTACACAGAGAAATAATATCAAAAGTTTCCTTTTTGGGGATTGTCTGGGGTGGGGTGGGGGGTTGTTCTTAAACTTATATTAGTCCAAGAGTAAGACCGGCCTAAAATTTACCATTAAAAATTTGGTGCTTTAATTGTTTAAAATGCTGTGACATTTTGGTGATTGGAATGCCATTTCCATGATCAAGAGGTGCCTCACATTACTAGAGCAAAAGTTTTCAAGCTGTACTTTAAGGATTCAGTTTTACTATACCATTCCCTACACAGGACAACAATTTAGACCTATTACATGTTGCTGAACTAGTGAAAACATTTGTGGTGGATTTAAAGCGTCATCCAGTGCAAACAGAACATGAAGCTAGCAGCATGCAAAGCTAGGGCATCAACCTGTGCCCAGTATGCTGGTGGGAAGCTAGGAAAATGGTACTCCCTGAATTCTGATTCTGTCAGTTTAGACACAGCCTTTTCTCTCCATTAGCACTGTTACATAAGAATAACAACTTCTTAGCTTTGTGAGAAAAAAAAAAAATATATATATATATATATATTTTGAAAGCTGACATTCAGAACATCCCATGCTAGGACATGTAAATATACAGAATTTTTTTTCAAATTCCACTCAGATTCTCAGCCCTCATGCCACGTTTGTTTTGTACACCTCTGTAAAACTGAATTCAAGTTTACAGATAAGCTTCCAGGTCTACTTCCATTCTATAGTACCAGAGTTACACCTGTATTAAGGGGTAAGTGGCCCTGCAGGAAGTCTGTCATGGAGCTGTAAATTTCCTTCCCAATTTCTAGCTTCTGTCCCTTCCATGTATTCTTCCTTATATTCTCTAGGAAAGTGTGGTCGTTCCAAAGGATTTTGAACTACATGATGTATGTGATCCAATAGTCTCTAAAGCTCATTCCCTAATGCTCACACATTGCAGATGTTTATTGGACAATCAAGAATTTAGGACACATCAAGAAATTCCTTTTTAACTCACACAGAGAAACAGTACTGATTGTGACACGTCCTTTTTCTTTTTAATGGTATTGATGGACAGAGCCCTAAAGTATTTTAAAAGAAAGCCAAAAATGATGTGCAGACTGATTAAATGTTCTATGAACCTCAGGGCAGCCACTACTGCTCACACATGATCCTGGTCTCTCTTATAAACTAAAGCTGCCATCAGGCCAGGCCAGGAGCATTTGTACTGACATGAAGCCACGAAGAACAGCTCTTTATGCTTTTTAGTTTCCATTTATATGAGAAATTTGCACACAGACTAGCACTTCTCCTGTCCCTACAAGTGAGCCCTCAATAAACCCCTAAGAATTCATCCTAAATTACAGAACTAGACTAGTTGTTACTCTACCAATGTCATTCAAAATACCTTATGTACAGTGGTTAGTTACATTAGTTACCTTTATACGCTTTACATTAAGCACTGGCAATTCCACAGGAAGGTGAAAACACTGTAGAGTAGTTAATGTTAACTCTAAAAGGCAGAAGTTGCTAAAAGGTCATTTGGAGACATTCATTAATTGCTTGCTTTAACAGACAGTCATTATTAGCAGCAGAAATTGGCTAAAAGCACTTCTATTGTCAGAAAGCATTAAAAGACTGTCATTTGTCAATATGTACTCTTCTAAAGAGCAGCAGGCTGAGAGAATTCCATGTTTAAAGTTAAATGGGGAAACATAAAAAGACATGAATACCCTGATGTGGTTTTATCCAGCCCATTTTGGGACTGGCTTGTATAAGCACCCATTATTCTGTGAAGATATGTCACAACTGAGAAGAAAATAACTACTGAAGTATCTCAGGTACATCAGTACTCAAGCAAAATTTAAAAACATAACAACTAGTGTTGGTTCAATGCATGAGCAACATATGCAGCAATTTATAACAGCAATGAGGCAAGGATATCACCTCTTCCTTATCCTGTTCTGTGCATTTCCTGATACTGTCCCCGCCAGGGAAGAAAAGACATACAAGGACCTCCAGGGAAGAAAAGACATAAAACACTTTGCAGTCTCGAACCCAACAACGTTAGGGGCAACAGGAATAGAACGTTTTCTTCTTTCAGGCCTTCTCCATTCACTAACTGCTACTTAGGGAGAAAGCGTAGATGATGGCAGAAGTCCTACATCCCGAACTCTTCCTGGCAGCTTGGAAAATAAGTAGCTGCCATTGAAAAATTATGGGAAGAGCTGCGGCTCTCAGGTTAGAGATAAACTCAAGTACTCCTCTATCCCCACAGGGAGGTGGACATGAACTTATTCAAAGCTCCAATGACTACTCCTGACTTTTCTCTCCATGCAAAATTTCATGGACTTCTCAACCTGAAAAGGTTTACAGCTTCAAGCATTCACATCTCAAAATCCTCCCAGACTCTCTATCTCATATACCAATTACCCGTCCCAAAGCCCCACTCAAAACCCCCAGATTATTCTGGTTCTCTTCAAGCTTCAGCTCAACTCATTTTTATGACTCTGCAAGATGGATACCTGGCACTCACTACTAGGCAGCCTTGAACCACCTCACTTATAATAATGATTAAACAGTAATATTTAGGGAGGACCTAAAAGCCTTCAGCTCTGGAGCCTGTACAAAATCTATAACAAATGAGAAACCCAAATCAGGGTACTAAGCTAAACTTGTTACACTTTTAAAATAAAATTATAAATTTTCCTTCTCAAAAAAAATAATTCGTATTTGCCAAAACCATTAAATTTGCAGGCCAATCAATCAGTGCTGGCTGCAGTAGACAAGAAAGTTTGTGCTCTGAAATTTAACTCTTCCCCTTTTTACTCCTACTTTGTACAGGCTGTGTAAATATTATGAGCACCAGTTCTTAGGCTCTTTAGGGACACTGTACCAGCTCGCTATCCTCTCTAACTGGAGTAGCAGAATGAGAAAGATGTTATCATAAACTTCAGCTTTTAGAATTTTGTTATGAGTTTTTCCAGATCAAAGAGTCTTTTTTTCTTTTTTACCTTTCCACCTATCAATTTGGGGCATTTAACGCTAAATCTGTTTCTAAATACAGATCATGAATATTTCGAGAAATAATTACTATCTAAATGAAGTTATATGGGTTTTCTCTACTTTGATGAGGGGAAAATTGCATTTTAAGATTCATCATACTTTTTTTTTTTTTGTTCCAAATACTTGAGCATATTCTAATCACAGCACAGTTCAGTTCAGACACAGAAGGTGGAAAGAAAGTACAAATGCAAGTTCCACCGCTTTGTAATTTTCTTTTAAGGCATTCTGATAATGGAATTAATGCACTTTTTTTTTTGTCCTGTCAAGTTATATTAAAAGCATTATTAAACCCTTCCCATATCTACATTCCAATAAATGTCAAGTCTTCCAATCACTAGATATTTAAATATTTGCACTAAGACTCTTTAATAATGAGAGTACACATTGCAGATCTGTATGCTGCTGCACTATTAAAGTGAGATAAATCACTTGAGGCTGTTATTCACAGAGCATTAATAAAACTTTTTTTTTTTTTAATCAAATCTCAATAAAATAACTTCTTTTTAACATGGTCACAATTGCACTAACAATTTAGAATTATTATTTAATAACTTTCAGAATACACAGAAGCACCATTAATTTTCTGAAGATGCTATAAGAGCCTGGTATGGAGCCATTTAACTGCAGCTACTTAACAATAGGTATCCTTCTTTCTCCAACTGGCTTCCTCTACCTCAAGCACTCAGAATCTATTTCATGTATCTCTCCAGGTTCTCTTCTCAGCAGTATGCCACCTTTCCAGCTGGCTACAGGAAAGAAAACTTTTCAGACTTGTAATGGTTTCAGCAGTAACATCCATTCAAGGCAGTAATACTAATCCCACCCACTTTCAGGCACTGAGATTGTAGAGTCCTTGGCATCACCTATAAAATCCCATAGGGAGAAAAAAAAAAAAAGGAAAAAAAAAGAAATTGTTCTTCCCTCCTACCTATTCATTAACAGTTAAATTTATTTTTTAAAATTAATTTATATAGTGGAAGATAACGACATCTTTTCACTTCAAAGATTTCCACATTCTTAAGGGACCTGTCCAGGCTGTGAATCACAAAAAACGGGATGGTTACTGTGTTACTAAAACAGTAAAACTTGGAATTTACTAAAACATTATTGGTAAATATTATCCATGGAAGAATGATTCTGATTAGCTAACAGCACCATATAGGTTTATGATTGCGAGCTTGATGACTATTTGATAACAGAGTGTTATTCGCTTCTTCTCAAAAGGAAGTTGCAGTGCATAACGCATTTGCTGAGCTTACTGATGGTTAGACCTATAAATCACCCACCATGATGCATTCTTAAGAAATAAAATCCACACTGTATTATTAAAAATTTAGTGTTAATAAAATACTTCATGGATTATTTCTGATTTTCAGCATGTAGTCAAAAGAAGACACTTAGTACTGATAAAAATGTTATTTTATTTATATTTTACCAGGTACTGACATTTAATAATGACTGTAATCAACTTGATGCAACTTGTTCTTTGCATTTAAAATAAGTAAAAGATGATAGCCTTTGGTGATCCGTTTCAGATATGCTTACAGGAAGTAATAATACAAAATAATTACAAGATGCACTTGAATGACATTTTTACTTACATTTTCCTAGTTGAAATACACCAATCATTATTATTAAAATCTGTACCTAGTGTTTCCTTGGCTTTTGGGCAGACTGAATTATTCAGTTAATCCAATGCGTTTACAAATCATAGTTTCCCAGTATTTGGTTCAAGCTTTGTTGTGTTGATTAATCTATCATGAACAAATATTAATGTCACAATCACAGTTGCACTGAAGGGAAATCCTGAGGCACTATATCTTGAAATTATCATACAGCTACTGTTCTGTGTTACAAGCACACAAAACAAATAGCTATCGAGCTACAGAAGTATGATGTGCTGTATCATATTACTGGTTTGTGAAGCTAATGTATGAAAGGCTATTCAAAATAATTACTGGAAAAGAGATAAGTAATCTTAGTTACATATACAGGTTTTATTACTTCAGTAACTGAGGAACCACTTATCTTTGACACCACTATACTCCAAAACTCCTCTTCAGCCATAAAGTATGTGTAACAGACAGGGTAAAGTATCAAGAGATCAAATGATTTACACAAAGCTATGTCAATAGGTTTAAGGCAAAACAGAAGAAGGAGCCTAGTGATACTAGCACATGAATGGTGGAAACACTTATTTTTGGAAAATAACTTAAGGTCCATCCAAATATTATGTCTGCCCACTAGGGCGAAACCCTAGTCAGCTTACTCATTATGTAATGGTTCTAGCTCAGCACTTGAAAATTTGCCATCAGCACACCAATACAGGATTAACCGATAAAAGAATTCTCAGTTTCTAAGCGAAACACAGTCATTGACTTTTGCAATAATATTTGTCATTACTATTTTTGTTGTTATTATTTTAAAGACAAATAATTAAGGACTAATTATTATTACTAGTTTAAGGACATTTCAAAGAAACTACTGTAAAGAAAGTATTTGACTCTAAAAAGAACCTGAAAAAATAAAGGAGTGCAACAGCATCTCTAAGAAGTATCCGTTTGATTTGAATTTACATTAAAGAAAAATTAGACAGAATGCAACTGAGTAGACTGTGACTGATCAGGATTATTCAAGCACAAAAAGATGGTATTGTAAAAAAAATAATTCAATAGAAATGACAGGATAACCTTTTCTAGATATGCAGTCTAAAGTTTCATTAAGGTAAAGGTTTTCAGACTATTTTCAGTGGAGATACAGGTATTTAGATTCCAGGTGCTCCACAGACAGCTCATTAGTCACAGTGCTCAGTTCACCAGGTTCCTTCCACCTGAGAAACTGCACTGACAAAAAAAAGATTGTTAATTATAACATTTGTCTGTATGCCATTTTCATTATTAGAGGTCACAGGCCTGTGAGTGTCAAAGGATGTCCTCAGTGAGGCAATAAAAGTTGGCATAAAACAATCTTCTAAAAATATAGCCCATATTGTAAAAAGGCTTGAGCATCACTCCTTACAACTGTTCCATTCGCTTCATATAAAGACATCACTTCAGCCATATGCAAACATCCACTCAGTTAATGTCCACTTCCCTTCTGATCTAGCATGCATTAACATTCATCTCCTAACAGAGAGATCACTCCTATACCCCTTCATTTAGCACCAGGTCAACTAAACTACAAGATGTCTTCCTGGAACCCTTACAACACTGTAACTCTATTGTATTTGTCACTGCATAATGATTTCCCTATTTTTATCTTTTCATCTTTTTTTTTTTTTTAATTAGTAAGGTAGTAATAGGTAGTAAGAGGACAAATATGTAAGGTAGTAATAGCATAAATATGTTAAGACCATGCCAAATAAGATTCATTTTAACTCTTTAAAAAAAATAAAAGTGTCTCTGGATTGTCAGAATGCTTTTCTGCCTGGTATAGATAGACAATCTATAGAGATAGACAATCTATAGAGAAAGGTCAAATCAAATGTTAAGAGTTATTAAAAAATCATCAGCCAAAATCCCTAGGGATATTAAGCAAGACCTTCTGGGAGCAAACTTTCTACATTTCCAGACATAAATCAATCTGCTAAAAATACACTACATAGCTGAAGTGTGAAAGCATTGCTTTTCTAAATCATAGCTTCAAATGTCTAATATCCTTGTTAGTTGTTTCACAATGAGACAACTGCTAAGCATCTGCTTGCCTCCCAGTTCCCAAGGGAAAACCTCACTCAGAATTTAGGATTTCTGTCTCTCAGAGCTATCACCTCCCACCCTATGTAGGAGAGGTTTATCCAAGCAACTGTTGATCTATAGATGCCACTCTTACATTGATAGCCCCTGCAGCCCCTGCTCAAACAGCAATTTGTGTGGTTCTCCTTGCCTGTTGTTGTGGTTTAACCCGGCTGGCAGCTAAACACCACACAGCCGTTCGCTCACCCTCCCCCCTCCCTCTCTGGGATGGGGAAGAGAAACAGGAAAGTGAAGCCTGTGAGTTGAGATAAAGACAGTTTATTAAGACAGGAAAAGAATAATAACAATAATAATAATAGTGATAATGATAATAGTATTAATAATAATAATGTGTAAGAAACAAGTGATGCACAATGCAATTGCTCACCACCCGCTGACCGATGCCCAGCCTGTCCCCAAGCAGCCGGCCCCCCACCCCGGCCAGCCACCCCTATATATTGTTTAGCATGACGCCAGATGGTATGGAATACCCCTTTGGCCAGTTTGGGTCAGCTGTCCTGGGTCTGTCCCCTCCCAGCCCCTGCTGCACCCCCAGCCTGCCTGCTGGCAGGACAGAGCGAGAAGCCGAAAAGTCCTTGGCCTGGTGTAAGCACTGCTCTGCAACAATTAAAACATCAGCATGTTATCAGCGCTCTTCTCATCCTAATCCAAAACATAGCACCCTACCAGCTACTAGGAGGAAAATTAACTCTGTCCTAACTGGAACCAGGACACCTGTACAATGCTCTCACTCAGTGAGATGCTCAGCCAACCGCTACAGCTTCAGACACTTCCAATCTTCAGTAAAACACTGAGTACACAGCGCTGGAAAGGGGCCTTTCATACAAAGAGTGCTTTCAAACCTTCTCTTGAGAGAGTGTCTCAAAAATAAAAGAGGATGTCTTTCCTATTTTTTTCTTGTCCTTTTTTCACCCTGGAATTTCTGTGACCCTTAGCTACAGATTACAGTGAATGCTTGCTACAGACATGAGTAGGCAAAGCTGACTGGCCCAGGCTGTTATGGCACGCTACAGTCAAAGCTTTGCATCACTTCATGATATAACAGGAATACCTTCTAAATACAATTAAGTAGTATATGTAAATTGATGCACTTTCAGCTTTCCCACTAATTCTTCCCCATACATCTACCCTTTACCCCACCATCTATTAACGGTGTAGTCTTCAGAAATTTAATAAATGGGGAGGCAGAAAGATTGTTTCCTCCTTCAAACTTCAGCTCTAAGGCTCATTTGCAAACATAAAAAACACTCCAAATTCTCACAAACTAATCACAGTTTTACCTTAAAATGTCCTGGTCTGACGTATTCATCTGTGGATTAATTAGAGGTTTAAAAGAGCTACACAGACACCATACTTCTGTCTAAAATAAAGACTTCTTCCTAGCTGTTTTTCCTTTGTGGTTCAAGAAACCACCTGTTAAAGTCGTAACAAAATATAATTAGACTACAACTGCAGCTAGTTGCATGTTACCTGCTCTATTTGCAAATCCTTGAAACTTCTATTTTGTCCAATTAGCAGTTTGGATTGTTTTTCCCTTCTAGCAGCAAGAAGGGAAGAAATTCACTTTTAAGAACTTAATATCTCATTAGTCTTTCTACTGAATATGCTGCTTAGCCATCACTAGGTTGCTAGTTACTAAACTTCCCCTTAGTAAGCCAGTTGCTTGCTAGGTCACATATTATTTTTCTCTGTACCTAATAGTTGGTACTGAGATCAGATGTATGCACACCATTGTACTGATACTGTAGATGGCTACATTTAATAGTTAATGACTTGAAAGCTGACTGTAAATTAGTCCAATATTATATTCACATTCTCCCTGAGGAAATGTAGAATACTTATGAAACACTTCTTTTAAGTTTCTTGCTTCAGTCACTGAAACATCTATTCATTTTAAAGAATCTATTAAAGTTCCTGCAATTTCACATTTCACTTCATGACTATATTCAAACAAAATGAATTATTTTAGTGTTGAAGTATTTTAACAGGAATGTTTAAAGTATAAAAATTATCCTGAATAGCACTTAAACATCATGATACTTAATACTAAAACAAGCGTTGCCTTTTCCTTGTAGCAGAAAAGCAAAGACAGAGGAATGACCATAGGATGTATTACTTCTTCACAATCTACATGATAATATATTAAATACTTAGATGTCTGGATAGTTTTCACTTGACCACATACCTATCGAAACATATATGTATTTTTTGAAAAAAAAAAGTAGTATATTATATAGTTTATCAGTCTCATATTAATGACACAAAGTAGATATCATTTGGCACAAGAATGCACTGGATAAAAACAAAACCAGTTGTCATACCTGTCTTGGTTTTAACTGGGAACAATTTTCATGCTCTGTCATAGTGCCTTAAGGCTATAACATTATTAAAAACAGATGACAACTTGAATCCTTCAGTGTTTGTTTGTTTCAAGTAAGGAAACACCTCCTGTAAATTGATGTTTTAGTAGCAAAAAGACAAAATTTGGTTTCTGTCACTCTGTACTATGAAGAATGCACATTCTTTTCAAAGCACCTTGGCTGTTGAAAATGCATGGTCAGCTTAACCACAAAATAGCATATGATACATCTGGGAAGCATTAGTTAACTGCAGGTTAGTTTAACTGTCAGACAGGATACTAGGTAAAATGATGATTATTTCAAAACAGCATGTCAGCTAAGTGTTCTGGAAGGGCAGAGGGCTATTATATAAAGCACCAAGCTTGATCAGAAAGTGCAACCAAAGGATGGTTGAAGGAAGTTCTCTTTGTGACAAAATAAAAAGCTATGGTCTCAGAGAGAGAAGAATGCTCTTACACAGTCTAACTTCAGAGATGTGTACATCATAACAAGAAGAGAAATTAAGACTTTTTTTTTTTGTGTGTGTTTTCTTGCAGGCTGCTGGTGGTTGACTGCTCAACAGCTGATTGTTTTGGAAGGACCTTTCCTCTGCAATCCTTTGCCATGGCTCTCGCAATGAACTTTATCCTGTTCGTAAGTCTTAAATATTAAATTACACCAATATTTAAACACTTATATTCTTTACTACAAGAGCCTACTACATAAAAAATATCAAAAATCTATATTAAAAGGAAAATAACAGCTCAAACAAAATTGTATAACTGGAAGCTCACTTAATACCTCACTACTTTGACTTTATTCTATTGCCTGCAATTCCGCTATTTGCGTCAAAAGCAAGCAAGAATTAGATATACGCATTCTGATCTTAAAAATTTTTAATTCATTTATATTTTTATAGTTTATAGAATTTATAGTTCATTCTAGTGCTTAAATTTACCACTGCGATTTTTTAAGGTACATGCATTTAATGCTTTTTGCAGGTAAAATCACATGAAAAGTCAAAACAAGTCACTTTCAGAATAGGCCTAGATGTCAAAACATATAGTATAATTTCTGAAAGGTAACAGGTCCAGTTCTAAAATGATGTATTTTCTAAGAACTAGATAAAAATAATAAACATCTACAAAGAAAGCAAGTCCAATAAAGCTCAACAGCATTTTATTTTTACATGGATGAGTAACTGAACAGTGTAAATGAAAGGCAATTGGCTGACAGCAACCTGGCTCCGCTTCAAATAATAAGTATTTGTAACTATGTCAACACAAGAAGCCGTACAAGATGGAAAGTTGGATCAAGCAGTAAAAGTGTTTGCTTGTCACATGAGTGGTACCAGAACTGGCAACTGCATCTCAAGAACTAGACTGTGGGGAGTCTTCAAACCCCCTAACAGGCACAACTGGAGGGCAGGCAAGTAGAATGACAGTGATGCTGTTACTGATGGCCTTTTCCTGGCCTAGATGCCAGGAAAACAGGATGATCTGAAAACAGGAAATGCAAAGCTGGTTACAAATGTCTATGTCAAAGAACTTTATTGCAGCTATTTTTTTTTAAGTTCTAATCCAGCACTTGAGAACAATATTCATGTGGAGAACTTTTGCCTGCATAATATGCTCATGGGTTGGTATCTTCTAATGCACTGTTTTTAAAGTGAACACTTTTATTCTAGTACGTTATGAACAAGATCTTCCTGCATCAGAACCACCAAAAAAAAAAAGAAATTAAAGCAAAAAAGGTATAACTCATTGCACATGAGAATGGAATGACAGGTCAGTTGGCAAAATACAGTCTCCCACAAACAACAGTATGAAATCACTCAGAAATCTGTGTGGTAGAGCTAGATTTGTTTTCTACACAGCGGTAGGAAATAAGGAAGAATTTTTTGGTGCTGTATTTTTAAAAAACATGAAACCAACTCTATATTTCTTAGCACTTCAGACTTCTCTTAGTTGAATAAGAAAGGTATGCAGATTAATGAAGAAAAACTGAAATGAAGATTTTGGTTATAATCTGAAGATAATGTGTTAAGGCTCTTACTCATTATGGGCTAAAATATAGCTTAAGAAAAATATGCCATGGTTATGACGAAGAAAGAAAGAAAAGCAAACAATTCAATGTTGAAAACACCAAAGGAGCAGAATGATAAACCAGGTCAGTGATGAAATTATGCAATAACTTCAACCAATTTTAACTAATACTCTGTCATCTACTTTAAAAATATAACCATTACAAAAAGTGTTACATTTCATTGTTGTTGCTCAAAACTTTTGGTCAGAAAATTATGGTCTAAATTACAACTTAATAACCTATTTTTGGTATTAGTTGTGGTGAATATACATGCTTCATTTAAACAATTATGTCATTAAATGCTTGGATTTAGGATTTTCGTAGTCCATCTGCCATCCAGTGGCTTTATGGCTGGAAATCTCTTGCTATAGCGAATGCGGTAGCTGATCTCATTTACATGCAAGCTAGCCATCATTTAATTCCCAATATAATGTATAAAAAGAAATCCTATTTCAGTACTATCCCAAATGCACATGACAGCACAAATAAAATGCTTTCAGCTTTAAGGTGTCCATTACAATTAATTAACCATAAAGTCCTTGGCATAAACTGTTAAAAAGCCCTTCCGTTTGAATAAATGAAACTCCATCAAAATTATGCAGGTACCTGAACTGACTGCAAATGAAACCAATACTCATTGGCATTTTTTACAAACAAAGACTTTTCTCTATAAAGTTGTCTGACACAGGATTTTACTGCCTTGAATTTCTAGTACAACAGGTAGCATAATGTTTTTACTAGCGGATAAGGATATGAATCCATGTTTTATGATAGTTCAAGAGATAAGGCCAGTAACAGGAGCTAGGATGAATATTTTATGTCAATTTTATGTCTTTACAAAATCAGTAATGCTATTTCACAAACGTTCAAAAAAGTTTGTTCAGAGTCAATTACAATGTCCATAAATCAAGTAATAGCAAGAAAATCCTACCTTCTCAGAACTATCAATAATACATAAGCAGAAACAGCATCCAAATAGACTATACGCTACAAATATTTAAGTGGTAGGGATGAACTCCACTAGTGGTAAGAGTATCTGGTCTGAAAAACCTTCCAAAAAAACTAAAACTTCTTTTCTTTAGTTAAAAGGTTACTAAGTTTACAAAAGCTCAAAACTTTCTAATGAGTTCCTTCTCCCTTCAGGACTGGAACACCATAAAAGAAAGGCAGCATTTCACCATATGAATTCTGCATTAAACGTAATCTTCTTGACACCTCATTTGTCAAGGTTAATATTTGCCTTTCATTGTCCATAAAAAAAAAAATCTGCTTATTATAGATACTAAAGTTAACTGGTATTTTATAGGAGAGTCAGCATTTGCTGCATTATGAGCTCTGCATTGTAGATATTTTAAACTGTATCCTTCCTCTAGGTGAAATTATTTCTTTAACCCTGGTTATTCTAGGTGTCTATTTTGGGATGGACCTATAGGAAAATAATTGCACGAAACTGTCATTAAAATACAAATGAAAGAAAAGTCAGCAGAACTACTATACTCAGATTCCTTCACACTTGTTTCACACCCTTTCAAATATCAGCACTTAACACTTGTATTGATTTTATAACAAATGTATATGAGATGTAGAAAGTGCAGACTTTATTTGCTCTGCCATGTTCATTGCTGCTTTTCTTGCCTACATGAGTTGCAGTGTCCCAATAAGCATACCACTCCACTACCATTCATCTTTCTTTCTGTAAGTTTCATTTTCAGTGTAAGCATTGCCCAGCTTCTCTTAAAGCACTAACTGTAGCTAGTTCGGTGTATTATAAAAGAATGAAACCAATGATTTAATTTTCTCTAGAATGCATTACTTGAAAGAGAGCAGGTTCTGGAACACAAAACATTTACTGAAGCAACACTAAAACACACTGCCTGTCCCTTCACCCTCAGCATTCATAAAGTTCAATGGATTAAAGTAATAGTATGAAATTATTTTGTCTAACTGATGATGGTAGTGGGTTAGACTTAAATAAAAGACTAAACTAGTGGTCAAATCTTCCTAGAATATCAAACACACAGATTTACTACTTGTTGAGGTAGAAGTAGTAATAACTGAAGAAGTTATTTATATACAGACAGCATCTTGTATTACGGTATGCTAAACCATCAGCAAAACTGTTAGTAATAAGGAGGACAGCAATGGTATTTCAGTGTCATTATAAACACATGTCAAAATATCAAAGGCGATAATTTGTGCATTCATACTTTGTCTCTAACCTCATCCAGATAAATGCCATTGATAAGGTGCTTATATCCCCTTCGAGAAAGAAACTCGCATACTACATACTAAGATAGGTTACAACATACTAAGATATGTTAGTTTCTTGAAAATTATTTCACATAATGTGTTTAATACTACTAAAACTAACATTTGCCAGAAGACAGCTAATATTAGGTGTCAGACAGAACATCTGAACTTATTCTCAACTATTCTGCTGGAGAGACATCTACCTATTTGTCTAGCAGGTCATCTCAGAACCCACTGCAAACTGACAATAGACTGTGAGCTCACACTGACATAGGCAGTACATTTTAAAGTCATTTTAAGAGCTAAAATATTGTATTTTGGACAGCATATTAAATTGAAAGAAACTGATAGCTGTGCGTTGTCTGTGCGTTGTATGCAAAAAAAATACGTTAGTACTGCCCGAAAAAAATATGCTAGTATACTTTGAAGAGTTACAATAAAAATAATAATAATAATAAACACTCTGCGGCTGCTGTTATATGAACAGCTGCAAATTTTCCACGAAGGCTGAGGCTGTTCCAAGAGACTGAAGAGATGAAAACAAGATTTCCTGAGTTAATAGTAGCTACTCATTTAATCTAGGTGTCAAAACCATTCAGAGTCTGCTGACGAAAATCACGTCCCAGAAAGCCAGGCCACGCCACGTGCCAAGACACATACTTGTCTGGGCTTTGTATAGCTAACTACCAAATTGCTTAGTATTACAGCCAAGGAAGGGATTTGACACTACTCACTAAGTTTTTTGTAAGGATGTGACTGCAGCTTTTTCATTAACATTGTCACCATTTCAGCAATACTCTATATCTTTGCAGGGAGATGGGCTGAAGAGAGGAAGAAATAGGTGTACTCAATGCATTAGGTTTATTTTGAAAAGTTAAAAAGTTTCAAACTTCTGTTGCCCATTCAAGCACTTCACCATTCCAGTTATAGATTTAACTGCTTTCTATACATACATGTGTCTGTCAGTTCTAAATTATGAGCCTTGGATAAAGGTAGCAGTGTACTTGCATAAAAATGTACTTTAAGTCATATTATTTTATCTCTATCCTTTACCTGGGTTTTGAATAGCCTTCAACACTGTAGTTTAGATCACAGGCTAATCGGACTTCAGGGAGAACAGAGGAAAGAAAACATTCCAGCCTTTTGATAATAACTTTCTCAAATGCTTGACATTTCAAAGTGCTTTTCCTCCCTCTTCAGAGGGAGCAATCCCCTGCTACCTTTCTTGTAGCAGCAGGACAGTCTAAATATGTACCACAAAACATAGCAGATGGTAACACAAGCTGTTCTGTTACTACTGTGCACCACCAGTGATACTGGTTGTTCTACTGCTTACATATTTGGGGTTACTGGCCAGGGTGCCTCGAAAGAAGTCAAGTGCTACTACAGTGAGTGCTGAAACACTGTGTAAAAACCTTACAAAAACCACAAACTAGAGTTAGATCAGACAAGAAGACACCAGCTCTAAGACCAGCAAAAGATCTACAGTAAAAACTGCTTTATTGCCAGCCATTATAATACTCTATGGCTGAACTGAAATTTATTACATCTAGCATAAACTATTATCCACATTTTGTGCTTGTATATAGTACCTCAATGAGTAAGAATGCTTTACAAATTAAAGACTAAAGCAATTATCCTGAATTAATATAGAACTTGGGTAGCTTGTTACAGAGAAGGATGTTTCTCATCGTGGGGTAGACTTATGTCATAAGGCTGATAATTAACAAAAGCAGAGAAAAAAGGAGGGTTGAGAATGAAGTAAGTTGGAGCAACTTCAAGTTAAACAATCTTTCTTTTTCTTATTTGCCATTACATTTAAGATGTATCAAGAGGCTGTTAGGAAAAACAAACAAACAAAAACTTAGGTGAAAAATAGAAAAAAATATACCAGCACTGACTGGACAATTGGAATTCTCTGAGAGAGATCAGGACCACCAGCCTGGTGGATCTGGCTATTCAGAAATTAAATTTGCCTCAATCCCAAAACCAAAGTCCCAGAAGTTCAACTTTCCTAATTGTTCTCATTGTCTAGCTAATAGAAACCCTTGGCTTTACTAAGGAAATGTTGAATTAGGCAACTAAAATATGTCTGGTTAAGAGAAAACAAAAGAACATGTGATTCTTACCACTTCCCTCTGATGTTCACTCTCAGGCAGGCTAACCCCACACTAAAGAGCACCACTGCTGAAACTGTCATGCATATCCTCAAAAGGAAGAAATACCACAACATCCCTATTCTATTCTCCAGTTTCCTCCACTGCCAAGTACACTGTGCCTCTTCGAGCACTGTCGCACAGATGGCACACCTCATTTAAACAACAAAGTGTCTAGAAGGAAGGGTATGCTTCCTCAACAGGCTGCAAAAATGGGCTGACAGGAACCTCATGCAGTTCAATAAAAAGAAGTGCAAAGTCCTGCACCTGGGAAAGGACAACCCCAGACACCAGGACATGTTGTGGGCCACCTCCAAGAACAGGACATGTGAGGAGGTATCTCAGGAAGCACGTAGGGTGAGTGGATCCCAAGCATAACCTCAGTCCTTAGCCTAGGGACAAAATCTGAACAAATCTAATGGGGAAAAAGAATGCTTTAATTCCCATATTAATGATAAGGCCCAAAGATATTGAAAACCTGCCATTGGCAAATTCTGTGACAATATTTGTCATAGAATTCCTTTCAGTATACCTGTAGTCTGTCTCAGGCTAGTACTAGCACAGGTGTTTGTAAAGAACAGCCAGAGTTGAACTTATTGTATAAAGCAGACAGCCAAGAAAGTGAACAGGCCTCAGGAGGTTTCTAACAAAGACCATTTATGTTCACAGGCAAATCAGTTATAAACTTCAAAGAAAGAGAAACCAAACCTCACCAAGAGCATATCAGTCCTCTTGCTTCTTATGTGAACAAGGCTTGCAGACAAAAACAAAGTGCAGCTAGCTGTCAAATTAAAGAGAGACTACTTAAAGAAAATGACTTGGAAGTAAGGATAGATTAGTCTATAAGCCTTTGAAAATTTCTATTCAGCAACTCTCTAACCCACAAACTAAAAATAAGAATTAAAAAAATATCCTGAGTTTTAACTTTGATCTTTTAGAAAAATCTCACTGTAGGAGAAGGCAGCCAAATTAGCTTTAAAGGTCTGGTTGATTAAAGGTTCAGCCAAAGGTAATGCTTGTATTTAATTCTGCAGAAGATACCTCCTATCAGCAGGAGCTAGATGCCCATTTCCAGTCTACCGCAAACAATATCTCAAAATTTATGACACTTTAGTACAATTGTAAAGGCATAAGTCTTTATATGGTGAGGTGTAATATGAAATTACTTTCTAAATCAAGACATCACCATACGTGGCTTTGACTTAAACTGCATTGCTGAAAATGCAGGCACCATGCTAGCATATATGAGGAAATGCAGAAAGAAAAATATGTGGCTCTTAGAAAAAAAAAAATGAAATTAACACATTTCATGAAGCCTCTGAAAAATAAACCCATAGACTAGGAGGGTAGTTTTTCTGATTACAATCAGTCATGGAGAGTATTACTGTAAATGAAACATCTTCTTCCTTCAGAAGCCATTCTTCTCCTGACATAAGCATTGTATCACTTCTGACCCGTTACTCCCTGATCAGTCTTGTCTCCAACTGTGAGAGGTGATGACAATAAAAATATAGCAATGAATACAGAAGGCATTATAAAATATTAAAAACTTCAAAGTTTCATTTTTAAAAGGCTAGCAAAAACAAAGGACAATCAAACGGTGATACAGCAGAAATCTATATATGTGTAAAACACTGCTTTGTTTTTTGTAATAAAATTAGTTGACTAAAAAAAACTACTTTAGTTGAATACTATCAATTCTGATGCACATATCAGCAACTTAATAATAAGCAAATACTGGGGGAGAGGCATGAGCATAAACCCAAAGGATACAAAGGATATTAGGTATGCCTCCTCTGTCTGAATAAAATACAAAAAACACTGTTGCAGAAGTATCAGCATGCTAACTTTTCCCTTCCCACAAATAATCAGTTAAAAATGACCTGCATAAGATGACAAAAACAGTCTCATCTGTAGGTCCCAGAACTGTATCAAGAAGGCATCTTTCTGCACACCAGGGTTCCTAAACTGAGGGCAGATGGACCCAGACTGCCACGACAAAGCACCACAAATCTAATCCCGCAGTCTGTAGCCAGAAATGCTGCTGAGTGTAGCAGGAAGGGAGTGGGGGGACAGCACTGGCCACCTTTGGTCTGACGTGTTCTCGTGCCTCCGGCATTACCACCAACCCACCTGCCAGAGAAAAATAATCCCACCAAAATGTTTCCATCTTCTGCGATGCCTTGTACCTCACACTGTTTTCAGGGACTGGTGGTACATCACAAGGGATTGATGCTGGCACCAATCACTACCCTGTGGTGCCCTGATCTGGGCCCAAAATGAAAGCTACAGCAAGAAAGAGGAACATGCAAAGCTGTGAGAATTGTAATTTGTCTCAGTGAATTAAGAAAAAAAATAAAGGAGGAAAATTCTCCTGAATAAAAACAATTCAAAGAATAAACTAGCCAACTGCAGTGTTAAACATTACAATTCATAATGTTACTCTGTACTTACAAAAATCTGATGTGCATTATTAATATGACCTTTGTGCTATTACTTCCCACCCCAAAGGATATTTCCGTAATATACATTTTTCCTGTGAAGATCTGTGCCACTCAGAACTTTTACTTTTCAAAACAAACAATCAAAAAAATCCACACTGAGGAATAACTGTTTATATACATCATTATGACAAGATTAGCTTGAATATATTAAATATTATAAAAAAAAGTGAAAACTCTTGAAACACTTCTAACAGACTGGTAATGACCAGTCTCTTACTTAATTCTCTTCAGTTCAGCCAGACGTTGAAAACCATGTGAAGTTATTTAACACCAAAATAAATTCTCAGTGTCAACATAAGAACTCTTGTTTCTTCACAGGTCAAATTTGTGCACTGCAGACTCTGAAATGTACTGGGTTCCAGTGCCAGGAACAACCAATTGAGAGTAATACCATTTATATTCCTCAACTATCTCCTGATTTCAGTTCCCAGTATTTAGACTGAACATATTTCTGCGGTCTACTATACAACATATGTTCCAAAATCCAAACTGATGAAAAATAATAAAGTTCTATGGCAAAAATACTTAAAATACTAGTTGCCAGTCTTATTTAGTGCTGTGCAATGAAGTAAAGCAGTTGTGCAAAGGTACCATGTGTTCCAAAGCATGGACACAGTTCAGCATTTTTACATCACTGCTCCAAAACATGTAAAGTATTACACAATAAACGAGATGATAAAAAATGAGTCCCTTTCATTTCTACCCTGCTGAAGTCCTTTTAGGATTTTTATTTTATTTTTTTTCCCTAGATGGGAGAAGTATATTTTGAACATGATACAGGTTCTGTATTAAACTTCTAGAGTTGGATAGAAAGCTTTATCTTTCGTTAAATTATATTATCTGGTCAAGGAAGAAACCTAGAAACATTGCTGACAACTTACAAACAGTTCAAAATGGTTAGTTCAAATGCTAAAATATCAAACAAAATGCCAAAATCAACAGTGATTTTAAATTGTGTTAGGTATCATCTTTCTATTATAAGCAGTGATGACAAGCTTTAATGGTCCACAGCACTGTGGTGGTTCTCTGCTGAAACTGAGTTTTGCTCTACTATGCAAAGACTTACCAGTCTCCCACAACTTTTTGTCTAAATACAGTCAATCAACACTTTGAAAAATATTCATCTATGCTTTTACTTTCTACCATTTTCAGCAACTACTTTTTTTAGTTGCTTTTTCATAGAGAAAGTAACAGTGCAGTTATAAACATGCAGAGATTCTAAACTAAGTAGAATTCACTACTAAAATTCTATTCAAGCAAATGATACTCTTCAAGTTACTTTAATAGAGCTTGCAAGCTAACTTATTTCCAGATAAAAATTGTTGCAGTGAAACTGATTAAAATGTATTACATTATTTATAGTTCAAAGTTATCTTTGCTTCAGGCAAGGTATTTGTCCCTTTTATCAGGATTAATTATTTTTACCAAGTATTTAAAAAAAAAAAAGTATGCCGCTCTCAATTTTAATTCAATCCATTACACCTGTAAATCTGTTTTGGAGAGATTTGCAAGGATTTATTTCATAAAAGATGAGCTTAATGTATATTTCAATAGGAGACAGGATGGGTGGTCGGAAAGATATGGAGAGATGATCCATGTGTATCAGTCTTCTAACAGAAGAATTTAGTATTAGAAGAGAGAAGAAACACACACTGGCTAGAATTTAAGGCTTTTTTTTAATCCATCTACTCTTTCCATACACCTGAAAAGATATTGAAGCACATCAGAAGCTTTTCTTTAGGAGCACATATTATCACTGGCCACCAGTGCACACAGATGTGTGCTTTGTCAACAATTAGCGAAATTCACAGTAGTGCAGTTCCTTCAGGAAAGCAACCTTGGTATTGGTTTCCTCAATTTAAACAAAATTAAATTGATATATCAAAAAATGAAAGTCTTACAGATATTCATAGAAATTCTATATTTTGATGAAATACTGAAAAAAATGCAAAACTTAAAATTCTCAGTTTTTCACATAACATGTAAAATTATGCTCTTACTATTTATTTTTTTTTTTCTAAAATCAATCAAGACGTACAGGTACTTTATATTTCCCTGTGCTGCAACATTTGTATGTTAAGTCTACTATAAAGGATATATCAATATATTTTCAATAAGTTCCTACATTCTCTGATTTTTTAAATTTTTTTTTTTTTTTACCCTAAAGGAAAAAAAAAATCCTCTCTTTCAAGCACAAATGAAGTCCCAGATAACTAAAAAGCAGCCAGTCTAGCACTTTTCAGAAACCTTTCTAAAAACACCATCAGAAGAAATGCTTTTCATCCCAAGTATTCTGAATAAATTGATTCAGTTTCACAACCTAACTGCCTTGGCATCATTTGGAATAAATAGATCCATCTTTGGCTTCATAAGATTCATGGTAACAAATTCCTGTGCATCGTTGGAGAGGATAGGTGACTTCAGTTTTATTAGCTGTAAGCTAGAAATTGCTCTTCAAAGTTGCCACTGTTCACTGTTTATTTTGCACATCATACACTTAGAGTTTTAGCTGAGAAATAAAAGTAAGTGTTGTGGTGCACAGCATTCTCAGGTGAAGTGCAGAAGCAAAGTAGGTTTGACATGGCCTTCTTGCTTATTTTGTTGTCTTGGTGCAGGCGAGGCATTTCCACTGTTTTCCATCTCCTTGCCATACATTTTTGCTTTATGCTGCAGCATTTGTTTACACTTGAATGACACATCAAACACACTAAAAGCTCTGTCATGTTTTATCAATGTTTTCCAGCTCGTGTCCTGCTTGCACACTGACAAGCTTGACAAACGCATTTTTGTTAAATAGGAAATTAATTAGATTCCCAAAATTTCATCAAATTTCTGCAGATGTTTGTATTCTGGATTACCCTTGAGGGACATTTGCACATAAAGCAACAGAAAGTATTTTTCTCTCAAGACTCAACTTGTGCTGTTTAGCAGGTAATAAACAAAAAGAATATCTACTGATTATTTTTGAATCCTACCACTCAGAAAATATTCTAACATGTCCTGTTCCTTGGGCAATGATTTTAGACATGATTCAAATACAATAATGAGGTTAAGAAAAAAGAGTCATTGTTCTCCCTTTTCAATAAACAATTCTCTTTGGTCATTGGTATCTGAGGAATATAACTGACTGAAAACATTACTCTGGAAAATTTTGGATTTTCAGAGAATGAAAATTAAGGTTTGGTCCATCTCTCAAAAACAGTATCTTGGTAACTCAGAGCAGCTACTGTTCTATTATTTGTGCTGTTACTACCTTTCATACATGGAACCTGTAAAGGATTTCGTGCATCATACTGCAGAATATAGCCTTCATGAGATGTGACGTATTCACCACTGTGTAGAATGAACTGTTGAAGGTGCCATGAGCTATTACTAGCATGAAATCCCTATTATTTTCTAGGAAACTGTTTTATTTTCCCATAATTTAGATACTTAGTTTTTCAAGATTTTTTACAGGTTCCTGTGAAAAACAAAAACTTTTTTCCAAAGCTTAACTACAAATTGTTTAACTAGAAACAGAATGGTCCACCAGAATTGACATGGCAGATGACTCCAACTGTGATTTTTTCCCTAAATATTTCTCTTACTTCAATATCTGATTATTTCTACAAAAAATACATTGACAAAAAAAATGAGATATCAAGAAGTAACTCTGATATTGCCAATTTGTCAATATCATCTGTAAAAACATGGTTTTCTTATAAATTTCAGGATAGAATAAGCAAATACTGATGATTTTACATTGGCCATAACTTGAAAAAGTACAGTTTGGCAGGATTTCCCTACAGAAGTTTAGATTTGTGTACTCTCCTTTCAAGATCACCTTCTCTAGCTGAAGCTAGAGAAAAATCATTGAAGCAGAAGTCCATGTGTTGAATAACATTGTAGCAAGAGGAATATCAAAATCATATGTTAACATATAGATAAAAATATTCCCCTTCAAATATCTTTGTTAAATCCCAGAGCTCTATTATATCTAAATTTTCATCTGTTTATGACATTATACTTTATCCCTGCAAAATAAATAAATAAATAAATAAAATATACACAGGTATCAGAAATTCAGCATTCCAGATAAAGTCCCAAAAGATAAAATCAATATAAAACATCCTGCTGTGAATTCCTATGACAAATAACCTAAAGAACAGGGGCCTGCATTTATTTAAACAGACTAATGAATTTCAAGTAATACACATGAAAAAAATATATATACTATAAGACTCAAATTAAGATGAAGGGATTTTAATTGGTTGTATCTGACAATTTTTTCCAATAAGAAAGTCATCTTTAGCTCTAAGTAATGTTGTCAATGCATCCTGAAAGTTAAAACTGAAAACAGAGAATTCAACAATCAAGAGCCATGCTTTTCCAGTAACCTTTTCACTGATGGCAAAAATAAGAGAAAAATGACACCATGCTTCTTCTTGCATTAATAAGGATAAAATATAGCTGGGATTAGCATCTGAGAAGCTAAGGCACATGTACCAAAATGTTTGATGTAAGTAATGCCTTACCAATTACTGTTTAACTAGAGTTCTCAAAATAATGAGAACTCAATCTGACATTTAAAGGAAAGAACAAGAACACTTGTCTACTTAATTATCCTAAGCCCAAAAGCACTTCAGTCCTATACTACTTCTTTCATTACAGCATTACATAAGCAGTGTTAGAAAAGGAGGAATACCTGGTCTTACACTTCAGCAATTCTACTTTCTAAAAAGCTCTTCACACCCTCTCAGCAGCAAAATAATGCACTACCACAGTTTAGAGGTCCACTGCTTTGACATACTAATAAACATTTAGGGTTTTCTGTGTTTTTCTTTTCCCTGACACTATGCCTCAGGATAAATATAGGCTGATAGTACCACTTGTTGCTACAGATTTCATAACACCTCACTGGAATACACTGTTAGGCCTTCTTCCTTAATTACAACAATAATCCCAGAGAGAAAAACATTGTTGTCATAAGGCCAAGACTTCAATTTTCTACCTTGGGAGAAAAATCATGTTAAGTATTTGAATCTACAAGTCTTCCTACCCTATACAGTGGTATGGAGGAATTCTACTTTTATGAATTGTTTTTTACACAGAAACCAGTAACAGCATAAAAGAAAACTATATCCAGCAGAAAACAGGGACTTGACGTTTATGAATAGTTTCAGAGATTACTTTACCTACCATAAGTTTGACAATATGCACCAGCTTTGTGCAAAATGTGACAAATTTGTTTCAATGTGTTCTTAAAGTATTTGGTGTTTTTTGTTTATTTGTTTCTAAACAGTATTACACCTTTCATGCTTCTGTAGAGTTAAATAAATAATAATATTTTACTATTTAATATATCTTTTGGCATCTTAGTACACAGATGACTAGGACTGTTCCTTGTTGTGACCGATGAGTTTATCTCCACTACAAGAAGAAGCATCAGTGACAGTGTTCCCCTAAAACCCTCTGCTGGCAAAATAAAAGGTAAGGACACTCCAACCTATTTTATTCACACATCATAAAGGACAATGGAAGCCATCCCACAAAAAAGCCAGTCATCTTTCTGCAACAACCTCAGGGTTTCTTTTTTTTAATCTTATTTTTGGAGAGAGAAGTTTAGTAAGAACACGTTCTATAACAAAAGGAACCAACAGTTCAGATATACTGTATATTCGTTCTTGACAATACTCAAAAAAACATCCTCAACAACCTTATATAGTTAGACCCACTCAGAGTGGGAGGTTAGTCTTGCTGACCTCCATATTTCCATCCAGCCTAAATTACTCTATGATTATAGAAGACATAATTAATATTATTGTTGGCAGAGGCTCTGCTCAGACATTGATCATTCTCAAGTACGCTGTAATATTGAGAGAAGTCTTACTGCTGATTTGCTGAGCATTATTTATTTATTTCCAGGCCAAAGTACGGTATAATCACTGTTAGAAAGAGAAGTACTAGTATCATTTCTGCTGAATTTGGTACCTGATGTTGGAAATTCACTTGAACCAGAAGTCGTAGTGGTAGGACCAAAATTAAATTTACTCGCTCCCCATACTAAGAGTATACCTTCCTCAAATTTCCAATTTATAGCACTGGAAAGAGGGAACTCGGGAGAATATACTTCTATCCTACTTACTGAGCAGAATACTTTTTGTCAAAGCAAAATTGTGTACATTTTACTACCAAGATGCTCTAAACAAATTTCTTAACTGAAATGAAAAGCTGAGTTAGCAAAGACTCTTGTAGACTGAAATACATAAATGAGCATTTGAAAAGGGGGAGGGGGAGGTGCATATTATTTCATGGGTAATTTTGATTCCAACAAGTGGTCATCTATATCCCACCTTGTCAAGTTGGAGCACAGCTAATTTCAGAATTTCATAGACTGTATAAATACCAAAAAAAAAGTAGTATATCCTGTGCTGTTGTCATGATGATAGCTTTCTCAGTGCTGTTCACTATAAGCAAATGGAATAACTCAGATGTTTAAGAGTTCAACGCTGTTACATAAAGCTGCACATTGGAATAGAATGCCTTGTTGACAAGGCTTCAGTTGTTCATGTATTTCATTCATTCTCAGATTTCATCTAAAATCTGCAGGTCATTTGGCATTAAGTAAGCCAACAAAACAAATGAATACACCTATTTTAAATGTTGTTGTATCTTGGGAAAGAAACGTGATTATAAGAAATGAAGAAATCAAATTATGAGACAAATGTTATGAGTTTATCCCTAATTAGTTCAGCCAAAAGAAAAAAAATAAAAAATAAAAATTCAGAAGAAACACTTTCTTGTTAACAAGTGTGTATATATATATATATATATTCAATATATTCAGTATTTTTTCAGTAAGCAAAACCAGGCTGACCACAAAAAAGAAAAAAAACAACTTACAACACAACTCTGGGATCTAGTGCAGGAGAAAGCTTTTCTGCAGTAATTTCAAAAAAAATAAAGGATCTTGAGCTTATCTGTTAATTATTCATGTTTCTGCTTTCATTTTCAACTACTCTGGAGCTGCTGATGCTGGCACTCTCTACTAGGTTTAAGTATCCCTTCAGCTCAACTCTGCCAAATTAAACTGTCACTTTCTATTAAAAAATCTATAGAAGGAGGTTTTTAATCTTCTGATTTATACTTTGTAATAGGAAGCCAAAGTTTAAATTAGGATGGTATCAGCTTATGAATTAAAGCCTGAGCGGTGCACTGACAACCACCAGTGAAGAAAAACTTCCTGGCTTGCATCAAAGTGAACAGCAGAGCAGTTTGATTTTCTATCTGCTTAAAAGTTTTATTTTACAAAGACTTGATTTGGTCTTGTGCTCTTATTTAAACTAGTATTGCCTATACATCAGAAGATAACGCTTGTCATCAAGTATCTGAACTGTGTCCGAGTGTTTATTGACCTTCTACACCTGCAATCTGTCTGCCTTTCAGTGTATTAGCCAGGTATAGTTCAGCTGAATTAGTATTCCCTTATGTGAGCCACTCCTTTCTGAACTTTCACAGGGAGCTAAGGGAAAGCACATTTCACTGTGCTGAAAATTAAATTGAACCAAGTTTATTAATGAAACATTTTTAAAATATAATTTTATCTCCTTTTTTGTAAATTAAATACTTAAAAGGAAAATAGGATATATTAACAGTGCTATTTCCCTTTAACACCATCTTTCCTTGACACTTTTTTCCTCCTAAGCATTTCTAGTATTTCTTCTCCACTGCTAGTACTATTTTCCATCACTATGTTCTTGCCCTTCTTTTCCTCCACCTCTCTACCTCTGCCCTTCTGATCCTTACTTTTCCATTTGGTGATAGTTATATCCTTTATTTCCTGCTCAGGCGCAACCACAATTTACTTTCTGCTCTCCATTGGCATCAACGCTGCAAAGCCAGTTCCCTCTACAAGGAAGCATAAACTCTGTATAAAGGACTGAATATCCTCAGAAGGACAACATGTAACCGAACCCATTTGCTCAGTTCAGTCAGAGAATGAGATCGTTATCCATCAGCTGATTTTACTGCTCCTACAGCAAAACAACATGTGGCTAAGCACTTGCTGAGAGGAGGATTTGGATGACCGAATCTCAATTAAAACAGTAGAATGGAATGAAAACAGAAATATATACCTATAGGAGGAAAATTCACAAACAATTTGATCATTTTCATGTATTATTTTGAAAACTTTGAAATGGGATTCCCAATAAAAGCTTAAATTCCAAGGCTTCCATTTCAGCTCTCAGGCATACCTTCTTATTTACAACAAACATGCTCTCAAAATGCTTGTCCAACTAGTTTAGTTTTTCCACACTTACTTAGTCTTAAATATGTGCTTTCTACTTGTATTTGGTGCAATATTTTCCTCAGTGCCCATTAAAAGTCCAATTCAAGATCATTAGCAGAGCCTTTTAGTATAACAGTAATTTAAACAAACATTTCTTGAATTGGGAAAGTAGTATTTAAAAATATAAAATGAACCTCCAGGGTTTGGGTTTTCTTTTTCTCAAGTTCTATACTTAATCTTGTTTACAGTAAAAGTTTAACTTCTCTGCTCCCACGCTGAGAAATGAAACATTCTTTTGCAACTGATAGACATATATTATGATATATACTACACTGATTATGTATAGCTATGCATAAGATGAGAAGTTTTTGCATACTGAATGAAAAAGACATCTCATGGGACAACAGGGCAATTAAGTTTCTAAACTGATTTACCAACCAAAGTAGTTTTGCAGTGTTTGGAAAAAAATATTTGAATTTCACAGTTCCCCAAAACTAAATGTAAAAGCCTTTCAAAGAGCTTAAAAAACAGTTGTTTCTCCTAGCAGGATTAACATAAAGCCTTTGGCTGTATCTTCTCAGATAGCCGATACGTGGATTTTACCCTGTACATATCTATAAAGATTGATCTGTATTTGGAAGTACACTTAGGTTGTCTTTTTGTACACATTAAGTCATTATCTTATATGTCTTTTATAAGTTACACCTGCAAAACAGGATTTGGAAAGTTATTGCTATTCATATAGAAGTTTACGTAAGCCCTAGAGTGTCTCTTTCTATTTAGAGCCACAAAATATGGAGAACTTCAAACATGAACATGGTGGTTTTTTTTTTTTTTTCTTTAATATATATGTATATATGCAATCCATGAACTTCAGGTGAAGGAATATCACAGAAAACTAAGACTACCATGTATGGTCACAGTCAGTTCACCCTACATTACTATTTGTTACAAACACACTTCCTTACTACAATAAGAAACAGTGGCTAGCAGAAAAACTTCTACGATACCCTGCAAAACAGTTTGGATAGGATACGTGACATCCATTCAGGAGGTCAGATTATTAGTAGACTGAAATTAAGACATACTTTACAAAAGAAAAAAAAAAAGTCAATCCTAAAGGGCAAATACAGTCCTAAGTCAAAAGAAAAAGCTTTTGCAATATAAACATCAAAATCCAGAAAATTTGAGATCTGTATTAGCAGTCTCTAAGGGTGATTGGATGGGGTGACACACAATGTAGAATCTACTTATTTGCCAGTATACGTGAAGAGGTAGATAGCATTCTACAAAACAGAAATACGTATATAAACCAGTCTCAATCTCACCAATCCAGTCTAGAGCAGCATAATACTAAAAAACAATAGCAATGATCCAGGGGACAGGACACTCGATTCTAGAAACTGAACTGACAGTGTCATGGATGATACCTATACCACTCTCTCTCCTTAAATTCAAGGTTCCATGTGGCACTGGACATCCATTTACTGCATTGCCTCCCAAGGGGCTACAGTTCGCAGCTTTCATTATTATTCCATTTGCAGCTTTCTATATTAATTTGTTGGTATAGGCTTTACTAGTCATATAACCGCTTCCATCAGACTCTGGCTCCCACCACTAATATTAACTCAGTGACAGCTGTGTAACAGCATAACGAAGTTCATCAACTTCTTTGCTGTCCAACTCATATCAGACTAATCTAGTCTATTTAAACTGAGCAGATGTAGTCAGGTTTTATTATTCTGGGTGATATGTTTACGTATGCTACACCAGTGACAAAACTAACTATTCAGACATTCACTTATATAAATTTATAACTAAATGCACACAAATACATCATCATCCATCAGCAATGGCTGTTTGGAATTTAAGTGCAAATGACACTGGCAAAGAGAGTATTATCCACATGGTACCCATAACAGACAAAGGCAGATGCAAAATGGTAGAACGGTAACTGGGAGATAAAGTAATAATCAGACTCTACTAATCTTCTGAGAGATCTTTGCTATTGAAATCCACCAAAATTAGTGATTTTAGGGGTGGACCTTCTTACAAGTCTTTTGCCCTATTATCACCCGCACAGACAAAAATAATAGTCCTGCTAAACCCTACACAAAAGTGACAGCACATTTGATAAATTTATCCCTGCACATGTAAAGCAGAATGATCACTTAAAAGAGTAACTTTCTAAAAATAAGATTGTGATCTTCTCTAAAAAGAATTTCAGACAAACTTCCATGATACTATACAAGCAAGTAACAGAAAGAACCCCAAGAAGGGAGTGAACAAGACTTATTTGAAAGAACTGTGAAGCTAGAACAATCTATTTCATGCTTGGCAGGAAATAGGATTATTTATTTTCTCTATTTACACTATTATTGTTCTGAGGTAGACCTGAAGAAAATTTGGCCACAAGATGTACTTCAGACAGGAAAAGTGACCTCAATACGGGAGAAAGAGAATTTATTGTTATTACTATTACACAGTGGCTCATAAAATAATTATTTACTGCAATCACTAGGACTCTCACCATTAAGTCATGTCTCATGAATTTTGAGATCACTTTTAAATAAGTTTAAACTGTCTGTAAGAATAATCTTGTTATGACATCTTCATCTTGTCACTTGAAAATTTACTCCCATGCTTCCTTTACCACAGGGATCCCTAGTTCACTCCTACTAGTTGATAGATGTTAGACCCTCGGCCTGGCCCAGCATGTAATGATATGCTGGGCCAGAAGTTTTTCACTGGAGCTAATGATGACAGCTGTGTCTCAGCCAGAATTGTGTCTCTTTAAAATGGCTGCAAAGACCAAGAAAAAAATGAGTTCATTGAGGAGAAAACACAAGCTGACTGTAATAGAGTTAGTACAGAATGCTAGGAGGCTGGGAGGATTCAAGAGGATAATTGAACTGGTTAAAAAGCCTCATCTACACAAAGAGTTTAAAAATGACTACTGAAAAAGCCATTTTACAGCATGGTGTCCAAAATATTGCCAATTATATTCTTTCATGGTTTCTAAGACTGAATCCCTGCATAATTTGAAGAATAAATGTACACTAAAAGTTAAAGTAAAAATATGTTTATATATATATATATTTTCATAATGTTCCAATTTAATTCAGGCTTTAGCAGCTGGAAGATTGCTGAATAGATATTCAGCCATAAAGTAAGCAATGACAACCTCTCATACACATGGTATTTTTAAGATCAATACAGAAAGAATCCATCTTGTCTTTGCACCATTTAGATCTTATGCACAGAATGGGAAGTCCTCCAAGTAAACTGAGCAAAGTCATAATGCAATGATCTTCTCCAAATCTTTAGAGTCAAAGAGTTCCTGCAGAAGGCAACACCAAAAGACTCCTTCTGTTGAATAAAAAGGAAGCCTTAAAAAAAAAAAAAAATTATAGCTGCGTACAATTTGAATACCAGTTCTTTAAATTTGCTCTAAAAGCAATTCAAACCTCTATTGCAAAAGAAGGGGTCCGAACATCCCTTCTTAAATTGCAAGGCACCCACAAACTGATGTAAAAATTGAAACACTATAATTTTTGAAAGAATCTACTTATTTATAAATTAAATCTCATATACATTTTGTATTTTGTATATTTATTCTCATTAAAAAACTAAAATACCTATCTGAAGTTATACTTTATTCAAAAAGAATTGCCACCTTAGAAAATACCATTAAATTACTTTAAAGAAAACAGACAGATTTCAAAACTAAATAAACCAAATTCCGCAGGACTTACTGAAAACATGTTTCTTGCAATACTCCAAACAGCTCATTTCTTCTTACTTCAGCCTATAAGGAATTATACGTCTGGAAGGAACTCAGACAGTATTTCAGGATTTGTAACACAGAAGTGATCTCCCCCACAGAAAAATGCTAAATCATGTAAAAAAAAAGATACCAGCATCCAAGAACGTTTTTATCACAGCAAGTTTCTCAGGACTAGGGTCCTGAGACAGGTCACAGACACTCCAGGAAATCAAATACCGATGGCACTTTTGCTATGGAACTTATCTGTAGCATTGCAATTGAGGCTCAATCTGCTCCTTGTCCTGAGAGTAGTACTCTTATTCCAGATGATAGCCCTGCACATGACTGCCTTCCATTTTTCCATATAGCAGCTCTCACTTCTCATGCAACTTCAAACCATCTTGCCTATTCATGGGTGCATGGCCATGTGCCTGTATAGGGGTTTATGCACATGTGTGCATAAAGTGGTTTCTGTTTTCTGAAAATCTTGACAACTCACACAGTACAAAAAACTTATCATTTCCTACCTGTCTTTCTGTAAAAGCAGAACTCCCTCACTGCTCTCCACATATATTTGTTAAATATGGAATATTTAGAAATTCCTTCCACACAAACCAAAGCTCCCTTTCCAGTCTCATCTCATTACCAGAACTATAGTGCTAATTTGTGTACTCTCTATTGGCTACACAGAGCACGTTTCATAAAAATACTACCAACATTTTTTTTAGTGATAAGAGCCAGAAGACCATCTGCTTTGATAGTAACTCTCTTGGAGTGATCGATTTTAGGCTGATGACCTCTGTGTTGGTCCCTAGTGACCCCCAAGAAGTGGCCATTCATTACTGTCACCAAAGGAGCACCAGCATTCTCAGGTAGCGGACTCCTGTTGCCTCCATCTCATGTTTCTACTTCAGTGTGAACATCTCTCCTGTGTGCGAGAGTATGAGCACTCACACAGCAGGCATAAAAATCCATGCTCATGCTGCATATCTCCAGACAGGGGAGCATACATCTTTCAGTTGAGCTCAGGTTTGTTAGTTACGTGTGTTTGCAATGTAATTAACACATCAGGCATCTAACATGTAGTCTTGTCCCTCTCTGTGAATTTTTCAGAAAGTTTGCTTATTAGTAGAAATCATAAGCAATAAGAATATAAGAGACTATAAATACAGCCAACCCTGGTCAAAACAGAAGCTCATTTCATCAGTCTTCTTCCAGTGTTAAAATAAGTTTCTGTAAAAAAATACAAGGGCATGGCAAGCATGCAGTGAAATTTCTCCAGAGTATTTTCCCAACTGCTAGTAATTCATGACCTAGAGATGCTTAAGCCAAACATGCCATTTTACATTTAACAGCCTTCAAATGACTTCTCTTGGAATGTCTCATTACATTTTGAACCCATACAAATTCTTGGCATGCTCAAAATCCTGTTGCAACGAATTACACAGAATAACTACAGTGTGTGAAGAAGTATCCCTTTTATTTCAAACTTATGACCTGCTGCTTTATTTGAGCTTCTAGTAATCAATTTACTGTTTTAGTTATTTCATAACCCTTTTCTCCCTCTCTTCCCCTGCCCAGTTCTTGCTTTTCCAACCTGAAGAGATTGTCTGAAGCAGCGGCTCTTCACATGCAAGCCACTCCATACTTCTGATGTTCATCTCTAAGATCTTAGACCTGCCTTTTGACAACCTGTCATGGCCGTACTCCCTTTCCCTCCTACCACATTAGAAATAGCATAGCATAACATCCTGAGATGACCAGAGCTGTCAGTTACTGGGTTTAGAAAGCAAAAAGTCTAGAACTGACTGTAATGAGTGAAATACTTGTTCTCATGACCAGTACAACACAAGGTAAATGACAAAGTTATCACAACTGCACTCTCCCCTCCTCTCTTTTGAGCCTCATCCACTGCATTCACTTCACTCACATGAAAAATTGAGTCCTCCAGAAATTGCATCTATTATGTAGTAGAAATTAAAATGACAGAGAACATCAGAAAATAAGTACTGTGATAACTGTTCCCAGCTATTTTTTCCACATTGGAGCAGCACAAATGGGGCAGAAATTCACCATACGAGTCACACTTTATTAGGTTTAATTATTCAACACTAAGAGGAGTATTTTCATCAGGAGATTTGGAGAACACATTTCCCCCATACAGCCATTTTTCATGAAGGGGGTAATTTAAGATGTAGCTTTTTATTCAGCATATCCAACTGGCTAACTTAAACTATGCAAATGGGTGAGATTTTAAACACTCCACAGGAAAAGGAAGAAAGTAGCTGCTCTGTATTCTGCAAGGGACCTAACTCTGCCCATCCAGACAACATCAGGAAAACAACCCCTCGTGAAAGGCGTCACAATTTCTGTGCAGCATGGGCACTGCCAGGAGCCAGCCACTCCAACAGCAGTGACTGTGAACATGCACAACGCTGCACTGCAGGTGCCTACAAAACAATCAGGCCTCGGAGAAGCGACTTGCAGCCTGATGCCCAGAACAGACTGAGTGCCAAACACTGCGGGGTTTGGTCACAGATTTTGGCTGGGTGCTCCAGTGTTGCCTTAGTCTGGCTGTGGAAGTGCTTGTTGTTCATGGATCTGGTTCAATACATATCATTTAAGAGTTAACAACAGTTTCCCAGATTTTCCACTGAATTGAACTGAAAGAGAACTTCCATAATCTTCCATAATAATTTACAAATTAAATTATACCCATGCCAATAACCACTGACTGGAAAAGATAAACAAAATAAAGATTTAAGCTCTAAACCAATTTTAAGTTCCAAAGGTTCTGTGGAAGACAATAAAATTAAAAACGAAGGAAAAAAAAAAAGGAAAAACTATAAAATGGAGAGATTTTAATCTGGATGGGCAGGAGCCAACAGGAAGCATATGTTACTACTGTGGTCATTTTTGCCCCATCTGCAGAAACATAATGGTGGGAATTGGTTCTGTGAAAACACAGGGTAGGAGACATCCAGGAAAGCTTTTAATGGACTTCCAAGTAATCTGGAAATGCAAGTTGACTTTTTGCTTCTTAATTGGAGACCTGGACACTCCTCATTGAATACTTCTGGCTTAGACATTCCTACCCTGATGCAGATTGTCCTGATGTTTGATTAACTGTCACTATAAAAATTATTTTCTTCGTGCTCTGCTATCTGTATTCTCAGTAGCCTACCCCTGATATAGCTCCAAATACAAATTGTTGTGAGCCAGATTCTTCTTTGAATTGTTTTGATTTTTGATGAAGAAAAATCACTTTTCTTTCCTGGAGAGCTTCAGAGACTACCACCTTAGATTTCAGCTTACTTCTTCCCCTATAAGTTACATGTGGTATTTTACTTTTACTAGGAAAAAATAATTAGCTTAAAATGTTTTTTAAGAGTATAACTAATATATATATGTATTTAAAATACATTAAGAGTAGAATATCTACATATAAGAATATACCATCCTAGAAAAATTATCAGATAGTTTAACACTGCTATGTGGGAATTAAGTTAAAATTCCATACAGCCAGTTTTTACAAAATGTTTGGTAGCCGAAATTTAGTAGCCCAGTTGCTTAGTGCTCCAACAAGCCTGTGGTTATTTGTCTCTTTCTGAATTAAAAAAAAAAAAAAATGTAGCAATGCAGTTAACAGAGGTACTTCTACCAAAGCATGTTTGCAAAGTGCTTGCCTGCTCCCCTGCTCCCTTCTGCAAGTAGTTGTGATGAGAATCAGTTAAAGAAAAAAAAAATCAGAAGTTCAGGGAAAATCAATCATACTATCAAGCAAATGTTAATGGGTAATGAAAAGTTTTTCCTAATTTAGTCCATATCTACCTCATCCAAATACTCAAATTCAGAGATTTAGTAACTGTACCCTCCAAACAATACCATGAAGTAATTCTACTTTATTGCCCAATAACACCTAATCCACAAGGTTCATTATAATAGATATTTTCATTACACCATTGTGGAAAAAAGGCACTCTGAGTGACTTTGTGGACTAACAGGCAGCAATCAAAAAGTAAAATCTAATCTTTTGCCCATCATGCCTCATAGCGGGACTCTGTGAATACAAATCCTCACCAATTTGGAATTTAAAGTAGTCCAAAATTCATACCCTGTAGAAACATTTGGAACTGTACTAAAACTTTTTTCAATTGAGTTTTGCCTCTACTTCTACAGTAAAATGAAACCAACGTATTTAAACTAAGTGGCACCAACTGGCTTACTGTAATAGAGAAAAGAAATACTATTGTAGCAGACAAAAAGAAGACATGACTCTTCAGGTTATGCTTGAAAAAGGACTTCAGTAGAATTGCATCTACTTAAGTTTGCACCATTATGTTTTTTTCCAAAGTATATTATAATCCATTCCAGACCAATGTAAAACTGCTGAAAATCTCAGAACATTTTGTTCTTGACACTGCACTGAAGCCTCTTGTAATCATTATGATCAAACTCATCTGCATTAACAGTATCTGCATCAGATCTTTGCCTTATACCACTGAAAGATCTAAAGAATCTAAAGATAGTTTTTTCCTCTGTATGATGTAAATTCAGTCTTACCCAACCTAGTAGAAATATCTAATGATTTTTCACCTTTCTTAGTGAAATGTGAAAAAAAATCTTGATTTTCTCTGCAGTGCCTACCATCGCTTTACTTTGCATTGCAATCACTCATATTCAATCTCCAGCTATTATGTCTGAGATAGATTTGGTATGTAAAACCCAATTTGTGTACCTACTAAAATGCCATGCTGAACTAAATACAGAAGGGGTTGTGGAATGACCACCCCAAAAGCAGACAGAGGAAGACAGAGACAGCAAAATATTAGGACAGTGAAATAGTCTAGAACATTTTGGTAGCATAAATCATATAGACCTGGAAAAACAAACTGGAAAAAATAAACTCCAGGAAGCTATCTTCCAATCAGTGGTACACACAGAGTAAGTAGCATACAGTCCTAGGGCTCAAGTAAGTCAGACTCTGCCCTTCCATAGGTTTGAACAGAATGATAAGTCAAAATAATTTTCCAAGTTACCTCACCTCACTTGAGCCTCAGTCTTTGAAACACTGATGTCTTAATTCAGCATCACACAGTATCTCAACTATCTACTTGAGTCACACTGGGCTCAGAAACTTCACAGGCACGGGACAGAAACTCCCAGTTATAGAACACCCCTTCCTTTCATGAGGTCTAGTTTTCTTCCCTGCTACTGCCTTGTCTTAATGTCCATTTGTATTGATGGAGTACATTCTTATTCCATGCTAGCTAGATGTCCAGACTTTATCTGTTCACCACAACAGCTGCCAGTGAAGTATCTGAGGCTGAAGAAATGGCCAAAGACTGTCAAACTTATTTCAACGACATTAGTGACCACCTGAAGTCTCTTACTACTTGTTAAGGGGCAGGTTAGTGAAGATTTTGCCCAGTACATCACTGGTAGAAAAAAATGGATTAATGAGACAAAAAGGTGATTAACTGCATCATTTGGGAAATACAAGAGCAGAGAAACATGCCGGCTGCTCTACTTTAAAAAACAATGCTGCTTTTAAGACAAATATATGAAGGAGTTTTTGACTCTGCATAACCTGAGTCTCCTGTAGCCCAAGTAATCACACCTGAAACCATGCAGATCTATTAGCATTTTGTGAGTCTATCACTTCCATAGTGATACAGCTTTTGTAAGAATACAAAAATATAATAATCACTACTTGTGTTGATTTCTGTTTTCTTTGTTGTATAAATTATCCAGTGTTATATAATTGCCTTCTAATCAATACAGGAATCAACTAATTTATCCAAGCAAATCCCATTATATATAAAGAATCTGCTTGCATTCTCATAGATTTATTGTGGGGTTATTGAGAGCATTTTATTTTTTCCTCATCTGAAGTTCTGAGTATCAGGCAAGTTATTATAAAAGTTCAGAAGAGGTGAAAATACAAAGCACCTAAGATTTTTAGGTCAACAAAAATAACAAGCAAGAGCAAAACAAGATTTTCAAAAATGCATTATTTTCTTCCTAACACAACTGAGAAGCTTGACTGCTTGACCCATAATAAAAATGTAGTATAGTCATAGTGAGAAGAGATTCTTTCACTTCCTGAAACAAAGAACATTATAATCTCTACTTTTCAGACCAGTACGTGCAGCTGTTGTTTCCTTGAGAGTAGTTTCAGATTGTTTCTTCTCATTACTAAAAATGTCTGACATAGTACTAAAACTCTCAGATTTTCTACTTTGAATATCTTTTTAATTCAATTTATGAAATTCTCTTTAGCAAACCACCTCAAAGAAAGATCACTGTATAAATAAAATGTGTGATGTGACAGTTCTAACATGTGTCTTAACTAACGGAGTTAAATCTAACTTAATTGCCCAGTAAAAAAATGGGAGAATGTTTACAGAATCATTACTTTATGTATTTTTGATCTGTATGAAGCAATTGCTTCCAAACTTGCAGTCATGGCAAAAGTCGTAAGTATAATCAAACCTAAACTTGTTGTGGGGGATCACAATGACAGCCTTTTTAAAACAAGAGAGTAAATGTACTTCTTGAATGTTGGGAAACTATTGTTTTTCACGTGATCAGTTTTACTGAAACAATCAAAAATTTAAAATTCTTCCACAAAACAGAAAATACTTCTAAGAAAATTCTAGCCATCCAATAGCATCACTTCTTATGATCAGGTAACAGCACTGTGTAACTCTTCCAATTTGCTGATTTAGTTGGGGGTAGAGGAGCACATCTAAGGTTGTATCATTCTGAAAGGATATAGAATCACAGAATGGTTTGGGTTGGAAGGGACCTTAAAGATCACCTAGTTCCAGTTCCAACCTCCCTGCCATAAGCATGAACACCTCCCACTAGACCAGGTTGCTCAAAGCCCCATCCAACCTGATCTTTGAACACTTCCAGGGATGGGGCACCCACAGCTTCTCTGGGCAACCTGTGCCAGTGCCTCAACACCCTCAGAGTCAAGAATTTCTTCATGATATCTAATCTAAACCTACCCTCTTGTAGTTTAAAGGCACTGCCCCTTATCCTATCACTACTCTCCCTGACAAAGAGTCCCTCCCCAGCTTTTCCGTAGGCCCCCTTTAAGTATTGGGAAGTCGTTATACAGTCTCCCCCAGAGGCTTCTCTTCTCCGGGCTGAACAACCCCAGCTCCCCCAACCTGTCTTCACAGGAGTGGTGATCCAGCCCTCTGATCATCCTTGTGGCCCTCCTCTGGACTCACTCTGGGAGTACTAGGATAAGCTATAGCTATCAGAAAAACATGGGTACTGTTTTACAGGTAAAGCTGGGATAGTAATACAAGCAGCCACAAATAAAAAGACACCAAGTATGAATATCAGATTAAACCAACCCTCATCCTGCTCTTTGACCATATGAAAATCAGAAGGAACTTGTACTAACAGATGAGCATAGGTTGTTCAAATTTATTATTGCATTATTTGCTTAAAAGGAATTCATTTAATGTATGTTATTTTAAGATACAGCCTGCAAACCAAATCCATTAAGTGTCTTTCACAATTTTGAGTAATTACCTATCCATCTACGTGCTACATATGTGCCCTATAATCAGAAAAAAAAAGGGCTGAATATAACAATTTTTTTTTCTCACTCAACTGCTTGGGTTCCTTGTGCCAAACAGAAAAACTGAGGGAAGTATCAGAGTCCCTGTCCATTTCATGAAGGCACACAGCCACTGAGAAAACAGACTGTTTTAGCTCTCTCTGACACTTGCATCATCCAAAAGCATTTGACAAAATAGAGGTGTGCAGGGATATCCAAGCTACCTCATTTGATAGCAGAAGCACTACAACTACACTGGCACAGCATTCTGCTTGTTCTAGTACGCCCTGCTTTTCATGCCCTGTTTGGTTCAGAAATAGCTTAGTTATCCCCATGTGGCACTGCTTTATGATGCCATTTGTATTCTCTTCAACTCCCTTTAGAGGCTTTCATTGAATCAGCTAATTCATTCCTGTGATCACAACTACATTCTTTTCTCTGGTGACTCACAGACCTACAACCAGCTCTGACACATTTTCTTATATTCAATTCAGGATATCAACATCTTTTTCTGACATCTCTCCAGGGATATGTCTACAAAAGGGAAATTTCAAAGGGGTCTACATGCTCAGTGAGTTGCAATGGAAAATCAGTACCTCCCTTCATCAGAATTAAAGATGCGAAACTCAAAACAGTTCTGACTCATCTGTTTTCTGAAAGTTAACATCCAGTAATTCACTAATTGTGAGAACACACTCAAAAGGCTGCACTGGACTTGGGAAGATCATCCTTATAAAAGTACGTGTAAGTACTAGGCTGTCATGGAGCTAACTCTGAAACAGCACTGATTAGACTATCTGATCTGATATTGACTAAATTAACTACTTTTTTTTCTGTTGAAAGCAAAGTCTGTATTTCAATTTAAAGTAATTTAATAAGAAAAACTACAGGAGAATAACATTGAATTCACTTTATGTTGTTCCTTTCAGGGGACTTTCCCTTTCAAATTTAAAATCCCAAAGCTTCACATGGAAATGTAAAAATAATCTTTCTTTTTTTGCCCCCTAGTCATGGGTTTAAGACCCATTGATTAACTTACCAACATCAGTAACTAATACACATGCACAAGATTGCTATCTAGCTTATTAAAATACAGAGGTTCATAGGTTAGGAATCTTAATTTGAAACAACACAATAGGGAAGTCTTGGTATAGCTGGTCTATCTGCATTTCCATATCAATGGTGCTTAAGATAGATAGGAAAAAAAGGCCTAATTTTTAATCTTATGTAAACATATATTTTTTTTGCAGCAATAGTTTAAGTATTTTGTTAGTGTTGTTCATGAAAATACATAAGTGTTTAAGTGCTATCATATGTTAAGCTGTACAACAATTATGCAGAGACAGCAGAAATTTTGCTAACAATTATACTTTCTCTTTAAAGTAAATGACTTAAACTGGTGTGTCTCATATATCAATACCTATCATGGATGTTTTTCTAACTCAAGTGGTAAAGGTGATATCAATCAAGTTATAGCTTTTCATGAGATTAAGCCTTTGCATGAATATTAATCCTTTTATTCTGTCTACAGCTGTGAAGAACTTCACAATATGAGCCATTTTCTATTTTACATTTTAGGAGTGCAAACTGCTTATGGTGCATTTTTATAATGAAATGTGCACTGGGCCCATTAATGTGATTATTTAGAGGCTTTTTTTTTTTTGTACATCACTTAAATATTAGCTTCCGTTTTTGAGTCACTTATTAAAATCTGTTTTCAAAGAGAAAAATAATTAATAGCAGCATCTATTTTCATAGCAATAACAGTAAATTTTACATAGGAAATATACTTTATTATGTTGTTGAAATTTGAATGACTGTAGTGAACAATGATGCACATTAGGTAGTATGTATATATATATATATTACCATATATATATATATATATATATGTATATATATTACCATTTCATTAAATCAGTTGTTTTTTGAAGCAAATACCATTCAGAAAAAATTAACAGCTTTCCCAAATTGTTTGAGTATAATTGCTCAGAAAACCTCCAGCATTACCCTGAACTATATAAGACGACCTATGTTTTGGTACTGTCATGTCAGCAAAGCAGCTAATGGTCAATTAACTGCATCATTCCATTGTTTCAGGACTATGGTAAATCTTTATTAACTGAGAAAAACTAATCTCACAGTATGGGTACCATCACTACAAAACGGACCCCAGATCTTCTGCTCATTTTCTGCTGTTTATAACCTCATATTTCCTGTAGAGCTCTCACAGTATACAGTAAGCAATTTGCAAAAAGTACACTAGTTCAAAAAGAAATACTATTTAGGAATATGCTTGATTATCAGTTATTTTGCTGAATGGTAATTAGCTGACTACAAAAACCATGAATCTTAAAAACAATGTTTCTCACTGCACTGAAATCCTATAAAATCTAAAAATTGCTTTTATACCAACTTTGCTATCTATGTCTCTTCTGTGTCACATAATAACTGGTTTCTGCTGTATAGTAACTGAAGGAATGACAATCATAATTTCAGACAAGTATACTGATTACCATGGGGCTGTACATCTGTTGGGAGTCAAAGTTTTCTCGCTGCAGAGAACAGTAAATACCAGCTGTGCTTCCAGTTACATGTGCCTGCTAAGGGAAGGTGGGATTTTTCTCGTTCTTGAAGACTACTCCTTTAGGAGAAACAAGAAAGAAAAATGACTATGACTGTGACAGTAAGCCTACCAAACTGGAATACATTCAATGTAAGGACAAATACCTATCAAAAAAAAAAAAAAAAGTGTTTTTGCTTCCCCCACACCCACTCTCTTCCAAGAGAGATGTGGTGGGCCAACCTTGCCAAGTTGCCAGACACCCACACAGCCAATCTCTCACTCTCCCTCCTCAAAAAGATGGCGGGGACAAAATGCAATGAAAAAGCTCAAGGGTCAAGATAAAGACAAGGAAATCACTTATAAATTACCATCAAGATCGAAACACTTGGGGATGGTGAGAAACAAAGACAAAAACTAAAATACCAGCGGGCTGCACTTGGGGGATGCAGTGAGTCCATAAGTGTTACTCTGTCATTTCTTCCTCCTCACATTTTTCCCCTGCTCCAGCATGGGTCCTCTCCACAGGCTGCAGCTCCTGTCAGGAGAACCTGATCCTCTGTAGGCTCCTCCACAGGATGCAGTTCCAGCAGGTAATATCCACCTGCTCTTGCACGAGGTCCTCCATGGGCTACAGCATGGATATCTGCTCCACCATGGTCCCTGCCAAGGGCTGCACGGTAATACTTGCTTCACCATGGTCTCTTCCACAGACTACAGGAGAAAATCTGCTCAGGTGCCTGGAACACTTCCTCTCCCTTCTCTGACAGCCTTTCTGATACAAAACCCCACAAAGTGAGTCCTAGCACAGCTATCTTCTCAGTTTCCTTCACATGGTATACTAATGTGAGTACTAATTTTGTTTTTTTGCAATGCTCTTATCTTCTGAGTCTTTCAGAAAACACAGGCTGATGGACCTTGATGGTTTGGGAAAGGGGACAAAAATCTCCAGAACTGAACATCTAACTCTGTCCAGCTTAACTGTTAGATAAATCAAAGGATTTTGCTGAACCCTGACCACAAAAAGTATGGAACAGTCTTGTGCCCATGTGATCATGTCTGATTATGGAGAGGATTTCATATACTTGTTAAAGGTATGGCCTTTTATTCAACCCATGTCACTCATACCTCATCCTTGAAAGAGTATGTAACCTTAAGCTCAAGTTTAGTTCCTCAAATCTGCAAGACCAAGACAATGTTGGAGTGGCAGGAGAAATAATGTACTAATTACTTAGGCATGTAATTCCTACAAGACTCTTCTGCAAAGTAGCTCACTACCTGGAAAGCTGTCCAAACGTTCAGCAAAACTATATTAAAAAATAAAGCTACGAAGCAGCCAATTTCTGTCAATTACTCTAAGTAGTCTACTTCAAGACAAGATTTATGATAAAAAAAATCTGGATAAATTAAAGAGAAAAAAATTGTAATGTGACAAAAATGTCATTGCTCCATTCCTGTCTATCTTAATATTTTCTCAGCAAGCTCTTACCTGTCTGAATAATTAAATTACTAGTGATTTTACAGGTTCAGAACCCAACTACTCTGTTTTCAGGTGTCAATCACTTTTCAAAGAACTCCATTCATGGCTGAAAAAAACACGAATGATGACATACCCTTGATAGTGCTGGCAATGACAGCAGCTCGTTTACAGTCTTTCAGACAACAAGAACAGGTTGTTTTCTCCACTTTAAAATAAACAATACATAGCAGCAGTCTGAGTCTGGGCTGAGCTTATCTCTGTAGGTTGCCTAATACAATTATATGGTCCCCAGGAAAGGCAGTCACAATTTTGTTGCTAAAACACTGCACGCCGCAGTTACAATGAAGGCTTGGTATATATGTAGAGTAAAATATTCTTTTGAAAATATGAAACTAACAGTACACGACTAAGCTGGACCAGCTTAAAGACAGATACCTTGTCTAGGTGTACTTTTTCTTTCAAATAAGCTACTTCAGGAAATAAATAGCAACAGTACTATTGTAAAAATATATATATATATATTATATAAAGCCCACAATTAATACTGTTTAAATGATGAGTTGTATCAGACAATTAGATGAACTTGTCTTCCTTGAGTTAGCAAGACGATGTTGAGAATCAGGGTTTACTGAATGTAGCTGTGAGCAACTCAGGATTACAAATCACATAACAGAAGAAGGAACACTTACATGTATTCAAATAGGAACAACCTTGTCAAAAATAAACATGTCTTGAAAAATATTTCTAGCCATCACAGAATTATTTTGGCCAGTCTTCTGCAGGGAGTAACATCGCACACATACAAAAAAGCAGTACTGCTTCTTAGATGACACTTTATAAAATTACATAAATGTTTATAAGCCATTCTTACAAGAATTCTATGTTGTAAATTACACACACTGAGTTCATGTCAAAAAAATGGCAATAACTACACTTTAGAGGAAGATCTATATTAAGATGGAAAAAAGGAGTCAAGAAATCTTGAATCTATGACTTTGTTTACGTGTAGGATGCAACTACCTTAGAGACATGTCAAAAATAAATAAATGAGAAAACTGCAGGGAATTTTGAAGACTACAATATTGTATTATAGTAAAATACTGTTGTCTTTAACTGTTACAATGATTCATGTTTCAGTTTCAGAGAAGAAAGAAGAAAGGGAATACAAAAGAATAAAACTTCAAATAAATGTAAAATTAAGATATTCAAAACATAATAGTAAGATTTCCATCTGCTACCATTATTTTTTTTCCCTTCTTTGTATAATTATACGTGTCCATTTAAATACATTTTTCCCCCCCACAATATAACTTTATATTTTTGAAATTTCTTCTGGTCCATTACTTTTTGGGCCATTTTGTTTTTTAGTAGAAAAAACACCTTAACAATACATACACTGATTTTTTTTTCATTTAATGGAATATTAACCTACTACGTCTAGTAAAAAGTAATGAAAGTCAGATTTAGCCAAAACAACTCCGTACTTCTAAATATTGTATGATAATACTAATAACATGCTCTGAAACTGTAAAAGAAATACTAGAGTATGAAGTGCTTTCAGCAACTTATCTTTAATGTTTCCGCCATTTCTTCACCCTTCATAACTTTACATCCCCATGTTTTCTCAAAGACAAGGAGCAGACTGCAACAGACCTGCTGCTCACAGATACCAGAAAAATGTTACCCAAATATCCTTAGAGATATCTCACTTCTCAATTTTTAGTAGTTCAGATGACTTGTAGAATAGAATTCTGTTATATATCTTGTCCAAATTTATATACACACACACTTCCAATGTTTACAGGGTACATTCTTTACTTCAGAAAAACAGGCATAGCAATTGCATAAAATTGGCTTCACTGCTGAGAGCTTTCTCTGTATGAGAATTTGCAACTATATTTAATAAAGATTTTCATTACTGACTACTGGTCATACTGTCTAATCTTCTTAAACATAGGAACAGAACACATTTGTGTTTCCTACATATAAATTAATAAGTTTAGCAATAGGTTGCCCAGGTGGAAAATACAGTTATCTTTCTGCTTCACTAAGCTCTCAGCTTCATGTATCTCAGTATTTAATATGCATTCCTCAAATTGTTTTGGATTAAAAATGACAGAAATTGTAATTAGAATCTGCTTGAAATCACCGATAAGGTTTTATTTTTCTGTTTCTTGTGTGAAGTGACACAATCCTACATACCTTTTTTCAGATTTCACCTTTCTGTTTTTAGAGATGAAAACTACTGGAAGTCTTCTATTTTAACCAAGATTTGCACTGCATTCTGCATTTGTTAATCTTTAACTGTAAGATTAAATGAACATTTTTGCCTGAAAATAGTATTTCCCCAAAACACAAATCCTGAATAAGATAACACGATGATATAAAGTGCATTTTAATGCAACTTAATTATTTTTATAAACATATTGACAAGCTGTTATATCACCTGAAGCATTTCCTCAGAAAAGAAAATATACAAATATTTCACATGAATTTTCCATATAATGTAATATAAATTTAAGTTAAAATTTCAGCAAACATTCAGAATCAGTGTGTGTCCACAATGTAAACATAAACATGGTAGAAGAAAACCACTGAGAAGACTCAGATCTCTGATCTATAAAAAAGCAAAAATTTCTTTCAACATCCTAGAGGATGCACAAGCCTTGCTGCATTGGTAGTCCACAGTTCAGTAGTTCTCACTACTGTACTGTTTACCTTTTTTTACACTTCAAAAAAAACTTATCAAGTAGCATGACCTCATAGTGTCAGCCACAGGAAAATACATTCCTTATATGTAAGTGAAAAGTTGCATCAGGAGAAATGCGACTACATTTTTAGTTTATGAACTCCAAAGAACTGAGAATTCCTAAATCTAGGACATTAGAACCTCTAGAATTTTCATTGCTTTTGAATTACATACATATACATACAGCAAATGATAGCACCATATGGAGGTATTTAAATTTATTCCTAATGGACCTGTAAATACATACATTTAAGACTGTATAAACTCAAAAAGTGACATAGCTGTATTAGCCTATGGTGGAATGACAGTGACTCAGATTAAAATTTTCTTTCAAACTGTTGATAAAACAATGATGAAAACATAGAAGAAATCTCTCTAACAGGACAGTCCTCACAATCTGTGTATTGATTTCTTTCACTCTAGCTCTTTTTTTTAAGTATTAATTGGTGCCAAAAGTCTTCCTAATTCAGACAAAAAAACATAGAGTTGCCTCCATTAGCTCACTCAAAATTTAAGCATTTATTATAAACTAAATAGAAATTAACAGATCAGTAGGGGCACTTCAAACATGCACGAAAGCCTTCAAATGCCTACACTGGGCTCAAAACATACATATAATTAGAAACCTATAACTCAGTATGACAAATGTAACTCACCAGCATTTATATTCAGGTTCAGAGTCCTCTATCACAATTGTCCAAAATAATTAAAATCACCATGCAAGACTGTTCATAAGAGAATGACACTATTTCTAATACTCTAATATTAGTATTTAGCAAAGCACTGAATGTGAAACCAAATTATTTTACTTGTATATGTATCCAAAATAAACCATTTCAATATTTCTTTTTTGCCTACCCTACCCATTACATGCAATATATCAACATACCATACATTTAAAGAGAGGGAAGAAAAAAAGAAAAAAAGAAAATGAAGAGAGCTGTGATACAGTTGCTTAAATATAAGGTAATTTTCTTTTAGGTTAGATGTCACACTATATAAGGCAATAATGTTAGGAATTAACTTGCTCTGCAGTGTATTTCAAATTCCTCTCACTTTATGACAAATGGAATTACAAAATATCCACGAGACATGACTTTTAACTGCAGTTTCCATGTTTCTTTGCCTTTATCCTAGGCTACGTTCCTCTGCAGACACCACTGCATATAATTCTTTCACAGACCGACAAACATGGATCTAAAATTGTTGGGATTTCAAGGCTCAGAAGGCCCAGTGTGTAGGATAATTTCTCTTGGTAAGGTACTTTTTCATGCTATGCTGGTAATGTTGGTAATATGCTCTAAAACAGGTCCTGAGGCACCAGCTGGCTCTGAAGGCAAAAATTCCAGTAGTCAGTACTGGCACCTCTATTAGTAAGAGAACGATGAGGTTACAGATCACATAAATGGATAATAAAGGGAAATATTTTTTTAAATGTTACCAAATAGTCATAGTTCAAAATTGAATGATGAAAAAGAATTAAAGTTACATTTTACCATTACGTAAAAAGATAGATTATGTCTATAATACAGAACATACTAACTTGCCTGAGTAACTAGAAGCTGAAAAAAAAGTTATTTTTTTTCTACCCTTTCTGTCTTCAGGATTTTGTAGGTGATTGCCTTTTACAACGAATTTGTGTTCTAAGAAAGTGTTGGTTAGATCCCATTTGGACTCTTTTAGTGCTGCTCAACTGACAGGTGAAGGGGCAACACTAAGTAACAGCACTACAAACCTGTAAAATATGCAAGGGAAAGCAAAACTTTTCTCCATTTATTTTTTTCTGTCTGGAGAGCCACATAACTCACATAACTAAGGTAGAATATTTAAAATACACTGTTAATTAGACAGCAATTAATTTATATGGATATCTTAGTGATTAATTATGGAGCCTCATAAATATTTATATATGAGGCTTTACATGTTACTGAATTTTTTACCAGCCAAATCTGGTACACAACAATTCTAATTAGAAACAGTATGCCTCTCTCTTTCTTCGTAAGAAGATAACTATCAGAAAAGACAAAGCCTCAAAAATGCACTCATCATAAGGAAAAAAAAATAGAATTTAAAGCCTATAAAGAGATGTATACAATCAGGATTATTTCTGACAAAACTCATGGACAAAACTCATTCCATTCATGAATGTGACAAGCATGATTAAAGCTTTGAATTTTTCACTGCAACAACTATGCAAAGGAAAAAGGGCTATGTGAAGAATTACACCATAGAGTTTTTGTAATACTTTCAGTAAAGAATGACTGTTATGCCATGAGATGTATAAATCAATGCCGGCTCTCAGTTTAACTCCAGGATTCTCTACACAGAAACATTTCAGTACTCTATGGTTCTATTAAACACACTATTTATTTTTGTCTTCTTATTGTTGTGACACACAGCAGATGCCATGTAGGGAGTCGACATGGCAGGGGAGTTTTTAAATTTCTTCTAGAGATATTTAATTACTACCTATATGAACCTATGTAAAGTGAACACATTGCATCCTACTACATTTACCAATGCAGAGCAAAAGAGAAAAAAATAAAAATAAAGTTGACTACTTCTAAACAGAAGGCATAAAATTATATTCCCACTTGTGTGAAAGATTAACAGAGTATTTTATTTTTTTTATTCCTGTGGCACCTTCGATTCCTTTTCTTCCATTGAATATAAAGCAAAGATTCATGACAGATTAGGAACAAACAGCCTTACAGAGAACTTACTAGAGTTGATACTCCTTCAGCTGATGTGAAATTGACTGCAAATACCGATGTATTCGTTGTGCCATTTTGGTGAAATATCACATTATTTCGGTGAGCAGTATCTGAAGAAAACAGCTCAAGAACCATCCAAATCTTTACCAACACTTTTTACAGGCAGTTTCATCTATACCCTTACAAAGGAGTCTCATCTCTACAGTTCTCAATATAACTTTAAGGAGCAAATAAATTTTTAAGCCTTTTCTCCACTCATACTATAGGACATTGGGATTTTTATCCAGTTCCTTGAATCATTCTGACCCCATTTTCTGCTCCAACAACAGATACAATACACATATCAACAGGAAAAGTAGCTAATGGTTCCATAAAAGCATTATCCTCAAGGTATCTGATTTGGAGAACTTTTGCAGTAGCAAATGAACATGCAAAATATCACTCCCCTAGTATGGGTTCTCACTATATACACCTGCATAAACTCAGTATCTTTCACAGTTACACCACATACAGGTAACAGCATGAACAGGTACACCTTGAGTCCCTCTACCAGCTCCTCTGGTTCTTTACCATTTAGATTCTTGACACACGTGCAATGAAATCTCAGTGAAAGAGCTTTATGAAAAACATCCTCACAAAGTGTTAATTCTGCCTGCTTTGACCAGGTGGAGATTCTGGTCTCGTTTCCTCCAGTGGGCTGCATTGACTTTCTTGCCATCCTCTCTTCTAGTGTCTCACATAAGACTCCAGAAGGCAAATGTTGTTCCTCCTTGTGCTATTGTCTGTTTCTAGCTCCACAATGAAATCTCCCAAGAGTGAAAGAGATGCTTCCAGGTGTAACAACTAGAATAGGGTGCAGGAAGGACACTATATACAGCTTCAACGATTGGCACTGATACAACTGCCATTGTGCCCACATTACATTTCAGCAACTGATGAGAGATCTGGCTTATCTATGTCCATTTTCATGCAGAAGAAAACTTTGAAAGTAGTCATATACAGCAGCAAAATCTCTTGAAAGATAGATAAAGCTAGGCAAATGTGCAGTAAGATGAACATTTTAAAAAGTGAAGGTATTGACACTGCTGCAAATTTGCTCTTTGCCTTAGTTTAATTAGAATTGCAAAAATTTGATAATGGAATATTTTTAAATAAAACAAAAAATAATTTCAGGGAAGTGTCACAATAGTTTCACATCTGTTTTTTTCTCTTCTGGATTTAAAACACACACAACCCTTCTCACACTAACGTGAATCATTTATGATTCAGAAGGCACTGTGCTACCACCTTTCTGAAACTACGGTATCATTTGAACATTTTAACCGTGAAACTGTTTTCAGCCCAAGAATTCTTAAAGTGAAAAAAAAAACAGAAATGCTTTCTCCATTTACTTTCTACAATGACATTTAAAATCTTCTTTTAACACCATAAAATCTTCCATGACTAGTATTTATTTACCACGCAAACCATGCACATCAGTATAGGAATACTATCCCATGCACTGCTATAGGGATACTATTAGTTGCTACAAAGTGCATCTTCCAAAGTATATAAAAATTATATGTAAACAGTTCTGCAAGAGGTCAGCAACAAGTCAAGTATTCTGAGTGTGAATTTGATTTTGAAGTTTGTTGTGCCAAGAATTTCTGAGAAGCAAGAAATACATCCTGCAATGGCCTGCAGCTCTAGGGTTTGCTAACAAAAGCAGCCAACTCTTCAGAATGAACATCATTCTCCTAAATGAGAAGAAAACAAAACCTGAAATAAGAGAAAGGGCACTTTTTTTTTTTTAATTACTGATAGTAGCAACCATCAAATCTGGTTAATTAAATTTTCCCTTTTTCTCCTGCTTTATATGCTTACTGCTACGATTTAATATTAGACACACTGTTTTACCATGGAAGGAATTCAGTAACATTTCTTTCATTAGCAGACTCATTCCATTGTACAGTACTCAAAAAAAAAAAAGGTTACCTACTATTCCCAAACTGTGTTGATTTGTTCTGCAAACCAGTGGTCAAAACACACAGAAGTATTGCTTTGTCAAATACATGTAGCAGGTGTGACAAAATCTTTCACCAAAACAAATGACACAAGAAACTTGAAGTTACTTTCAGCTGTTAGCAGTTTGAAACAATTGTCTACGTTCTGCTAACAACGACATTGCTTCTGTTTAAAAAAAAAAGAAAAAAGTATCAGAGCTCTGAGTCAAAAATTCGGTACTAGTAGACAAAGAGTGACACTAAGAGTAAGACAATAATTAACTCCGGACTAGGGAAGAGAATAGGAAGAAACAAAATAAATGTAAACAAGTCAGATCTTCCCAATTCAAAACCTTTTTTTTTTTTATTCCCTGAAGATATTTGCAGTTGCATGTCTGCCTTCAGGTGTGCCTAAAAAACAAACAAACAAAAAAAAAACAACAAAAAAAAACAGGAATCTGGAGTTAATAGCATACAGTGGTAAGGGCTGTCTGCAAAACAAAGGTAGCATGACATGCTGCCTTTCCATGGGCTGACAAGCTAATGTGCCCTAACTTCCCACACAGACAATCTCCATGCTCATTAACCTATTTCCACACCTAGTGTTTCCACAGAGGATAGCAATGTAGAATTAGTGCACTGTGAATTCACATCGGCATTTACAACTCACTGACTTTCCCACGCACACTATCCCTTTTCCATCACAACAAATTACAATACAACATTTCTGGATGACAAGCAATTTTCCTACTGTAATTACTATTATCATGATTTTACTGTTTTACATAATACTGGCACTTTTTTTTTTTTAGGCTGTATCTATTTTTTATCTATTTTAGGCTGTAGTGATCTCAAGTCAACAGTCACCATTTCCCAAACATTATGTGTGAGTTTACTCAAACAATGCACGGCATGTCAAGCATGCTGAGGATGGTGGCCAGTGCCACTGGCAAGCCTATTGTTTACCATCTTTAAGAGGTCACAGTTGTTGGAGGTGACTGAAATAGGCATTCCAAAAAAAAAAAAAAAAAAAAAACACCTCCAAAATGGACAAAGAATAGCTGGAGAATTATGGGCTGTCATCCTCATTTCATTCCCTGACATTATGGCTTAAACCATTTCCAGGTACATGAAGAATAAGAAGGTGACTGGGAAAAGTCATCACAGATTTACCATTCTTGCCCACCCAAACCCAAATACTTCTCTGAAGAAAGGACTGGCTCTATTACTAAGGAAAAAACAGTGGATGTCACTGATTTTAGCAAGGCTTTGAACACAGTCTTCCATAGCACCCTTGTAGTGAAAGCAGGAGATACAGACTGGATGGGTAGACTACAAGTGTGTGGAAAAACTGGTCAGACTAATGAGATCAAAGAGTAGTTGTAGTTAATGGCTTGAAGTATAGCTGGCAGTCGGTTATAAATGAGGCACAACAGACTGGTAACAGAGTCATTATTGTTTAACATCTTCATTAGCAACCTCACAATGGGCTGGATTGAACCCTCAAAAGAGTTGCAGATGACACACCAAACTGGGAGGAGCAAAAGATTACTGTAGGGCAGCCAAGACACAGAGATGACAACAACTTGGAAGAAAGAACCAACAAGAGTATTGCTATATTATTGATGTGCATGCTTTATGTATTGTCATGGGGAGGGTTACGTAAGTTTTAAATCCTGAAGAGACAAGTACAAGCATGAAGCCTGTGTAACACATACCATAAGACTTCCCTGAAATCATTTTTTTAAGATATTCCTTTGTCAAATTTTTGTTCCACCCCAGATACAGAATTTTGCAACTGTCTTTGAGGTTCTGGTTGATTATAATCCCAATAATCCCACACAACACTACAAACTGGGATCAGCTAAGTAGGTAGCAGCTCAACAGAAAATGTCCTGCTAAAAATATGATGAACATGAACCAGCCCTTGCAGTGATGAAGTCTAGTTAAACATTGGCAAGAGGAGGTAATAGGTCAAGGAATTAATCATTGTATATGTGAGATTGCACTTGGAGTACTGTGCTGATTTTGGTCTTCACAGCAAAACAGTGAGACTGACAAGTGAGACTGATTAAGTCTTGAGGAGGTTCACCAAAATGGCTTGAGGCTTAAACACATGAAGTACAAGGAGAAGCTGAGAGAATAGTGTTTGTTCAGCCTTAAGGACAGAAGGCTGAAGGAGATCTGCTTTCTGTTTTTCACTACCAAAACGGCAGTTAATAGAGGTGATGGTGCCAGACTCTTGTTAAAAGCAAAGAGCAAAAGGTTAAGAGAAAACGGTTACAAGTAGCAAGAAAAATTTCACCTGGTTAGAAAGCAAAAACATTTTCAAGAGTCAGAGTCAATAAGGGCTGGAACATGCTGCACAGAGACTGTGGATGCTCCATCCTTGGATATTTTCCAAATTTGTCTGGACAAGACCCTGGGCAATCTGATGCAACTTTCAGGTTAACCTTGCTTTAATTTGACCAAGGGGTTGGACTATATCATCTCCAGAGCTCCCTTCATTGTTTACTCATTCTGTGGTATGACCTAAAATGGTACACCAGGTGAGCTGCACAAACACCTGAAGTCTGGGGGATTCACAGTCCATTCATAACTATGGTGGCCTTATTCAAGAACAAAACTTCTCATACTTAGGATCACCACCTCTCTTCTGTTCCTCTTGACAGTATCAAGAGGCAGGGTTTCTTTGTTTGTTTTTAAAAACACTTATTTGGTAAAAAAAAATAAAATAAAATTAAGAACAAATGCTCAGTGACTATCAGAAAGCTTTGATATTCAAAAATTACAGCATTTTACATGTTTCTGTACAGCTAGCTCTGTTCCTCTCATTTATTCAAGAAATAAAAATATATGTTAATAAAATTTGATAAAAATATTAAAATTGAGAGAAGGTAGAGAATAGCATCAAACCAATTTGGGGAGGTGTAGGGAATCACCAATTTAATGCCCAAATTATAAACCAGAAATAAAGATAGTAAATGTGCTTATTATTTTCATATTGAAATGGTCCAAAAATCACAGTTGGTTGCAGAAAATATTTTTAAAAAAGTATCAATGTGACTGCAGTTCCATGCAAACATTTCTTCTTGGGACATTAAATGGAGAATATTTCTGATCAGAACTTTCTGGACTACGAAGAGGGTAAATATGACTTGCAAAGCAATGGAAGTTCATGTTCTAAACCAAGAAAATAAATCTCATGAAAATCTTGGACACTTCCTAGAAATTAGATTAGATTTACAAACACATGAAAAAAAAATCTTTCAAGTTACACATCGCTATTTCTTTTTATGCAAGCTACCGGAAAAAAAAAAAAAAAAAAAGTCTTTCTGGAGATTGGGTAAGAAAAGCTAAATGAGTGAAATTAAAAATACCTTCAACAGAGAAAAATAAATCACTGATATTACAAGTCACACCAGTTTGTCTTTCCAAAAATTTTGGAATTTTCACTGAAAGCTAATGTTCAACTTCAGATTGCTGTTAACTGAACGGTTGACTGAAGTCTTGGATTTTTGGTTTTCACTACTTTTTCATCATTTCTTTTTCTGGCAGGGAGAGAACAGAGAGGTCAGCACAATTTTCTAAAAGCACGTAAATTAAGCCCTAATATCCAAGCATGCCATTTCCCTTGGATCTAAGCCAGGTGTACGTGCTTCAAAAAAGAACCAGCTACAAAGGCAGTTCTTTAAAAGAAACCAACAAATACATAAGAAGTTGCTGATATTTTGCTATTTTCTTTGCTAAATTTTGCATCCCTGCCCTAAGAGTCAAGTGTGTCATGTGGTGTAGTACTACACCAGATGGTAACCTTACATAACTTAACGATCATCATTCTCTTTTGGTTCTTTCTAGCACAATTACTTTTGACATTGGGTGGAGGCTTTGGAGGTAGGGGAGATCAATACAAACCATCATTTTCCCTTCACATCAACAACAGACTTTAGTACAGCTGAAAATGGGGCTGCTCTGCCTTTAAATCAGAGCTTTTTTCATACCAGAGCACCATGTTGTAAAGAGAATACCATCTGTATTCAGCTGCCTTTTTCATTTTCCTAGGTTGTAAGTTCCAAACTACTATCTTGTCCTTAATGTAGACTAAAAAGGTGCAGTGCTCTCCTCTCAAACTGCTATTTCTAGAAGTGCATCAAAATAAACTCAGGTCAGCATCACAGCCATGTCCTCTCCTGCTTCTTCCTCAGTATTTTCTTTATGTACTTACTTTACTTTTGCTACCTTTCCACCCCATCATTTCCATCCCAGTATTACTTCCATTGCCTCTTTGCCCTTACTCATGTCTCTCTGCTATGCTATTTCTCTTCCAGTTTCCTTCCTCACAGACAAACAACCTTGCTAAGGAGTGGAAGGTACAGCAAGCTACCGTCTCATTTTAATGTTCTTAAAATTTAATTTCATAAACTGAATGGAAAAAAATCAATCTGGTTTTAATTTTGTTTACTAGAATATTGAATGCATGCTTTAAATGGGAAACAGTAAATTCTTAGAAAATAAAGGACAAATTCTTCAGCTTATGTGAACTGGCAGAAACAGCAGACTGCTTTCTTATTGGTCATAAATGCACAAGATTGTTTCCAGTTTGCATTGACCTCAAAAGTATGTGGAACTTAAAAAATTTAAACATACAGGAAAAAAAAAAGTGACCAAAAATCAAGTACATTCAAATATTCAACAGAGGCAAAAGGAAAATTAAGTTTCCAAGCGTCACAAAAATGCATGAGAAACACTATCACAGGGTTTTAACAGTTTATCATATTTTTCTCTGCAAGCCAAGTAGCCTATTTATACTCAACTCTTTTCTCCCTTGTTCATTCTTTCTGTGAAAGTTTTATTTCAACATCAAAATCATTTTCATCATCACTTTCAAATTCATTTGAAAAAAAACATGCTGCTAGATATTTTTTTTCCAACTATGTATCTACAATTTGGATTCATTCATTCATTCATGCTGCACTAAGCACTGCCACTAACAGTCATATGATTCCAGAAACTTAAAAGCAAAAACACACATATGTCCATTAAAAAATATAAATCATTGCCACCAACAAATATGTTCTGTAAGTTTCAGTGTCCTCATTATCTTTACATCTTCCTAAAAAGTTAATTTCTAGCACTATAGTAAAAAAAAAAAAAAAAAGAAAAAAAGACTCGTATTTCATGCAACTGTCACTTTCTTTCATAAATGCTACTGCAGGATCTATCACAGTCTCTAGGGGAATTTTATTTTAATCCTTAGTGGAGAAGATGTTTCTGAACAGCTAACTGAAACAATTCAGTGAAAATACAAGATTCGTAATTTCACCATAAGTAAGAAGTGGTTAAAAGATGTAATTTTTTTTTTTTTTAGAAGCAAAAACATTCATTTGCTGAAAAAAAGTAAAAAAGTTATCCAATAAAGAGAACCAAAAGAATACACATATATGTAGACTAAAATGGCATTAATTAAAATGTTTTTCTCATAAGGTGGTCTACAGCTCCATAAATTATAAGAAAAAGAATAACTTCATTAATTCAAAGACATTAAATGTAATTGACAAAAAACTAATGGAGAATAATTGTCTACAAAGCTCAGAGTAAAAGAATCGAGCCACAGATGACATCAGAAAGTTGACCTTTTTGTGATTTAATCAGTATTTGTTCAGATTCCTCAGAAAACAATATATATTTTTTCTTTTAATTACATATATGTATACATATGTATCTATATACAAATTACATATACATACATATATATATATATATATAAAATTTAAAATTTAAGAATAACCAGAAAATAAAAATTCTTGAGTGTCAGAATCTCCTGCCATGAAAAAGACAGGAATGATCCATCACAGTGCTGCTTAAATGTAATACTAAAACTCCCAAGGTCCTTCGAGAATACCGACTATGGCTTCTCTTCCCATATTCCATTCAAAACTACATCATCACTTTCTTAGTGACTTTAATTTTGAAAATAATGTAATATCTTCAGGAACATGACTGAAGCACAAATTCCGTTCTGGGGATTTTCCTTCACTGTGGAACTTCTTTTCAGAATAGAAAAGGACAAACATTTTGCCACTCTGACAATGAAGATAACTATTAAAAAGGTACATTCACACAAGACTGGTTGACTGCTGTCAATAATAAAAAACACACACAAATCACACATAAATGTTTCTCAACCATGGTTTCTAAAGCACTGTTTGAATTAATATATAGGATGCCGCTGATGGAAGACTCTCCATACTACAAGCTGAATACCAAGTCATGAAAAGGAGGTGAATGCATGCCTGACCAAGAGAAAGGGAGTTATTACTGAACCAAAGAAATAACGTGTACAGTGCTAAGTAATGTGACAATTGTATCTACAAAGCAATGAGATAATGCTTGCAGTCAGTCAGAAGTGAACACGCTTTTAGGAACAGGAAAGAAAAATAAATTTTGTAAAAAGAATCAAGTCTGTCCAAATTCCTTAGAGGACTCTGAAAATAAATTTATTCATGGATGCTAGCATATATTACAAAGAAAAAGATTCTGTCTCATGAATGTAACTGAGCATACAGGAAGATGGAATCGTTCATGAGGTGAGCTGACAGTAAATAGACTAGAGTAAGTTCAAGGGAAATTAAATACACGCAACAGAGAGAGACCTTTCCAATTTAGCCTTGGCAAAAGAAGATAAGTATATTTTCTGCTTTAATTTCTTACCCCATGTACTTTTTTTTTTTTAATGAATTTCTGTTCCTATGTCATCTCTTCTAGATGTTTTAATAAATACTACTCATTTATCTTTAACTCATTTAAAAGTAATTACAACCAGATAGCTAAAAGCTGTGTTTCTTAAGGACATGCATGGCAAATTTATGAATTAGGTGAGTAAATTGCTACAGCTCCCAGAACATTTTAAGGGTATTGTGAAGGCAAAAAGATGTGCTTTCACAGGTGCTATGTAGACCAATATGACTCACTAGAAGGAAGTGAGTATGTGAAGGTTTTAAATTATTTTACTATCCAGAACTGAGGCACTTTTCCTACCAGTAATGTGTAATATTAAAGTGAAGTTTCAGATCTTAAGTTTTACATTAGAAACACTTGTAACTATCAGTCAGCAGTTTTAACCTCAAAAAAAATAATAAATTTATCTGAAAAAATGGATCCCAAATCTTCTGACACAGGCTCTAAAACCAGACCATTAGGTTTGGTTGGTTGTTGGTTCTTTGTGGTTTTGTGATTTTTTTGTTTTGTTTTTGTATGGTTTGGGGTTTTTGTGTATCAAGCTCACATTTAGAGTTCAAAATAAGCAGAAATCACGTGACAATCCTGGCCTGAAATTATCCTAGCACAAAGCCTTTTTCCGTCTTTCACACATATCACCTGCAAATTTCTAAAGTATACACAGACTTCAGAGTTTCCTATTTAAACACAAAAGTTTAAAAGTCAATAACACACTAAAAGCCAAATCCTCCTAGTAGTGTAATTACTAGAAATGTAACACTTGGCTGCAAACCTATACTATTTTTTTTTTCCCCAGTAAACTGGAACACTGGAAGTTCCACACAGATGTTTAAGAACATCTTTTCAGTGAGGGTAATAGAGCACTGGAACAGGCTGCCCAGAGAGGTCGTGGAGCCTCCTGCGCTGGAGATATCTAAGACCTGCCTGGAGGCTTTCCTGCTCAACCTACTGTAGGGAACCTGCTTTTAGCAGGGGGGTTGGACTTGATCTCCCAAGGTCCCTTCCAACCCCCATGATTCTGTGATTGCATGCTGCTGAGTGTTTTAAGTATATTGCAACACTCACTGCTGAACTACTCAGATTAACAGCAAACACCAGGTGCAAAACAATGTAATAGAAGAATAGTTGCAGCAAGATTGTGGAACTGTTCATAAAGGAAGTAATTAAAGCACTACTAAGGATATATTTTCATGTGAAAAGTATTTTAAAATTGCAAATGACGTGGGTGTTATAATTTTAAAATGCTGCAGGAGGTATCACAAATAGCTAAGGAGAACAAGTCACATAAGATCAAGCGTGAGGGAGAAAAAAAACTACAGTGTGCACATAGTTAGGCCATATGTCTTCGGCAGATAAAGGCAGAGTTCAGATAACAATTTATAAAGAATTTTCTGGATGCATTTGTCTGGTCTCTAAAACACTAAACTTCTTTATCTGGAGTTGGGAAAGTTTTCAAGAGTTAAAAAGACCTAATGCATAAGTAATTTATGATTATGAGTAGGAATTATGCTCCTTATAATGAGAATTACTGAAGCAGGAAACTGCTCAATATGTGTCTCTGTGAAAATAATGTACTGGATAAATCCAAGCCGCCCAAGAAACTGTGTGCATCAGCAGTGATTTGGCAGCATGCATGCCATTTGCTTCCTAGAGATCTATTTCAAATACATTATCACTTTCACTAGTTTTATTGCTTTTCTTACCTCTCTTTTGTAGTAACTGAATTCACATAGAAGATTCCAGATCATGCCAACCTAAAAAAAATAAAAATAAAAATTAATTCCACAGATATATTCAAATCCCTAGCTAGACAAAGAAGACTTTTTTAGTTTAACACCTATGTGGGGAATGGTGTTCCTGCAAAAGGTCTGCATGAAACTAATTCCCAATGAAGTGGTTTTCCTGACTAGACTCAGTGCAATAAAAAAAAAGATAAAACTGAAATGCTGCAGAACTAGTACTTCATACTATCACAGAGTTAGTCCTATTTCTAGTAGTGCTGACAGATGAGTAAATTACCACCAGTTGCTTCTTAAGAAAAAGAAGTGTCGAATTCTTTTTTTCCAGTTTCACAGAGTATTCTAAAAATAAAGTGAAGGTTTTCTTTCTATTCATCTGCTGGCTCAAAAACAAGAGCCTGGAGCAGACACCATCTTGGTGTAAAACTAAATATATACCAACATTTTAAAATTGTTTAAATATCTAAAATTATCATTATCTAAATCATTATTCCATTAGTATTACACATCAGATTCTGACATTTCTTCAGCCACGTGCATGTAAAGAATTAAAAATGATTCTCACTCCCTAAAATAGAAAACTACGCACAAGATCTGTAATTAAATTTACATGAATAACCAAAACCACACTGACTTTAGCAGCGAACATGAGAAATTGTTGCTATTGTGTTAAATGAGATTAGCAAAACAGAAAGATTACCCATCTGAACTGGGTTTAAATTTAAAAAAAAAAAAAGCTGACATCAGTCTAGAATGCCTACGCTTTATACAGACATTGAAACTTCTCACCACCAACTTCTTATCAACCCAGACAAATCAGCCCTGTTTAAACCTAGGCTGTCCCATTCAAGACTGGATTGAAAAAGCTTGCTATGTTTTCCACCTAACATGGAGAAAATCCATGCTGAGAGCCATAATTTGGCTCAACAGACAGATTTGACAATCAGACGTTTCAATAAATTATGCTAAAACTATGAGTGGCTAGAATATCTATGAAGTGTAAGTTTCGTGAATGTAACTGTTGATCTGTAAAGTAACACCATCACAAGCTGAGCTGAAGCTAACTAGGGAATTTGTTCACTACACTTAAAGAATAATTAGGACTGCCACAAATAACATTTTTATAAATCAGAAACTTACAAAAGATATATAGTTTCACATGCTTTAGCCTTGCAGGTGAAGAAGAAAACAGAAAGTATATCTCACTAATATTTAGTCAAAACAGAACCATGTCAACACAAATTCAATGAGGAGAGCTAAGTACATAATATTTGATCACATTATTATTATTTTTTTCATATTAGGCATCAGCATGAGAAAAACAAAATTTTTTAATGACTTATCTTCAGAAGAGTCAACAGATAACTGGACATTTTTTTTGTGATATGAAAAGCAGATATTTCAGCTACTTTACTACTGATTTGGTGAATAAAAGACTTGAAATATTTTCAAACTAAAATCACTTATGAATACTTGTAATTATTCCTATTCCAAAAATGCACTAAATCATTATAGCGGAATTTGTAGTCTTCCATGTAGTACACAGAACAAATACATTCATACATGAATGACAGTACTGAGCACAAATACTTGATTATTTTTTTTTTATACAAATAGAAATGAATAAGTTATTTATTTATTTGTTGCTGAAATCAAATATTTCAAACTGATCTACATGCAGGAAAATTCAATCTACCATCTGACAAAAAGTTCGTCTTCTACAAGTTAAAAGGCACCCACAATAAACAAAAACAGGTTTCATTTGTTGGGCTTTTCCTATCCAGCAATCTTAGAATGAAGTCAAAGGAAATCAGCAGTTTAAGCTGCATTTTAGTCCTGCAGCTACTGAAATTCTTCAGGATTCAAGGATGCAAATATTATGAAAAAACAAGAAAAGACAGTTCATGATGCCAACGTATGACTCTGAAGAGTGAACAGCTGTGGTTTCAGGCTCATGAAAACTAAATTACATATTTTAGCTACAATTCTGAGTCATTAATACAACATAAAAGTTTCCAGATGTCTTATTTTCTATTTTTGATATGATAATGAAGCAAAATATGGTTTAACATTGAGAACAGCTATATTCAACAATTCTTCTTTTCCATGAATAAGCACCTGGTACCGAAGGGAACACCCAAATGGGTTCCTCTTGAAGTAAACATATTCTTTCTGCTGTGCAAAATGTCTGGTCACACAGAGCTCACTGCAGGATTATCACCTAAAACGGTCGATTATTTATCCTCTGCTTGTTAGTTTACTTCTGTAAAAGCTTTTGACACATTCTGTGTTGGTGAAGGATCCGTGGCTGACAGTCATTGAGAATAAAATTAATATCTGTGGAAGTGCAAACGTATGAACATGGTTTTATCACATTGAGGGACATCACTTAAAAAAAAAAAAGTGTTTCTTGGCTTCTCTACAACTCAGTAATAGTCAGGCTAATTAGTACCAATTAAAGCAGCAGTTTTGTAACATAAATCTTTCAAACACATACTGTTCTGACCTTGCTGGTATTTATCAGGATTATCCCTATAACAGCAGCTGAATACTACTAGCAAGATCTCAGCTTTTCTAGATGTGATTTGAACACACACAAAAAGAAGGCATTTTCCTCAGTCAACACTATACATACAGGAGAAACAATAGCTACAAAACAGTAATATTTGTAATGAGGAAGACCGAAGAAAAGAAAAAGTTGGATAGAGCAAATGAATTTGAGAAGAATGAATTTAAAGGAGAATCCATCATACCGCACTGAGAACCAGTCTTGTTTTTCAATAGTTTAAAATCATTTAACATTTCAAATCTTCCATTTCTCATATTGTCTATAGATCCAGGGAATGCTAAACCTCTCTGTTGCTCATTGCCTCTTGACACATCTTTGCAATCTTAAGTCAGAACTCTCAGGTAGTTTCTGAACTTAAGTAGCAAAACTTCCTACATTCTGACATGCTCTCTCTTGATGCAAGACTGTTTAACTGCAAGTTTGGGACAAACATACAAAAGAACAGCTGCAGTGAAATTCCTGCAGTAAGTTTACTTGAAAAAATACACACACGCATACAGTCCTAAATGCATTTTCGGTACAAGTTGGCAACTTAAGTGTTGACTAAACAGAACAAAACCTACCACAGGATGCCCCCAGGAAACAGTCACGCCCAGTGATTGGGTCTAGATTAATTTCAATAACAGGCATCAAATTTCACACAAAGTAAGGAAAGCAAGAGAATAACAAACCCAAGAAAAAAAGCCCATGTGAGCATCTATCTTCTTGAAAGAGAAAACAGGAGGAGCTTGCAGTGAAACAGAACTGGGGCAAAGAACAACTGATGGCAACGATGCCATGAGATACTGAAAAAGCAGCTCTAAGGTGGCATTTCATCCTTGGTGGTACAAAAGCTCAAGTCACCAGGTTCATAGGTCAGCCTTCAGTCACACAAACTCAACAGGAGACCGGCTACAGATGAGTTTTGGGCACAGATTCTGACTTACCAGAAAACATCTAAGATAGACTGATGTGTCTCTCTGCACATGTAGGCCTGCAAGTTTTAAAATAGATGAAGCTTTTTACTTTAAAGCCATGAATTCTGAAATGAGACAGCTATAAAAATTTTAGCTTCTATTAAAATAATGAAAACAATTTTTAGTCCAGGGGGTTTGGAAATACAAACTGAGATCCAAAAATTAATAGAGTCAAAAATAATTAACATTGAATGGATGTAGACATCATGACTTCTCATAATGAACTGCCCTGAGAAAAGGGTGGTTAAACACTCAAAGTTGAAAATGCAGCGTCTCCTAATTGCTTTACCTGCAGCCACCACTTTAAGAGCATCTTCTGCAAAGCAGGGGAGGAAAGAAAACCTATTCTCTGGGACCATTAAAACTAGCGATCAATGGCTCATACCACTGCAGGCATGGAAACAAAGTCTAGGAGGTAATAAAAGAAGCAAGCAAAACATTAGGCAACTATGTGTACTGGTAAGAGCCATCAGAAGCAGACAGAAGTGGAGGTTAAGGAATTAATTGTCTTTTCTGTTTTGTTTTCCTTTTTAACTGAAGACCTAACAGAAAGGTAACTGCTCTCTCTACTGGAGTAGAAGAAAGGCAAGAAGGCCATGTTTTATAAATGCACAACAAATATTTATAATGTTCGTAACAGGGCTGAAAATATCAAATATTCAAATTTCATTTTTTTTAAACCTGATGTTGTGCAGTGCTCTGCAGTTCAAGTTTGTGCAAATTCCAAGAACATGCATGGCTAATAACTTGTTAGCATTAACCTCAGATAAGAATCTCTTAAAATTTCACAGAAATGTAATTTTAAAGATTTTGCTACTGTACAGAAAAAAAACTTTTTTTTTTTTTAAATGAAGAATTTCTTTCTTTGGTTGTGTTGGAGAAGCTGTCATCTACCAAATCAAAAAATGGATTTGTTAGTGAACCAAAAAGTTCTGTCCACTCAAAAGGAAATGGACATGTGAGATCCTAGTAAGGACAGGGGCTGGCTGTTCGCTATCTCAACTCCTCACCACTTAAGTAGCCTATTAAGTTTTAATATTTCTGTCAATTCAAAGTGAAAAAAAAAAAAAAAAGACTTTTTAGAAATCAAACAGGTAAGAGCAACAATAAGTACTGTCAAACTTGTCAGACAGCTCCTCTGAATAATATTTAACAGTCTGACACAAGTGCAATTCAGTCTGAGTAATACTGTGTGGACTTAACTTCTGAACACCAATGGTTGCAGCTCTACACTGGATATATAATCACAAGTTTGCCACACAGGGTAGGAAGATAAGCATTTGAAAAACATAGTTTGATATTAATATCAAAAACCCTAAAGCCAGCAGACAGAGCAAATTATTTTACACTAATTAACAGCAAGCACACAGAAGGATTACAATAAAAATGTATTTTTCAAAATTTATATATAATCTATATGCGTGTGTGTGTATATATATATATATATATATATTCATTTTCAGTAGCCACCATGGTCTCAATGCTTTCTTTCCAGCATTCTAAACCAATAGGTGTTTTAGGTGTTTCCCTCAAGACACAAAACAAACATTCTGAGTAGATCCTAACACACACTGCTGTTCCAGCAAGACAGAAAAAAGGAAATTCTCATCTACTTATTTTTCACCTCCATTATATAGTAATCTATCTGGGCTACAAGACATCTAACAATAGGGCATATGTCCAACTCAAATTCTTAGGCATCACACTATTGCTCCACAGATTTTAATTCTAAATTTAACTGAAAACTGAACGTCGTGTACATTTCCTACCTTAAACTTGAATGCAATATAGTACATTTAATTCAGGCATTAGAGACTCTAAGGCAGTTCTGAAGTCAGACAGAAGGGAGCAGAATGGGAAGAGAAGGAACTGGAAATCAGTATCTGCATCCTCATACTCTATTGCTCCACAGAAAATAGTTGTGCAAAGCCATCAGATGTGATTTAGAATGAAGAAAAGTTTCTGTGTTATTCATTTGAGTCAGCAAACTCAGCACTACACTGTGAGATAGATATTCATGTAGATTTTCATACTGAAAATAGGGAACAGCTATAGACAGATCACATGCAGTTAGCAAATACTTACACTTTCAGCTTTACAGTGTGGCACTCAATATCAAGTTCGAGAGTTCTGACAAAACATATACCTGAAACATCTACATTGAGAAAATAGACTTTGTATTATTTTTTAACAATGCAAAAAGTAATCTCAGAGTATGTTCTGCTACAGGGAAACCTCAAAACAGGTAACTCATGCAGAAAAAAAATGGATAAACCAACTACCCAACCAGTTTGTTTGGACTACAGGTTTACACAGCCAGGAAAGGTGCACACATTTTCGCACAGAGAAATTCAGAGCATGAATGTAATTCAAAGTTATACAGCAAAAATAACAACAAAATCTGTTGAAGGAAAAGCATTCATCAGTGGGCTGCCATGCCCACAAATACAGAATTGCAGCACCAGGACCTAAGCTGACAGGTCAGAAGTAGAAACTAGACATCATTAACATAAGATAGAAAACGCTGGAAAATGTGATTTTATTCCATAAACTAGGAAATAAAGCAGTGCCTATATAAAATAAAGATTCTATCCAGCTGTTCAATTACGCATGTGCTGAACTATGCCAACTCCACTGGAAAACAAATTAGTGGGCCTAATTAGCAATCCCCATGATAGCATCAAAGACAGGGAAAGATCTTTATGAAGATGTGAGCAATCTAAAAGGGACTTTACACAGAAGAGAAATTGTGCTTTCAGTAAGAGAGAGCACAGATTTTTGTTGTGTCAGCTAATGAAGTGTCTCAATAAGCAAAGGCAAGGCACTGCAGAAATGCTGTAGATCAAGGAGCGTAAGGTGGCAAAACATGAAACCATAGAAAAAAAGGCACAGAGCAGATGTTGACTGGTGACTTGAGCTACTGAAATCCCTAAAGCACAACTGAGATGTCCCAAGGCATTTTACATGTGAATAGTTATAGATCATAGGTTCTTAGAACAAAACTATCAGTTGCAGTGTGCAGTTACAAATATAAGCTTCAACAGAGACTTCTTAGCTCAGGAAATGAAGCTTGAAGCAAAGTCTGTATTCTCCTTAGAGGATTCAAATTCTTTGTTTGAAGCATGAACTGTATTCAGATGGGCTTTTAAAGCAGACTTCAATGGACTGCCCAACAGAATCCCACAGAACCAGTATGATGCGTTCACATTTTGTGCTTCACATGGCCAACACAACTAGAACAAAAAGGGATGAGATCTGACAGATGGCCACCAATTCCACCAACTGGTAATATGACCTTCTCAGACAGAAATCTTTATTTAACCTTCTTGTTATCCTTGCAAAAAAGCCCTCAGCATTACCCAGACAGAGCACAATACATAAAATATGACCACAAAGAACTATTTGAAACTGAAATTTCTGTCATAGGAGACAACAAATACCAAAACAAAACTAACAAAAAACAGTATCTAGAAATAATTCTACTTGATAAGTAAAAACAATTTTAAAATAGTGTCTTTTTTAATCAATTGCTTTTTTTTTTAAAAAAAAAGTTATTAATCACCAAGCGTGCAACTATAACTTATACTCAAGTAAAATAGAGAACAAAACAGTGAAAATACTCCTGAGAATTTACTGTGAACCGTTAAATATTTCAACGTATGTTCAGCCTTTGGACTAAAGAATTGATCATCACCAAATTAGATTACTAGACTAAGGAACACACATAAGATACTAAAACCTGTCCATATACTTTCTGGGCACTTGTCGTGCAATCTTGACCACATCAGCACTGAACAGAGACTCTTAATCATCTGTATCATTTTTCTATCAATGATTATCAAAGGTTTGCTTTTTTGCTGCCACCAAGAGGTGGGGAGCACTTCTCAAAACATGCAACACAAAACAAATCAGCATTTTCAAGAACAGATTTGTTGAGCCATGTGAACAAAACAAGAATATCCCTCCTAAGGTAAAATAAATCAGTTATTTTCAACAATATTTGCTGACATAATAGTAATAGACTAATCATTCTCCTTAGTTGTTAAAACTACTGCACTTTTAAAAATAAATTATGTAAACACTAATAATTATCATAATTATTTGATGACTTATGATAGTAGTAAAAAATTAGAACAGCTCAACCAAGTAGGTAATAATGTCAAGATACACCCAAATCCCCAAATCCATTTATTATAATTATCTCAAGATTTAAAATTAGAGACAGCTGTTTTTTTGTTTACAGTTTACTGAAACTGAGTCTATTCAGATCAGTAAGCAGATTTATCACTAACTGTAAAATACATTTAAAAAATCTTGTATTGCTGACATAAGGATATTACTCAAACTTCAACACTAGGAGATAACAACAGGATAAAACTGCATTTCTATTAAAATTATTGATAAAATCAACATTCAAATAATGACTATAATAATGATAAATTATATCAATGCTGAAAGTATAAAACCAAATTAAAAATAGTCAATATTCACAGGAAAAACTTTCATAATGTCAGAAAAATCATAGTTCAAAATTTCACCGCAGACTTGATAATTTATTAAGTAAGGTTGAATACATACAACAAAAAGTAGAAATAGAACTTACAATTATGCCTGCACATAGTAAGAAACTAAGAAACAAGTCTTCAAAAATATTAAAAATTGAAAAAGCAATGACAGAACTGTGTGGCCTTGCAAAGGGTTTCAAAAGGAATCACTTCACATTTTAGCCTGCACAATGAATACAGAAACAAACAAACAAGAAAATAAAACATACTAATTCACACACTCTTCTCTGCCTTACTTTCAACTCCACTCCTACCTATTCCCTGGGTTTCCAATAGATTTCTCTGGCATTTTCAGGTGCCGTACTCTTGTCTGAACCATGACTTTGTTGTCCCTGTCTGACATCCATGATCAGTACCATCTCAGTCTTATCAAGGTACCCACAACTAAGTGTCCACACTGCTATGACAATGTCTCTTCTTTCAATTACCAAAGTTGACTTAATTATGCAATCATCAACTGAACTCAATATTCATAACAAATGTCTCTTGCTTTCATTTAAATACCATCCCTTAGAACACCCGTTTCTCCTTGTAGAGAAAGCTGACAATGCTCACCAGCTTGTGTAAGTGAAAAGAAGGAAATTCATTTGTTTCAGTAAATGAAAAGAGAGAATCTTTGCCCAAACACATACTGCACTCTTATAGGCAATCTCCTGATGGTTTATTATTGACTCAAGTTCATGTTCAAACACTTTTCATGTAACATATTTTGGGCTTTATGTCGTTAAGCTGGAGGAAGAAGAGTTCCCAATAAAACTTATAGGCATTCAAAGAAGGGGCTAAGTAGAATCAGGTTGTTTTACATAACCCATGCAGTATTAGACCACAAGGCAGTACAAATACAATCAAGATCAGATGTGAGAAGAGGATTAAATTTCTCTGAGAACTGCCAGAACAGATGACAAAAACTATATGCCAACTTTATGCCACATTTATGACAGCTGTAGGAGGACAAATGATACATGATCCAGAAAAGAGAAAGGAAGAGATGGAGGGATGCTACCCCGATGAACATAAACCCTGCCTGCAGAAACTTAGTACCTCAAAAACACTGCAACATTTCGGATTCAACGATGTGAGTTTACAATGAATTGACATTTTGCATCATATGGGATTTTGATTTCATTTTTATCTGATTCTCTGAGCCCTGAAGCTAGATATACTGTATGATTTACTCAAAGGCCCTACACAGAGCCCTCATATCAACACGAATGTATAAACATCGAAGTCTATATCCAGTTATTCAGCATCAGTTACTTCCATGTCAGTATTACTGAGAAATCTAGCATACAGGAAGTTTTTCATCACAGGCTCATAGAACAACTCAGGTGGGAAAGGAACTCCGAAAGCCAGTTACTCCAATCCCAGCTCCCAGAGCAGTACCAGCTAGATCAGGCTGCTCAGCTATAAGTATCAAAAAGTTCTTCCTCATACTTAATTAGCATCTCCCATGTTACAAATTTGGGTTCACACACCCTCGTCCTGTCACTGCACTCAGTAGCGCATTTCTGCTTGGTTTTATTCTGCATAGGTGAACTACTAACATCACTAGCAAGCCTCAGAACTTACTCCAAATGAGTATGTTCTGATCATCACTTGACAGCTCACTTCAGCCCCTCTTTGTGACGGAACTGCCTTCCAGGCAGGTTTGTTATTCCTCACCTCTTTGGACACATTTGCTAAAATGGTTATTTCTGTAAAAATACCTTATTAACCACAGTTACTGTTGTGCACCATCTGCTTTGGTGATAATTCACGTTATTTTCAAACACAGTTATACCTTCGATTAATTCTTGCTGTCACTGAAATAGGAATAATCATTAGGAAGAATATGGACATACAAGTCAACACATCAACACTTCAGCCTTATGTTCACGCTGAAATGCTTCATCAAGCAATGCAAGACATTTATTTTGGTTTGCACAACAGCAGTAAACCTCCATTACCAGTCTTGTCATTTAAATACCTATAGCATAAAATTAAATTCAAATCAATACTGATATAACTGTTTCTACTCCTGAGCTTCTGCACAAAATGTAGTGGATATGTATGAAGATAGCCATTCTGTCCTCCCCTATAATTAGCACCTAGCTACAGGAAAAAATATTTTCTAGTATTCTAGTATTCTTCAGCTTTGCTGAACCAAACACTGTGAAGAGAAAAAGCAAGGAAACCATATTATTCATAATAGACATACAACAGAGAATCTAGCCTTTCCTTTTTAACAGTCACTCTTGTACATTCATTACCAGGTATCTGTGTTTCTCTGCAAGTGACAAGGAATCAGAAACCACAAACTACATTAATAGGGAATGTAATAGGCAAAACATGGAAGAGACCACGGCTGAACAGATGTCCACTCCTATGGACAGCGTGCATCGGTAGCATCAACGGTGAAAGGAAGAAAACGTCTAGTGTGAGGTTCAAAGAATTTCAGTCAGTAAGCCTCATTTTCTCAGTAGATGGTTTTAGAATTTTTGCAAGATCAAACTGACTTTTTCTACTTGCTACTAGCAAAATACATGAAATAGCTCTCTCACGTGAGTTTGATACACTTCTACAGGATCTATCAAACCCAGCACATGATCCAGAACCCATTAAGATCAAGAAGAACACTTCTGTTAATTGCAGCAATCACTGGTAAATGACCAGTCTTCGTGAAATGCTGAACAGGACAAAGTTTAAATAGTCTATTTGGCTATACTTAAAGGGAATGCCTGATTTGATTTCCTCATTACAAAATAAATAAAAGATAACTAAGATGCACTGTTACTTACAGCCACCTCAGGGCTCAGGTACATACTAGAAGAATGACAACACTATCCTGTCACACTTATTTGGAAGCACATATACTAATAGGCACACCTGTCTTTGAAACACACAGCTAAGTAATTCAATTCTGAGAAATACAAAAACAGTGAAAAACCTGGCAATGCTTATTTAACATCTCACAGTAGGTAGAAAATGCAGAAAGGTCAGAGAATTAACTAAAACAAAGTAAAAATATGGATTTCTTATTTCTCCCTGTAATGTAAACCCTATTTTAATAGAGCTGTTTCCCTGGAACTATTCTCACGCAACCTTCTTCAGCTATTAACCAAATTGACATTCACATGTGAAGATGTAGGGGACACACTTTTCTTTCCAGCTTCCTTTGACTTTTGCAAATGGGCAGGGAGTAGTCATCACCCAGCTGGTTATCAGACCACCTGCAAGCACTCAGGAACTTTTGCTGAATCTGAAAACTTTTAAGAAATTCTCAGAACAGAAAGTGACGCAGTACTGGTGTTATTGATGTAACGACGTGTAAGACACATGCATCTCCTCCAGTGTTGTAAGAATTATATTTCTTACAAAGTTAAAGTAAACGTAGTCCTTAACGGTCTAATACTTTCAAAAAGAAATGTGACACAAGGTAAGAAATTAGGTTACAATTAATTCTGGTTCTGAAATTTGCTGTAATATCTCTGACATAACCTTTCCCTTTATAACATACTGCACGTTGTTAGACTCAAACATTAGAAGTGTTGAGAACCCATATTTCTATAAAAGTAAATGTTATATATGCACTTCTTGTTCCCTGAATTTTTCTCTTATCACTATTATTCAGACTACAGTTCAATATAAAGAGGGATCATTTTTTTAAAATTAGAAAAAAGTGCGCCTATCTTATGCAACAAACACCCACCGTCTCCAACAAGTAGCTCATAGTAATTAAGTTATTGCAATAAAAATGAAAATACTTGAAGTGTTTCTGAATTTTCATAACAAAAGATACACGAAAAGCAACAACAGCAGCAGATTCTAGGTTATAACGTAATATTCTTGTCCATCCCTACCTTTATTATTTCACATTTTTCACAAGACTTGTTCAATGACTAATTAAGATTATCAAACTGGGTCATCTGAAGTGGTTTTTTTTGTTTTTTTTTTTTTTTGAAAGTACTGATAAATTTCAGATCAGATACAAAAATACACGTGACAGCTATAAACAATCTGAGACTTCCAAGTGTTCTCATATTCTCACAGAATCTCTTCCTAACTGTGAACTATGAACAAACACTGAAATTGCTGGAAACACGTTTTAAGAAGTTCTATCCATGAGCCAAATGATGTTAGTATTTCACAATACAGGTGAGAATGAGAAGAAAAAAAAAAATCACTTCACTACTGCCAGAAAACACCTGGTTTCCCAACAGAAGATTCCTTCCTTGTTATTTCTACAGTCTTTTGAATTGGAACTTTAAAGAGAGAGTAAAATACTCTGATTTCTCAGTCCACCTCTGCTTGTTAGGTAAGAACAAGGTCCTTGAAAATAAGTCAGGCAAAGCTACTCATCAATCAACGATTTCTACAGAAGTGAGTATATTAGCCATGTTTTCCTGTTTGGATTAGAAACTTTGTAAATGAAGTAGGTAGGAAAGATGATGTCCAAAAAAACCTGCATAATCCTGGAAAAAATACCTAAAATGTCTGACCAGACCAAATCTTCAAATAATACATGATTTGTAATCCTATAAATAAAATCTTATATATTAAAAACAAACAAAACAAAGCAAAAAAAAAAAACCACAACACCAGGAATATCTCAAATTTATCATTTTATAGGCACAATTAACATGTTAATTAATTTAGTTCACTTTTTCTTTGTATGCATTTAAATTATGTTTAATAAATGAAAATGCAACACATTACTTTAGCCCACAACTCTGTCTTTGCTGAGTGGTAAGTTGGTAGCTGCTTATAAAGCTTTCAGACTTAACTACTAGTTCACATTTGGTTGAAATTAGCCAGCAGTTTCAAATCCACTCAGGCATAAACTGACAGGTCAAAATGAGTGCTGGTAGGATCTCACAAGCCAAATTTCTGAAGGCAACCAACTTAAAAAGACTGTATTTACAAAAAAAAAAAAAAAAAAAAAAAAAAAAAAAGCTCTCCATCTCTGTCTTCTCCCTCAGTAAAATGCAAGCACCCAGTGTTATTAGGAATAGTGGAATAGAAACTTATCAAAAGAAACTGCAGAAAATACTTGCGCAAGGTGCCAATTTTGTGTCTACTACAGATGCAAGATGTACTACCATCTGGCTCTGAAAAATATTATGCCTCTCTATAGGCAGCTACAAACAAACTAAGACATTAAGCAGTGAATATGACTTATCAGCTTAAAACCAAACAGGAAAAAACTTCAGGAGAAGCAAGCTAGCTCCTCCCTTCCAACCAAGTATTAACATAAAAAGCTATTCAGATTACTTAATAAAATCAGTGGCAATTTTAAATCCGAAGAAAATAACACTGAGAAAAAGCAAGTACTGTAGGATAAACAACTCTTTAGCAAAATTGTGTTTTTTAATTATGTGATTACTCACTGCACAGTTAATTCTTGGAAAAAAAAAAAAGAAAAAAGAAAAAAGGCAGATTTATAGTGTACTGAAATAGTCCTAGATGCATGAGAGCATATAGCCTATTCTGAGCATTGCCTTACCAATAATTTATAATGCTATTGTATGTGTATATATAGATATAGAAATAAAAGTAGAACTTATAAAAGATTAAAAGTATATTTGAATAGCTCAATGCAACATTGTGAAACTGATAATCTCAATTGTTTTTATTATTGAAACCATTTTCAGAAGTATGAGAAGGTTATCATCATCCATTTGGATGAAGACTGGGAAAGGTAGTTCCATGCCACATTACGGCTCTCTTTATGACCCAGGCAACTATGTTATTTTTTGGACAGACAACTAGCTACTCTGGTTTCTTGTTTGAAAAACAATAATAATTCTTTCTTTTTCCCACTTTTCAGCAATCTTGACCGATTCAATACAAGCAACCCCATGTAGTTTTACTTTTGTAAATCACTCGCTATGAAACTGGAGAACAAATAAATATCTCCCAAGAGAGGGGGAAATCTGGTCAGCTTCTAAAGCTGCACAAAATTCTCCTCTACGTTCTCCAAACTAATTCAAGACATACTGTGAATTTCTGATGTTTGCAGTTTTCTAATCAAACAGTAGAAACCAATAAGAGAAAAAAAAAAATATATATATATATACTTTCACAGACTTTGGATTAAGTTCCCTTGCCTTGGGTTAGTACAATCCGGAAGGTGTAAAGAGACTACAACACAGTTACCTCCAAGTAAGGCAGTACCCATTTTTACTTATACCATAATCATATCAAACTGTTGCAGCTGATGCCACAATTTCTTTAGCAAGCCAACAGATGTCAGACTACTTTCAAAGTAGTCCAGATGATTTTGTTGAGCCATCTGACTGAAGAAGTTCAGAAGCCTGACTGAGAATACTGGAGGCTCTAGTTTTGCAGGGTGCAGGGCTTTGGAGTCTGAAGATATAAGCACCTTGTGTTGTTTGGAAAATAAATTACTTGTGATATTGCCTTATCACAAGCATTCGTTTTCTCTTAATTTCTGTTAATCACCTTTAAAAAGAGTTGTAGTAATTAGTAAAACGTTTTGATGCAAGCAGCACAAAGGCAAAGGTTAATTTAGACAGAACAGCATCCAGACATAGATAAAAGCTGTCAAAACTACCAGAAGCCTAATCTGATAATATAATACTCTGATAATATACTACCCCTGAATCTAATTATCCTTAGGCTGCAGGTGAGGGCAGACATGCACTTTCCCAACAGTTGAAGTTCTCTGCAACTCTGGTCACGCCCCAGCCCTTCTATCTACCTTTTACTGGTAAAGAGTGAGGTGCAGAAGCACTCTTTGTGTCTTAGGCTGATCTGGTTGTCCAAAACCAAAAAAACAATAACAAGGACAGGTGGGAAAACAACTTTGCTGAAATTCACATTGGCACTGACACAAAAATAGCACTCATGCTAAGGAAAGCCCAAGTCTGTATATGGTTTGGGCTACTAAATCACAGATTACTTTTCCTTACCACGGAGCTAGTTTCCTTTGAATGGGAAGAAGAAAATTCTAAATTTGCTATCTCTAGTAAATTATAGATTCAATAATATATATGGGAGAGATTATGAATTACGTTCAAAATAGTGAAAAAAAAAAAAACAGTTGTTGCTATTGTTGCTCAGACTCAGCAACCATTGGGTTGCATATTATAATATGAGGTACTCAAAGGAGTGATATATCTGACTACGAAAAGCAGCAGATGACTGTTAATGAGGGAGTTAAAAGAAAAAAACTAAACAATCAAAAGCATCTTCCCTATCATACACCACCAAGAGTCGGGCCTCCGTGAACTCCCTCTTCAACTGGTCTGAATTCAGGGCACAAAACAATGATGCACACAAAATGGCATACAAATTGCTAAAAGGATTTTTTGGGGCAAGTGGGCTGTTCTTTATTATTATTTTTTTTAATGTAGTACATCATACAGAGTTTATCTATACAATTTCCTTATTTTTTCTGTCTTGTACTGTTAAAGATGTATAGTAAGGAAAATTTGGAAAAGGAAATGAAATTTTATCTATCTGAATGTGCTGTAACAGCAACTTTTGATCATGAAGACATCCCACTACAAGTCAAAGTACACTTAGTAATTACACATCTTCAGATAACGTTTTTATATCTTTGTATAGGTGGGGCATACCCTAGTTTCTCCTACAATTCTACAAAAAATGAAGTAGGACATAGTGTAGTAGGACATAGTTTTGATTGATCTTGCCATCAGCTGACTGTGGGTGTCTAAGCCTGCTTTGAAATCATCACTGGCACTACCTCAAAAAGCACCAGATGCACCATTTGCATAAGTAGGGTGTTACATTTCAGAATTTTTTCACCCCCCCCCCCCCATTTTTTTTTATGACTACAGATTTATGGTACTAAATGATTTAGTTCACAGATGGACAGATAAAATCCTGAGAATTTTCTAGATGTCATTGAGGAGCTCACTAAATATCTAACATGTTTCTTGAGGCATCCTGGTTCATTTAACTCCTTTGGGATGAAACTCATGCAATTTATAATCTAAGTGCCTTTGACCAAAATCACGATGCTTGCAATAATCCTTTCCAGATAGGTGACTTTTGGCTTGACAGCACTGGGAGGGACAAGGCCTGCGGGTATGTTCTGGTCTAGTGCTATAGGCAAACTCATTCTCAGAACACAAGGAGAGTTTAATGCCAAAAAGGATGACATCTGTAACACAATGCCATGCAGCTTCAGGGCTGTAGAGGACATAAAACAAGGTACCATAAGAGCCTATAAATGCACTACAAAAATACCATGGTGGGCAGAACATGTTGAGTCTTGATTTAAAATGTTTAAGTCCAAGAACAGCTATGTTTTATTGCACCTTATCTGGAAGAGTGATAAATATTTTCCAAGGCCGGGTACATACCCACCACCTGAAAAAAAAACTCCGTACTTTCATTGTCCTTGGTAATTAACATAGGGACTGAGTTGCTGGGTATGAAATGAGAGAATGCTTAAGATGACTTTTGAAGGCAGTCTCAGAAATTTAAGAGATGGCAGCAAGCTGTATGTTTTATACTGTATAAATGAATTGTGCTCTCCCTAATATTGAAGTAGTCAGACAACTGTGGATTTGTAGGTAACTGCAGGATGGAAGAACTTGGCAAAGCAAAGGAAAACTGTTCTGAATATTCATGGATGAATACCAACAGTGAGTCCACCATATATCAGTCGTTCTTTTAATAAAAATGTAACTTAATTCCACAAACATGGATATAACTCAGACTTGCATATCTTATATGTGGTACATGAGGCAGTATCACAAAGACTGAAGAATTTTAAAAAATAATAATGAGACACTGACTGTTGCAGTATGAACTAAGTTCCATCCCAACAACTCTCAACTCCTGAAAAAATTACACTTTTAAATATTACCCTTCTTACTTTGTTCAACTCTACAAGTTGTACAAGTAGACAGTATACAATAGACAATATATAGTAGACAATATACTGTATACAAGCATACAGTTCAGATTGATATCCCTTCCCATTATTAGCATGATTTGCTTGGCTCCTGAGATACTACAGGAAAAAATAATGGCATGAAAAATCTTTAAAATTGAATAAGTGTAAATAATCAGATTACTGAGCTCTAACCAAGCAGAAAAATACAAGATTGGTTTCTGAATGTTTTGACTGACTAAAATCTGATCTCATTGTTCTTTTCATATTCTAACTAGTGTTATTTCCTCTATAAACATTTCACATCAGCTTTCTTGCAAGGGAATTTCCCAAAGACCTTATTCACAAGATAACTCTTCAAGAAGCAAAAGGCAATCAGATCAGCATGCATTATAAAACAATACACCGGTTTGTGGAACCCACTATGTCATATTTTTCATTGGTCAATATGAACTTCTAACCTTTCTTTGATTGCTATCAAATACCTTTATACCAAGGGTTACCTTATTCCATTGTAATAAACTTGAAAATCTCACAAGAAACAAAAGCTTGTTGTGGAGTCTGAGACACAACAAAACAAGAAAACTATAGCAGAGTTTACTCATCCTCAGGAACCATAGTTTTCACAGATGCTAGACATGAAAATCTCTTAAGAACAGAATCACCAGTTAAGAGTAAAATCATACCCAATTGTTCTTTATTATTATGAAAGAACAACAGTCAATGTTTTCCAAATGCTTACACATTTAAACATTCTTTTAAGACAACCTTTTCAAAAAATATTCCTTTCTGATTAGATTTCCTTAAAGGACTTTTTTAATCACTGACAACAAATAGAGAATATGTATGAAGAAAAATATTTTTTACTTCACATAGTTTAAAAAAAAAAAAAGTTAAAAACAATTTCTGGCAAATTTCTCATAAATTTCCCTTAAAAGGTCAAATAATGAGACCCCGAATTTAGGTCAGAACATAATCAGGAAGATACAATTCAAAATGTATTCATAATATAGTACAGAGAGGAAGTAATGTTTTTTTTCTGTGTTCTACTAATGTTTCAAATAAATCAAGGAGACTGCAACCTTTCTTCTTACTCATCATTAACAATATCTACCTTATCCTAAGTCAAATGGATCTTGTGATAAAACCATGAGAGGATTAAAGAAAAAAAAAAAAAGAAAAATAATTGTAATAATTTCTTCTCAAATTCATCAGAGAAGAGTAGGGATTAATAAACTTTAAAAATAATAATAATAATAATTCTGGTCAAAGGCCAACTGTTCTAGAAGGTTACAGCAAGCTACAGCCACTGAGCAAAAGAGAGGAGCTTATTTCAGATGTGCTCCAATACCCTTCCAGTGAGCTATTCTCACTTGTGCCATTAGTACACCAGGAAAAATAGACTGACAACAATTAAGCAGAAGTGATGTTATAGGTGTCCCAGACATATTTCTTCCCATCTCTGGTGCAACAAACTCTGAAAATGCAATTGTAGATTATCTAAGAAAAACAAAGAACTAGTGCAAAAAGCTACATGTCTATGAGAAAAAGTTCCTGCTAACAATTTAGTGGAGATTTGTTTTTCTCTATTTGTTTTAAAGCTGGTTAGTACCATAGGAGCGGATACAGGTGTTCACACTGCACAGATGAGCAGGAAATGCAAACACCAAACTTAGCCTCTTCTCCATACAGTGGGTAATAACTCATGGCTCTCACCCAGATCTAAGAGTAGTTACGAGTTTGAAGTGCAATCAGCTCAGAACGCTCTTCCCAGCAAATGCTGAAAAAATCAGTAAAAGACACATTACTGCCAAAGAATATTTATATCTAGAAATACTTGGTAAAAAGAAGTGATATCAAGAAATATTTTACTAAGCTTTCCCCAGGATGGCAACGTAAATCAATGGGAGAAGTAATGAGTATAGCTGTTTGTGCGTAATGGAAGAGATGCGGATAAAAGCTAGACAAAAGAGGAAGCAGTGGAAGGACGAGGGAAGCCTGCTGCCAGCACCCCTACTTGGAAGGAATTTTAAGGGGAGGCAAAGAAAGAAGCAGAAATCATAGAAGCAGGAATCGGAGTAGAGATTGAGCACCACCAGAGGATTGCCGCAGTCACTGTAAACAGCCAGGACACTGAAGAGATTGCCCAGCCATTTAAAGAGGGGACCTAGACCACAAGTTAGGGAAGCCCGGTGGAGCAGGGACTTCCATGGAGGAGAGGTTTCATGATCACGCCTGAACTTTAGTAAAAAATCTGCCCTTGGGTCCTTTTTCCTCCTGGATCAAAGAAAGTTGTATCTCATTGTGTTAATTCATTATTTTGAATTGTAATAGACACTTCATCTAAACATGGATAGACCGTAATATTTCAAAAACTTCTCATTGAGATTAAGGTTTAACTATTTTCTCCAATCCCCAGAACTGTAAAAATAGCTGAAGATAGCTTCACAAAGAGAAGCGGATTTTCCTTTCCAACAAGTACTCAAAAAGATGCCAAACTTCAGAATTTCTTTAACAGAGAAAAATCCCTTGAATTTCTAAATAAATTTGTCCAGGAATAGATGACTAAACCCTAACACTTGTGTATTTCAGAAAACTAATCAATAACTATCAATAAAGCCCCAAAATATCATTTAGGGGACTGATTTATCGTAGTTATAAAACTGATTCAAAAAATAATAATAAATAAATCTGTACCCTGTGTCCTTTTCTCAAAGGACATTCTCATAATAATGGGAAGCCCAAGCCATAACTTTATGCTGAGTAGTTGAGAAGCATTGCAATTACAGGAGAATTTGCTTTGTATTGGGCTCATTAAAACCCTAAGTATAAGGATGAAAATTACATTTCAGTTTGTAGTAATTGCATTTTGTTGACATCTGATTAGTCATGCTGGTCTTAAATGCTGACAAGGCCATTAATAAGCTGGGAATTAATGAATGGGGTAATCTAGAATATTTCTGAGTAAATAAATCTTTAAAGTAATTACCCTCTGTGATGTCACTTTAAGACAATGAGCATGACATATTTGTACTGAAAATGCTTCTTAGTACAATAAATACATAGAGGATTTTTGAATCAAGGAAACATACTTTAAAAATTACAAAAAGGCCAGCTAGATTATACTGTTTAAGGCAAAATACTGACAGGTTATTAGCATATAAGCTAAGTCAAATAGCTATTATATCTTTACACTGTGCCAAAATAATCACTGACCAAAAGTTACTTATTTCTACAGAATTGCAGCTTTAAAAAAGAGTTGGGAGGTACTGGAGGATTCTTTTGAGACTCAATGACAATATAATCATGCTTAATTAGTTCATTAGGAGTTATCACAAGAAAAGACAAATTTTGATAATTCTTTGTGCCTAAAAAAATTAAACTAATCCAGTAATATCCTCTGATTTTTTCTCCTTCAAAGGTATAAGACTATCGCAGCTTAGGCAAAGAGCTCTCTGGAGCAGGCAGATGAATAGATACTGTCATATAGCAGTAAGCAGAGAAATAAAAGCTTTCATAATGCTTCATCATACCCCGACTATACAAACATGAAATAAACAAGTGCATCTTTTTTTTTTTTTCTTTTTTTTTTTTCTCCCCCAAAATTCTAATAACATCCCCTAAAACATTACCTTCCTGTGAAGTCCTAGAAAAGGACATATTGACTTAAATGAAATCATTAGTATATTCTGTAGTGATCACTGCAGTTGCAAGGAATTCTAATTTCAATAGCTATTCAGAGAAATATGATTTCTATCTTTCAGTGATAGAGTCTTTTTAAGGGTAGAGCAGAATTCCATCCACAGTGCCCTAATACCTCTTTTTCTAGTGAAATAACTGTGAAATCATCACTTAATAAAAATTACGATAAGACATAAGACTAATTTGTTTATTAGTGATCAAAATAGGCAATTATAGAGCTAATACTATTTCAAAGTCATCTAAATCAATGAAAAATTCACAGCAAGAAAGGGACCATTTTAAATATCCAGAAGGACTAATTTAATTATATCAAAAACATTATTCTTGGCCTCTTTCTGCCAGTAATTCATACCTCCTGATTTCAAACAGACTTGCTGTCTGTTTTTAAGGAAGTTTCTTAGGATCATGGCTATAGCAACCTTTCACAAAATGAAAAGTTTCACAAAGTCTCTGGTTTCTGGTGGTGCTCTTCACACAGAGGTGCCTGCCAGTAGCAGAGTATGCTGTAGTCTGTTTTTCATTTAGCTCACCTCTGAAATACAGAGAAAATAATACTCCCTTCCCACTTTGATTTGACAGATTGTAATTTCTTTTACTGTGTTACATTTTATCAACCATTGTGAGTAATCACCAAAGTCAACAAAACTCCTTTTGATGAAGTCAGAACAGATGAACAGATTCTTAGGCTGTATGGCCTCAGGATTGTGAAAAAACTCCAGTGACTAGCTGTTAGAAAGTGGTTATGTGGAAGGAGCTTTTATGTTCTGATCTCATTCAACTGTTTGGCACTTGTCAAACTTTGGTTATTAATAGGGCCAGTATTTCATTCCAAATATAACCAGCGAATTTTTGCCCCAGGCTTTGGCAGACCAAGATTCCTCACTTGGACTTAAATGTTAAATGTTAATCAGAACAACCTGAATGAGAAAGTAGCCTGAAAATAAGCTAAGATGCAACTTCCCATGGGGGTTTCCTGAGAAAATGATTAATATTACTCTACTCATATAGAAAAACACTGTTCAGAACCACTTTTCCCTGGCTCAAGTAGGAAAATGTGAACTGAAATCAAAGCATATTAGCAACTATAAAATATTAATTCTCTGAATTTCTTCAGCAAACTTTTTCAACACTGGATTATTAATGACAACTAATTGTAGTTGAGATTGCTGTAGGACAAACTTCTTTTGCTTTTGCTACAGACTTTGCATTTTTAACTATAAAATGTTTTTTTGTAAAGCCCAATGAGATTCTGGGAGGATTTCACTATGTCTTCTCACATTCGTCAGTCTTCAATGAAAATTGAACAGAACTAGTAACTTAGGTAAAATCTTGGCAAGCCTTACAATTTTTGTATAAAAATTCAGTTATATAAAGGTGAATTTATTTTAAAATATTATTGCAGAGACCACATTCAAAGAGTATTATACCCAGTTTCAGTATTTTTCAGTTGCAAGAAACATCTCACAATTACCACTGCCAACATTTAGGCACACATCTTTGATTTAAGCTAAGGTCTAGGAGGACAGCATTACAACCGCTTGAAGTTGCTGCAATAATTCCTCATATCCAGAGATTGCCAGAATTGTGCTGTAGTTGAAACATGTCATGTTCTTCCTACAGGAGCCCTACATCAACAGGAACTGAAAATCATGCAGAAGCCCATGCATCTGATCTATGACACACAGAGACTGGCTGCTTTCAGTGACAAAGCAACTTGCAAGTGGCTACAAAGGCAGAAGTTAATGCCTGCTCATCAGGTCACCATTCAGCAGGACTGCTTCTGCTCATAGGTTGACTATCAGGCCTATAATTCTTGCTTTAAAGAATCCTAATCCTGGACCTCCCAAGGACTTCCCTTTCAGTTGCACTGCACACTATTCTCCCTTTTTACCGAACTTTGTATGTTTGAAATTATTTTGTCTTTGTACCCCTGTAGCTTTAATAGCTGCTATAATCCTTAACCGAGACTGATCATTGCTGTTCATCTCCCTCCCTTATCTTTCCAACTTCAGTTACATTGCTTTTATTACTGAATATGCAAAATTACTGCTCCCAGTCTGCTCTCTGGTAGTTCATAATGCCAGAGTGCTGTTCAATTTGATCTGTTTACATTCTTAAGCATACCATAATTCTAAATTTTACAATTTACTTCAACTTCAATTTACTTTACTAGTGCCTGTTTTTGCAGTCCACTTTTATTACAGTTTTGATGGTCACCCTTGCATGCATTTCTTACATGATGACATAAATCATGGTGTCCTCTTTACATCTAGATCTGATAGCCTGTTACAATTACTATTAAAAATACTTAATTCCGAAGTAACTCTTTCTGTGTATTGACTGCTGACCTTGATATACATATCTCCTCTAGAAATTTCTCCATTCAAAGCATGGTGTTCAACACAAAAATAGAATTTTGCTGTAACTTCTTTAAAATCAAATCACTCCTAAGCCCTAAGAATGCAATAAAGTACTTCCTGCTTCTACAAGGTAGAAGTTTACACGCTGTACATTATGACGTTTTATATATAGGTTTCTATGTTAACATTTACCAGAAAAATTATTGTCTATAAACGTTAAAGTACTTTGCTATAATTGCAATGTTACCATGTAAAACCTAAACAAAACTGGACCACTAGGAAATCCAAACAAACAACAACAAAAAAATCCACTAAGGACTTGGGAATTCCATAAAGTAATATTAAGATCATGAAAAAGCATGTTTTCATCACTCAAATATTGTTTAATTAAAGTCACAATTCAGCTGACATTTTACACAATACAAAGCTTCTACCCTCCTTGGTGTCTCTGACACATGAGTACGCACAGCACATATCCTATCAGCTAGTTGGTTGATATCAGAAGAAGCAGAAAGAAAACTCTATTCAAATCTTGGAAAGCTTATAGCCACATGTAAGTACTGATGATGTAATAAGACATGTCCATTATTTCCTATAAGAAAAGATCATCAATCCATACTTTATATCTTATTTAAGATACATTTTAGTTGTATTTCACTGCATGCTATATTCCAGCATGCCCACAAAACAAGCCAAATATAAACATTCATACCTATAAGACTGACAAATAATAGACAAGGTGGCAACCTTTGACCTTTTCCTTTTAGAGTTATTGCATTCAATTTACTGTACCACCATATACTCTCGTAACAATTGTTACAGAAGCTGTATTTGAAGTCCATTTCCTATTTAAGTATAAATCATGTTTCTGCTGCTGTTTTAATTAATAGAGTGTTAAGTCAGTTCTGGATACAAGCAAAATAAACTAGGAGTTTGTTTTCAAACAATTGGAAGAGCCAAACACATATGATGACATATTGTGAGTTAATTTCTAGGTCACTTTAGAATGCATACAGAAACAAATAACCTGCTCCAAAGCACAATAAAGTCAAAGGAAAAGACCTTTGCTAGTTTTACAGGATCCTATCCCATGCTTCTGATTTCAAACTTTTTTTTTTTTTCACCAGGATTGGGCCCATACATTCTATATGTTTTGAAGGTAAATTTTGTTCCAAATAAGATGACAAAAATTCATCTGATGCATTTCTTTAGCTCACTTAAATGCTTGAAATAGGGTTTACACTAGATTTAGTGAAAGAGTGTGGCAGACAGGCAATTGTATATTTAGTTAGAAGTGATGTTCTTTCAATGAGAAGTTAAAATGAAATACAGGCTCCTATTTAGTAGAAATTAAGTCTTCTGTGGCATTTCAGCAAAAATTACAGATACCTCAGCAAATAGGTAGATCCTTATTATAGCCTTGGCATTAAAGGTTTTGCTGATGTATCAGGAAAGATGATCAATAGCTTGGGCTATTTATGACTGGGTTGAACAGTTCTCAGGGGAAATAAAAAAAAAAAAAGAACAAAAACAGGGAAATGAATCAGGCATTGTATTGTATTAAGTCTTTTCCAACCCAAACCACTCAATTTTCATTGTTAGCATCTCATGTGAGCAATAACTAGAAACAGTTGTAGATGAATGTTAAATTTCAACAGGAATACAAACTTGTTCAACAGAATCTGATTTGTTTCATTACACAGACTAATAATGGACCCTTTCCGCAATGTGTCTACACAGATTTTTATTAACAATTGTCTCTCATTATTCTAAGGAAAAGAATAAATTTATTGAATCTATTTATAATTTACTGACTTTACTACACGCAGCTTAGTCTACTGCTAACTCCTTTTCTCTCCCCAGCATTAGATTCATAATTATGGTGCATTTAGTTATAGAACAGAAGACCTAGTTGTCCTTAATTTGAAATTTGAGTCATTTGAACAGAATTACATTTTCTTTGGTTGCTGTAAATGGGAAGAACAGATGTAATCTGGTAATGATGCTGAGATGGTAAAGGGAAAAAAAAATAAAGGAAGTGAAACCAATGAGAACCTGAACCTCACTGAACCCTCAGGAAACTTAAATCTAACTGTGACGTCCTTTAATAAAAATTCTTTAAAATGGCAAAAGTTGTTGTCAACTCAAAAGAAAATATGAACACAAAATACAAATTTAATATATCAGGAAACAAAGGATAGAGCAAAAACATTTCAGCCAATGACAAAGCAATCGAATTAAAAAAAAATATATATTTTTTTACTTATTAGTAGTTTTAAGATTCTACAAATGAGGGTCCATTTCCACACAGCTAATCTTAGATCTCAGGTGTCCCTGACCTTCCCTTTCTGTGCTGCCTCCAGAGAAGCAAACATGCTGAGGAATCCATCAGAAACATCTATGAATCCGAAATGAATGAGGTTTTTTCCTCCTCAACAACATTGAGATGCTTTCAATGAGATATTTTCCTTTCTCATCACAGTGCAAGGCCACTACTACTCATTTCATATTGGACAACTTGTGTAGAAACCTTTTCTTCCTCCATTCTCTGGCTTCTCTTTTAAATAATTAGGTCAATGTCACGAGGACATTAAAACAGCACAGGAAGGAACCTTGTACGTATCATATTATGAAATATAACAACTAATAAACAATCTTGCCATAATTTTTGGAGTTAGTTAGTCTTTACTCCCTTTCTCTGTGCCTACTATTTCTACAGTATATTCTTTCCCTACAGCATATATGCAATATAAAATGTGCCTCTAAGTAATATGCTAAATGACATAGCTCGTTATTCAGTTAAGAAGCATATTCTAAACTGAGCAATGTGAATAACTACCTCCACTAAATAACATAAAAGTACAAAGGTAAGTGAGGCACAAGTCACCAGGTCTAAGTTAGAACTGGCTGTTGTACTTCCACTGTTCCACGTATTATTCTTTCTTAATAAGAAGGTTGGAAAAAAAAAAAAAAAGAAAGAAAAAAAAAAGCACTACATGTTACACTTATAATTAGTTCTTAAATATTCCCATTACAACTAACAAGCAAGATAATTAGCAAACAAATCATGTATGTTTGTCTTATTAAACTCTAGCACATCACTGAGCCTAATGTAAAGACATATTCTAGGCTTAATAATGAGCAGCAGTTAAAAAAATAAAAATCAAAAAAAGTAACCTTTTTTGTTTTTTGTGGGAAAATCAGTGAAATCTGTGCCAATCAGACTCAAGCAAAGACTGTCTAAACAATACAGTTCATGAGGTACATTTCTAATTTGCCTATTAATCCTAAAAGGATCTGTCTCTTTTAGACCCTGTCAGAATTTAAAATAAGACTAAGATCATGTGAAATTTTAATCCAACCTTCCTTTAAACTGTGAAAAAGCTTTATTATATAGGCATTCTAGAATCATTAGCTCTGTAGAAGAAAAATACCCAACAGCAGCAAGCAATTATGCAGATGCATTTGTATTGTGGAAGTTAAAGGTTTATTATGCTTTCAGATGAATAAAATAATGCCCCTGTATAGAACTAGCCAATTCCTTTAAAAGTTTGCATTTCACATTTAATCTATTCCTGTAATTTAATCATGATAGTCTTATGCAATATACTAGGGTTGAATAAGTGTGTAATTATCTGAACGCAAGATTTTTATGCATGAGATAATTACAGTGCTACAGGCTATCCTCACAATATAGACAAGGATAGACGAACCAATTTTTTTTTTTTTATTGTTTTTCTTTCATGCTATTCTTCCATACTCCTGGATAAATATAAGAGATTAAACAGACTATCACTTTTATATGAATTTTGCCTGTAAATACCTGCTACCTATAAAGGGAGTATGCCTTATACATCACAGAAGTCTGTGAATGTTATATTAGTTCTTCAAGAAATAAAGTGAAAGTCTCCAAAGGAACAAAAGTTTCAATATTTTTTGAAAAACTGTAAACTCAGCACAGTTAGAGTTTACTGATCCCAAGATAATTTGCATGATGTTACCAGTGAACCACGAACGCACCTCTTCTATCATTTGACCTTAAACTCCTTTCCCTTAGCATTCTTCTGGGGTTGTTATGAAACACTAGAACCCAGTGCTCAGTGAACAAAAACAGGATATTTCAGCGACTTGGGTACTTTTCACATCAAGGAGCAGAAGCTCCCTCAGGGGAAGGGCACTATCCGAGTGTTACCACTGCTTAACCCTTTTTAGGTAAGGTTACTTTGAGGCAGGGAGGAGGAGTTATTTTCTTCTTACTTTCCATTTTCTAATGGAAAGACGGCCTTTTTAATACTTAGTGGAAACTGAAAAAGGCATTGTAACTTAGCATTCCCAAACTGTGGGAAAGAAAGTAGACAGGATGTGAAATGGGAGGAAATTCAATTTAGCTTTTATCTTCCAGTTCCGTTCTTCTCTCCCTCTCTCTCTCTCTCTCTCCCCTTTCCCTCTTCCTCCCCAAAACCACTCTATTCACCTAACTTGGCCTTCTTAAACCTCATCCCATTCACCTCAGCCCAGCAGTCCAGCCTATCCAGATCCTTCTGAAGGGCCGCCCTACCCTCGGGCAGATTGACACTACCTCCCAACTTGGTGTCGTCTGCAAACTTACTGAGGGTACACTCAGTCCCCTCATCCAGGTCATCAATAAAGATATTAAACCAGATAGGCCCCAGTACCGACCCCTGGGGGACACCACTTGTAACGGGATGCCAGCTGGACTTACCTTCATCAACCACAACCCGCTGGGCACGGCCCTCCAGACAGTTCTTTACCCAGAGAAGAGTGTACCCGTCCAGGCCACGGGCAGCCAGTTTCCCCAGGAGAATACTGTGGGAGACCGTGTCAAAGGCTTTGCTGAAGTCTAACTAGCCTACATCAACAGCCCTTCCCTCATCTACCAGTCTGGTCACACGATCGTAGAAGGAGATGAGGTTGGACAAGCACGACCTGCCTTTCGTGAACCCGTGCTGGCTAGGCCTGAACCTCTGGATGCCACGCAAGTGCCATGTGATCTCACCCAAGATGACTTGCCCCATAACTTTCCCTGGAACCAAGGTGAGGCTGACAGGCCTGTAGTTCCCTGGGTCCTCCTTACAGCCCTTCTTGTAGATGGGAGTCACATCAGCAAGCCTCCAATCCTCTGGGACCTTTTCAGATAACCAGGAACACTGATAGATGGTAGAAAGCAGCTTGGCAATTACCTCCACCAGCTCCCTCAGCACCCTAGGGTGGAGCTCATCTGGTCCCACGGACTTGTGACATTCCAGATAGAGGAGCAGGTCTCTAACTGTCTCTTCCTGGATCACAGGGCGGGATTCTCTACCTGAATCACAGGGGATGTCCAGGTCAGGGCGTAAAGTACCCTGAGGATAACTGATCTTACTACTAAAGACAGATGTAAAGAAGGTGTTGAGAACCTCAGCCTATTCTTACCCTCAGTGATCACATCTCCTGCTGCATCAAGTAAAGGATGGAAATTTTCCTTGGTTCTTCTCTTGCTGTTAATATATTTGTAAAAGGAGTTCTTGTTCTCTTTTACTGTAGTGGCCAATCTGAGTTCAAGATGGGCTTTTGCCTTTCTAACTTCCTCTCTTCATATCTTAGCAACTTCCTCGTAGTTGCCCCAAGTAGCCTGTCCTTTCTTCCAGCAGACTTAGACTCTCTGTTTCTCATGGAGTCTCAACAGAAGTTCCCGGTTCATCCATGTGGGTCTTCTTCCCCTCCAGCTCGCCTTATGGGACACAGGAACGGCCCGTTCCTGCGCGTTTAAAATTTACTTCTTGAGGCGCATCCAGGCTTCCTGGACCACTTTGCCCTTCAGGAGTGACTCCCAAGGGACCCCTGCAACAAGTGACCTGAATAGGTCAAAGTCCACCCTCCAGAAGTTCAAGACAGCAGTTTTTCTAGCTACCTTTCTCACCAAGGATAGAAAACTTTCCTTCCATACATTCACCATCTTCACTATTTTCAAGTATCTGCAAGAAATGTTTTAGAGTAACACTACAAATTTTCTGCTAGAACTCCTGTTATACATACATACATGCATGAATAAGAAAAGAGGATATGCAAGAAAGCCTTTTAGTTAAGCACCGGGGTCAAGCCTCAGCTATTCAAACTTTACAGGATATATCCACCATTTTAACTGCTTATTGGAAAATTTCATAAGGCCAGAGGAAGCTGCAAAAGGTGGCTTGAATATGTATTTAGCAGGTTTCTCCCCAGTAGCCAACTGAGCTGTTGGACAACATGCAGTTTGAATTGCATAAAATGTACAGGTGGCTATTTCACACACCTTCACACTTCCACTTAGGCAAAACAATTATTTCTAGAAAAGAATTCAGCATTCTAGTGTGTCTCATTTCTAATATTATCAATAAACCCATTTGTTTAAAAAAAAAAAAAAAGCCACTACAAAGGCATAGAGAAAAATTGATGCTAAGGATACTAACATATCATGAGCTAAATACCTTGGAAATATTTATTCAGCATTGTGCAAAAAGCTCAATATGAGCATAACAAAATATCAGTAACAGTAAAATATTAGTAATAGTAAAATATAATCAGCTTCCCTACGTCCAAGAGGGAACATAATAATATAAAATCATTGTAATTAATACAAGCATTAACATTGAGATTTTTACAGTTGATGTCAAGAGCAAAAACTACACATGTATGGAACCAGTATCTGAAATGTTCCTTTGTGAAGACAGTAATAGTATTTCATGAAATATTAGTACTTATTGTGTGATGGGCACAGTTATTTACCCTATAAACCACTTGATGCTTGTTTATAGACACTTTCCAAACTGGACATAAAAGTTTCCATGCTTCTTTTGTTTCTTTTTGTTTTAAGCTCAGAGCTATAATTTCTCATTCATGTCAACAGGAAACCAAACGTTTAAGTTAAAAAAACAGAGAAAGAGCTAGGATTTTGGTAACCCCCACTCAATGCCCTGGTCTAAGGCAGGCACATCAGGGACATAAACCCACACTTTCTATTTACAGTATCCTATTGATACTCTCTCCTTCTAACAAAAGATTTCTTTACTCAGCAGAATAACCATGAGTAAGTAAAATGTTTGCAACTCACTGTTTATAGTTTGTTTTGGTGGAACAAAAAGGAGATGGTCTTCCCACTGTTTGTTTAGCTTACACTGCCACTCATTCTATCTAATACCACTAGTATCACCTTCATGAGGGTCAAGGGCTACTAGGGTGTTTTACCTCTGGCAGCATGTCAGTAAGTTTTTATTTATAGGCAATGAATGACTTGGTATTTTAGCTTCCTCACAGGCACTATTACTACTTCTAACTATGGATTTAGCATCAGTCACAAAAAGCTGACTTATTTCAGTTGTGACATTATGTGGCCATAAAGCATGGATCTTCAGCATGTATACCACACCTTCACATATGGGCTTTAGTTCACAGTTTAAAACACTTTCCTGCTACAGGAATACTGAGCATTTCCTAGAAGGGAAAGCAAGCTTCTTACTTTGCAGAGACCTGCATTTGTTGTTCAAATGTTAAATAACCAGTTAGAGAATTTTCCATTTCATATTGTTATATTTTAGTCAGCTATCTTCAAAAAAGGACTTGGAATTCACATAATGGCCTGTAACAGCATGATTTTACAGGAATGCTTTTTTTAAGCAATGTCACTGCTGCTTTTTTAATCAAATTTCATTTCCCAGCAATAATTTTAATAGCTACTTTAAACCTATCCTACTCCCTTAAGGGATGTTGGACTCTGATAAAAACAAAATCATGCATTTGTTTTCTTATAGAACAGAAACACACTTTAGCAATAGCAATTTCTTTTATTAGTACCCCGCTGCTTGGTTTATTAAACAGAAAAAGAGTTCTGCCAACAGATAAGGAAAACAATTACGCCTTGACACATCACGATGAGCAGCAAAGTTCTGCCTGCTAACAGGAGACAGGTGAGCCTTAGCTGCTCAGGGACAGAGCCAAAAGCAAAGAGACTGAGGCGTTAAGATCGCCCCAGCACTAACCAGATTCTCAAAGTGCTACCAACTTAAAAAAAAAAAAAAAAAAGCAACGGGGTATGTGATATGTGCGGGGTATCCTGCTGTTTTACTGGGCCACCAGAAGGGAGCAGCCCGCAGGCCTGACGGAAAGCTCTGCCTCGGCGGGAGGCACCAGAGCTCCCCCTCACGGCCGTTGTAACGGCTGCGGACGACGCGGAGAAGTTTCTCGAAGGGCGGGAAGCGCTGAGGGGAGGCCCCGCCCTCAGCCTGGGCTGGCGGCCGAGGCTCGAGGCCTACCGCTGACTTTTTCTTCTGTGGGTTTAAAAAAGTTGTTATTTATTTATCTGTTTGTTTATTTATTTATTTATTTTATTTTTCCTGTTCCTCAAATGCTGGAAGCAGGTGGGTCAGTGAGATGAGTGGCATAAAGCCATGTTCCCTGCCTGGTTACAAGGGCTGTATGAGGCCTTCAGTCAGCAGGGCTGTGTCCGTGGTTTTGCTCAGCAAATTATGCTTCGGGCAGCCACTTATTTTAGTTCAACCTGAGTGTAAAACACAGTATTTTAGTCACAAACTCAGTATTTCAATCTCAAAGGGACACTTGTGAGCTAAATCCCATTTCATAATTGCAGCAAGCTACTATTGGGCAAGTGAAGAACCACAGTGGTTCAGCTTTGATGCTCATAATAATAAGCCTGCATGACTAGATTCTCTGTCCAAGGAAGTCTGGTGAAAATGTACAGCCTGAAACAAAAATCTACAAGGGCTGTGCAAAGAGACAGTCCCAGAGAGCAGCGCTTTGAGTGCACCTGGTTGTCCAATGATAGGTAGTTGTCGAAGCAGAAGGGGGGAAAAAAAGAGCAGTGATGGTATGGAACTTAGAACGGATTGGTTTCCATGTGCGACTTTATTCTGAGGATGTTTTTATAACAGAAGTTACGTTTATAAAATGACATGTTATTAAAAAAAGTCTGAAGAAATGAGGAAAGTCAGAACCTGAAATTTCCCTGCACGTCTGGCACAGTGTCCCTAACACTGCTAGTTTATGCAGAGTTTGTTTTTAGAAACAATTTCAAGAATAATTTTTTATTATACAGTCTACTAAACATCTCCTACACATTTTATTATTGTTTTATAGTCAGAAGTCTGGATGATTCTATAAACTTTTGTATACATGGCTTACAAAACTTATTTAAAGAAACCATGGCAGTTCCTATCTTTAACCTGAACCTACCGCTGTCTCTGGAAGCCTAAAGGTCCCACTGATGCCTTGGTGCAGAATCTGCTGGTATCTCATTTTTCATAAAAGACAAGGAATTCTTTTGCTTGTCCCCTTTTTCTCTTACAGTTTGGCAATCCCATTCTTTGTATTCAATTTGACTGCTTTTTGTGTATTTAAATATATGTTCTTACTTTGGATTGCTTCTAAAATTTCTGTTTACATTTCACCCATTGTATTCTGCATTTGTAATTTTTCTTCAGATTCAGATATGTTCAATTTTACTCTTCAAAGGGATAATTCATTTTATGATTATCACTAGCAAAATGTCATTTTCTGACCTAAGCATTCCGTTACAGCCTGTTAAATTTCCCAGATATTAATGAAAGTATCTCAGTAAATATGATTAATATTCATTGCCAGTAGGTAGTTTCCATGTTAGCTAAGGTAGTTAAGGCAGTTGTTGTGTAGATTCTTCTACCTTAAGAAGTTGTTTTATGGCTAAGTAAATTTAAGCTGTTCTTCTTTATTCTGACTCTTCAGCTTTGTGCTGAGTTCCTGGTCCAGATTCAGACGAACTGTCTGACACAACTGCAATTAAGTTAGGGGGTTTTAAAATGGAGGAAACTGTTCCATCTAGTTAATACTGAGTGCAGAACTAGAAACCGTTTGCAAATTAGTAGTTTTAGATTTCCATCAGTATTGTTTATAACTGAACATTACCTTTCAGAGGCAGCAGTGAAGTTAATGTTCAAGAGGTAGATAGTTCAGATACATCAGGCAAACATTGTCAACCTTTGCTTTGATAACATTGCCTCAGCACTTGCATTCCATCAAATCAGAATGTCTAAGAGTACATCCATAAAGGCAAGGTGTCTAAGCAAATTAATAACTTCAAAGGCATATTTAAAATTTAGATTTGATTTGAAAATGCCTCCTCTGAGTAGCGGCCCTAAGCTGACAGATCATTGTATCTAATAGCAGATACCAGTAAGTATTTGGGAACTGTAAAACTTTTGTGATATGTAGGGTATCGTTTTTCCTTATTTATGTCACAAACATGAGAAACACAGCTGGAAATATTGTTGTATGAGCATGGGAAGCTTTTACCTAGTCATTTAAACAGTTTAATTTTACTATGTACTGATGTAACTATGAAGTGTGTTCTCTTTGCATTCTTAATGAGTGTAGAACAGATGGTAAGGCTTCTAGTTTAAAGCAACAAGTCTATTTAAAAAAATAAAATAAAATTTTGGTACTTCTACTGTAGTGTATGTGTGGGAAGAAAATGAGGCCCTTTTCTTGGTTGCATGTTGCTAACATGGCACTCTAAATAACTTCAGTATATTTTTAAAGATTCTCACTAGATTCATTTCCCAGGGAAGAAGTTACTTGGCTGAGAGTATGATTTGCATCTAATTACAAGGGAAAGATCTCATGACATTGGTAATACAGAATACCATGGGCATCTTACAGAATACAAACACAAGTTAAACAAATATGTAATGTATAATAAGTTGATTGTAGCTATAGCAATGATTCTGTTTATTATTTTTTTTTTCACATGCAGAAGGAAGGGTGTTTATAAAATGCATCATCTCAATATTAAGTATTCAGCTGCTATTTCTGAATCTCAAACATAGTCTCGAGCTCTGACTGACTTTTAGAACATCCCAACACTGACAACTGGCTCTAATATTTTGTTTTTTATTCATGAAAACACAATAAAGACCATCAGTGTAGGGAAAATATAGAAGAAAACTTTAGTGGCTCAAAATGAATGTATTGCAAAGTAAATCTACCTCTGCTTATCAGTTCTACCAAAAGCCTTGTTAATTTGTAACATTCTTTTGAAATCCTATCCATAAACTGCATGCAGGGAGTTCCAGCTGGAGTCAAAAAAGACTTTTGTATAAAGACCTAACCTCTAACTCTCTTATCGCTGTATTACTACCTGAGCAGATTAACAGTAGTACTGCAGCTGAAATCTGCAGAATACATTTGCTAGATACAAAGACCATAACAGACTCAATTCAGATTTCCCACTGATAATTTCTCCTCAGTAGAGGCTTTCCCTACCTATTTTCTCATGTTTCGTCTCAGTAGTGACCCACTGACTATGTCCTTGTCTGCTCAGAACCTTGCTGGTTTTTACTTTGCAGTGCATGTTTTGTTTTTATGTAGATCGGTTTAAAACTATGAGACCGAGCAAAATGTAAATTACAGCACTGTTAGAACTGACTTCTTCTTCAATTACTCAAGTTTTGTCTGTGCACTGCAGTTGCAGGCCCAAACTCTGTTCCTGTGTCATTGCTTCACAACTGAACCAAAAGCACAGAAATTAGCTCTGCAGGAGTGGCATTACAGAATTGTTTGGTTTTGATCTCTAGAACTACTTGAGAGATTTGGCACTGCAGACATTTTTTTTTCTTTTTTGACATATCTAATTTCTCCTCTTTGTTAGAGCTCTGCTTGTCTCAGTAACTTTCAGATGTAAGGGAGTGGTATTGGCAGTTTCCACATCTCATGTGAATGGTTCTCATCATGGCTCATGCAAATCTGTGTGTCAGGAATTTATGTTTTTTTGCAAAGAGAAAACCAGTAGACTTTCCCTTCCATGTGCAAAGACAGTCGAAGAGTCCTTCTGAGTATCTAGTTTCCAGTCCCACTTTATTTCTCATAGTAGTATCATAGTTAAAATTGGCTCTCAGTTCACCCTTCAGCATACTGTGCAGGGAGATGTTAATGGTGGAACTTAGGCAGTTCTGTCCATCTGCAGCCAGACGCTTGTCTCTTTGCTGTAGCTCAATTGGCTTTGGCTCTAAGCACAGACTTAGCAGCACTCTGGCTCCAGTTCCCTACTTGAAAGGTGCATAGAAGTTCAGACAGGGGATGATGGATGCAATAGTACTTGAAAAAGAAAGGAAGGAGTTGACAGAAGAAGGAAAAACTAAAAAAAGTAGGGGCAGCAAGACCACCATTAAAGCTGTGTCAGAAGCTTTTTTGAATTCTTAGTTTAATCTTACTGGTCCTCTTCTGTAGGTTCATTCAACTGGCTTAAAACTATTCAGAGCAAAATACAATGCACATAACCTAATTCTGATTTTAAGTAAAAATTTAGGGTGAGTGCATGGGCACTGATAAACTAGGTTGAGTTTTTGGTTTTCCTTTTCTTTCATGAGGTAAGGGTTATATAAATACCTATGTTTCTCATAGTAGCTTCTTTATATATTTTGGCTTTTTATTCTTTCAGGGGTTTTGGCTTTCAAGAGGGCTCCATGAGCCAATTACTGTCGCTGTACTTGAGAACTTGCATGGCTTGAGGATATTAGTGGACTCTTTGCTTTCCTGATAGGACTGAATAGGTTGTTTTGCATCACCTGTAAAAATTTTTTGTTTTTCTTTTTTCTACAAATAAGTCTTATCTAAGAATTATTTCCTGTTCACATAAAGAAAAATAGTTTTCTACTTTTTGATTACAGATTTTCTTATTTATATTTAAAGTCAGGCTGATTTCTTTCAATGACTTCTTTGTCAGCGTGTGACTTGGTACCAACCGCTACACACTTACAATGGGTATTTAAGAGAGGACTCTTGACTGTTAGTTCATAAACATTAGATGGGACATTACAGTTAAGCTGCTGCAAAATTCTCTGAAAAGTTAATAATTGTCGTTTAACAGAATGCTTCATTTAAATGAGTGATCTACTTCTCTAGAGTGTGTTTGGTCTCTCTGACTGTCTTTATTTTGGAGAATCAAGAAGTATTTAGGAATTATGTTCCCGCTGCCTTATGTTTTTTTATTATTGCATCCAGTGGGAGAGTAAGAACTTTTATGGGAGATTGCTTTCACTGTGGATTACAACCATGGACATTTACAAGAGTAGCAGTAGCACATTCTATCTTGAAAATTAAGGGCCAATCCACTTGTAAGAAAATTGTTTTTCAGACAAATGTTTTCCCAGACTGAGACTAAGAGGAGGCAGCTTTTACATACGTAAAGAATGTGTGCTGTGTAAAGTTTAATACTATTGAGCTATTTGTAATTCTCTTCAGTCATGCAGGCTAGACCTCTGTGTGTGGCAGCTCGGTATGTACACTTTTGTAAATTGTGTCTATGAATCAGAAAATCAGGTTTGGACAAGGGCTGGAATCAGTGTGTTCTGGCTTTATATCAATACGGCGTAATTAATCAATGGAAGTTGGAATGAGAAAATATCATTGCGTGACTAGCCAAGACATTGTAAGCCACCAGCAAGTGCTTTGAGAATGAGTTTGGCACTGTACATATCTCATGAACAAAACCTGGAAGTACAAGCAAATGTCTGTATACGCTTTATGTTGGCATTCAAAAGGCAGACCTTCTAAAAGTGAAAGAAAAAGAAATTTTGATTAAACCAGTGGGAATAATGGACTCACAGTTATAAGGGTTTAAACACAAACACACACACACTTTGGTGTTTATACAACATTCAACTATATAACATGATTTTTCACTGAATACATTTGTGTTTGTGTCTTCAATGTAAAGCATTGTGCTTTATCATAAGTTCAGTCTGTGCAACCTAAGGAGTTGGACTCTGGACATTTCAGTTCTATTCCTGGCTTTTTTTTTTTTACTGTCCACATTATTATCCTAGTTATCCATATAGAAAAAAAAAAAATGTTCCAAGGGTTGGGAAACACTTCTCCTCATAAATACAATCAAAAGACTATATATAATCAAACGTATGGAAATAGAAAATGTAAGAGGTGGTATCAAAAGGAGGAAAAGAAGTAAAACTAGGAATGTGAGAAATACCCTAAAGTTTTCAGTTGTGGAAGTCTATTACCTATGAAGAGCTGCTAAAGCTATACAAGCCACTCCTGATTAAAAGTCTTTAATTGCAGCCAGAGCACTGAGGCCATAATCCACATGGAAAATTTCTGAAGGACTACTTAGTTTGATTATGTACATGCAAAACTGCTTGATTGATTAATCAACCAGAAAGTGACAGCTCATGGAAATATTTGGCCATCGTGTAGAAGAGAAAAATGAGGGCCTTAAACAAACCACACTAGTGTAATTCTCCATTCATTAGATTTTGTATAATATAAAAGGATTAAAAATTACTTCCAATTGTGCTGCTTGGTTCAGCATCAGCCTCTTACTCTCTCATTAGCACTTTTCAAAAGTAAGTCATGCCAGTATATTTCTTATACTGACATTCTATTTCTGTGCTCTTCTTCTTTTTCTGTGTTACTGTACTGGAAGGGATAAGTGGAAATTATCCCTTGCAGTCCAGTACATCTAGACACGGACGATTGTCCTCCTGTCATTTAACTGAGAGCCTGAAAACATCCGTTCAAGGCATATCCTTTTAAAATATCATTTCTTTTCTCTACTCGCTCTGTATCTGCCTTTAACACTGACTTCAATGAATCTTAACAAAGCTAAAAATGTAAATTAACTTCAGGGCTTCGGTCTTCAGGCTGCCTCCCAACAGCTTGCTGAGTTGCATTTCTATAATATTTTATTTCATCAGAACTAAATTAAATAAATTTGTGCTGGTATATCAGATTATTTAGGTAAAGATAAAAACAGGAAAAGGACAGGTTTTCCGAAGGGATCTTGATCTCTGGAAAATGTTACAGATTGTATGCTGTTTTGTTGCTTCCCTTCCTCTAATTTTTAGTATAACTTCATCTGTTGCAAGTACAATCTGCATAGCTGAATGTGAAAAACTAAGTGTGACTGCCTTAGCATTAAATCAAAGATGATCTTCCAGATAATGATATGGTATATATTTTTTCATTTATTTTATGTGCAGAGTAGTAATGATTAATGTAATGGCTTAGAATTGAAGGATAAAATAAAAACTAAAAAAGAGACATTTACAGAGTGTTTTGAGTTCTAAGTGATAAGAATCGTTCATGGATATTTGTGTCACCTACTGTAAACAGCACTTGGCAGAGCTCTTTTGGCCTTCAGCTCAAACTATGTTTTTTCCTTTTCTTTCTCCAGTATATGTCAGCATTTCTCTGTGGCCATCTTCGCATACATGTTCTCTGGTACTTTTTGATACAAATACATTTCTTCCCTCTGATGGCATTCTGTCAGCATACAAATTTTAAAAGGTATCACTTAGTAAATTAGAGCTTTGACAATTCCTTTGCCTACTGTTTGACAAGACTAGACCAGCCTGTTGTTGACTTCTTTGAAGAGGCTGACTAATCGAAATTCATTTTTGCCTGGGTGATCCTGCCATCTTATAGAGAGAAGGAAAGTGTGACATTAACAAATTCTAGCACTTTGTTACAGAATATTTGTTATGAAATGACACATGAAGTCTTCTCTAGTTCAACAAATTATCACTGAGAATACATTTTGCTTTTGAATTCAGGGGATGATGTTGAATTTAATATTTGTTCAGAGGTACTCAATGTAATTTACAATGACAACCAAAAATAATGAATAATATATATTTTATCATCCATTAATAACCATCTATCCATTTAAAAGTTTCATCCTAATGCATTCTGAAAATCTGCAAATTAATTATGCAAAACCCTGAATGAATATAAAATTGAAATGCTTAGGAATTTAAATGATGCAATTAAAAGCTATTGCATCTAACTCAAAGTTATTTTCTTTTAATATCTATTCATCAATCTTAATTTCAGTGCAACAATTTAGAAACAGAGTCAGCTCTTATATCTTGTAAAAATATTGGAAGTTTGAGCAAAGACTGTATTCTTTTTACTTCAATTATATTATTTACAGTCAGCAATTTAAAGTCTTTGTTTAATCATAAGTGGTCTTTTAAGGACAGATTACAATGTTCATGAGAATTAGGAGGGCAAGGTTGTTGGTTTCAGTCCTGTTTCTTAAAAAATAAAATAAATTCCAACAACAACAACGGGTCTAAAATTGTAATAATCATAGCAAACATTCTTAGGTAATAACCAGCACAAACCTCTCACTGCCAATGTGCCTACTTTTAAATTCTGAGTAATCAAGTGTTAAATGCAACTTTGCATTAATACAAGGTGTTTTTGTGTGTCTCTGTGTATCCACACATTATGTTATATTATATTTATTATGCAAAAGCTAGCAGTTAATCAAGATTCTAGCAATAATACTGTAGTCTGCTGTTACTGAAGTCTGTGTATTAAGTTATTTAGCCTGGTGTTTGTAAACTTTAATAGTATACATATAGCATAAATTGCATATATGGATGCACATACACAAAATGTATAATTTGCATACTTAAAATACTTAGTTTAGTTTAGTGAAAAGGATTTGGTTTTAATATGATTCTCCTTTTATTTTGAAAGCAGAGTGTAGAGTTCAGCAGCATATTGAGTATAAAGAGCTACATTCTTGCTGATTAAAACGGAATGTTTTGTCTTTCTCTTTAGTGAACAACATACTGGAGTACTAGAACATGAGGGAAAAGGAAGCCCATTTCTGATATATGGATCCTGACTGAACATTATAAAATGTCATTGGACTCTACCAGAAAGGTAATCAATGTCCCACTTTCAATCATACAAGTAAGAGGAAAAAGTTCTACAATCTCATCAAAAATACAGGAATGAATAGTTTCCTTCCCGTTGTCCCCTGACACCAAGACTTTTTGAATGCAAGGCGTTAGCCTCTGCATTAGTTTATTGATCTTTTAATGTAAGATCTAACTTCCTTCAGGGGCACTATAAATACAATATTGCAAAAGTCCTGCAATATCAATATTCATTTATTTTTATTGATTTGTTGCCACTTCTAAATTCCGGGCACTGAATTAATGTATGCTGAATAACTACTTCAATTAATGAAGTTAAAATTGGCTCTAACAATCTACACAAACTACAGAAATATTTTCTATTACAAAAATAATTATTTCTTTCCTTACAATCTGCAATTACTTTCTTAATTTGACTTATCCTTGAAACCTTACTAGTAGAGGTACAAAAACAAAACAAAAACTATTTATAATCACAGAATCACAGAATCACAGAATCATCTAGGTTGGAAGAGACCTCCAAGATCACCTAGTCCAACCTCTGACCTAACACTAACAAGTCCTCCACTAAACCATATCACTAAGTTCAACATCTAAACGTCTCTTAAAGACCTCCAGGGATGGTGACTCAGCCACTTCCCTGGGCAGCCCATTCCAATGCCTAACAACCCTTTCAGTAAAGAAGTTCTTCCTAATATCCAACCTAAACCTCCCCTGGCGCAACTCTAGCCCATTCCCCCTTGTCCTGTCACCAGGCACGTGGGAGAACAGACCAACCCCACCTTGCTACAGCCTCCTTTAAGGTACCTGTAGAGTGTGATAAGGTCGCCCCTGAGCCTCCTCTTCTCCAGGCTGAACAGTCCCAGCTCCCTCAGCCACTCCTTGTAAGACTTGTTCTCCAGACCCCTCACCAGCTTCGTCGCCCTTCTCTGGACAAGCTCTCATTATTTACAATAGCATACAAAAACATCCTTCCTCTGAGTCCTTTACTAAGCATTGGAATTACTAGATGAATTTGACCAATTTGGTAGGTTTCAGAAGGTGCAATTTTAGAAGATGAGATTCAGGTGTTAGTTTTTGGGTGAATGTTTTGCTACATAAAATAAATCTATTTCTGTATGCGTCTGTTATTCATACAAATAGATTCGCTCTTAGATAAAATATAACATAAGGCAGGTGAATGCATTGGTAAGTATTTGTTCTGAAATATGGTAAAGGTATCATGAGTCTGTTTCCCCCTTTGCGCCTAGTGTCTTTTCACACCACGTGTGTTTTTGTTAACACCCCATCTCTGTATGTTTGACATAGCAGCTAATAAACCACTAGCACTCAGTAAAAGGAAAACCAAATATTCAGACTAAATTATCTATATTGTGATCACTTTAACTCATTATTTTCATCTTGTAGTTGAAGTAGTTCAAGAGTTTCCAATAAAATTCAACACCTGGAGTTAGACTTAAATGTAGATTTTTTTTTATGTTTTCTTATTTAATAATATAATGAAAATTCTGGATTAAAATATACCCTCTTTTCCACTCTAGATGAGAAATTTCAAATGTTTTTTGAACTGGATCCTTTGCAAAAGATATATTTCCCTTTCTTCCTTCTCTTTTACTCAAAGTCTTGTAGTCAAAAATGTGTCAAACTCAAAAATCATGATTACCAATTCATAAAAGAGCAAATATAGGTGTGGATTCCCCAAGATAAAAAAACACTAATGGGAGGTGAATATTGGTGAGCGTTTATAGGTGGCCTAGGACCTGCCCACCAACATGAGAGTCACTGGGCATGTGTACAACACGCAACTTAATACAAATGAAAATAAGCTTTGAAAGCATATGCAGAGAACTGGCAGAACTGTACAGCTAACTATAAGCAACCATGACACAAGTATCTTGTCAGAGCTCTGCTGAAAATACAGCACATAACGGCACATCTACAGACTAAATTTAGTATCTAATTAGTTTTCAAATAGTATTATAGTTTGTGTGGCACACTTCCTTTAAAAAATGTTGCTCTTAACATTGTGTTAAAATAAGCAGCAGTTTTTGTTTCTTCAAAAACCTCAAACTGCATTATTTTCTTCAGAGTTTAGCCACTTGCCAGATAAAAATGCTGTTCTTGACTATCCCATAGTTAAGTTAGAGAACAGTGACACAGTTTGTGGCCTTTGGTTGTGGGCTGCCCAGTTTGGTGCAACCTTAAGCAGATGGAGAACAATTTTGTCTTAGTCTAAGGAACCATTTGTCTTTGTCCCAGTGCCAAACTTAGGAAGCAATTTTTGATCATTTCATGATTTTGATTATCATCATGTCATCCCCATGGTACCAGCTGCACTGACAGTAGTTATCCCACGGCTGACAACATGTTCAGTGTGAACTGAGACAAAATAAAATGTGGAACTGGAATTAGATTTCTCTTTAAGCTACAGAAAGTAATTCCTCAAGATACTTCTTTAATAATTTAAGAGTAGAATATCATTCTTTTGTTGTTTTCAACTTCATTGTGATTTAAATTCTCAAGATTTTCATTCATATCCATTTGAGAAATATCCCTGATAGCTCTGTAAAACTTCTTTATACATTGCACTATTTGTAAATGTCCTTTTGAGTCCTCAAGACCCTTTTCACTAGTGTGAATACATTTGTCTTTTAAGCATATTACAGTCAATTCAGACAATCGTTTTGAATGAGAATCCAGAAGTTTGGATGTGTATTAATTTTTCAACTGTGTTGAACTGAAGTTATGTTGGGTATGATAAGGCATTACCATGAGAGATTTTTTTTTTATGCAAAGAAATAAAGCAGGCACCATCTTTACAGTTCTATTTAGGTAGGACTCTCATGGGTGACATCTAACATCATGATGTTTTTATAATACTGTAATGTTAAACTCCACTGGAAAACAACCTGATCTTTAGAGGAAAGGAAGAAAGGCTTAGGTAGTTCCTATCTTTCTTAAGTAATGGTCAAACTACTTAAATTTACATGGGCAGGTAAGCATCAATGTTCCATAAACGTCAGTTTTGACCATAAGCTAAACTTAGTGGACAGTAACTTACAGATCTTTTCTTCTTTCTTTTTATATTTTCCTCTGTGAAATTAACCTAGTAGATTGGACTCTCTTAATGAGAGTCAGTCCCCTTCAGTGAACTTCATGATGCAGCCTGTACATATCTGACAGTACAATTTCACTCTTACAGGTCTATAGGTGATATATACCTTGCACTCAGAAGGTGTCTCTCATAAGAGACCTTTTTTCTTCCTATTTACATGTCTTCCAACATTCATCATTGTTGAACTAAGCCATCCAAGTGGCAGTCACTAAAGTGGTGGAAAGAAGTACCTCATATTTTCCAATCTTCTTGTCAATCTCTCAAATGCTCCTAATGTGAACTCTGGCTGCCAGCAGTTTAAAATCAATGCACTACAAGAACAACAATACACACACACACACACATACCAGCAGCTCTGCTATCACTGAAGAATGTATTGCTCACAACAAGGCTAAGTTAACTTTTCTGCAAGAAAATTTCTTAGTGTCAATTCTTAAAATAGTTTAAAAAATAAAAAGGTAATTTGCACTTTGCCCTAAGGCTTTGAATTTTTTGTTCATTGTCTCAGAAAATAGAAGTGTGCTTGAAGATAAAGCTTAGGTGAAACAATCTGGCCTTTAAGTCTAAGAATAATATATTCAAATCACTGGCCAGCTGGAACAGTCTTTAATTCAGAATCTAACGTAATTGTCTCCTTCTTTTCAGAATATAGCTACAACTATGTTTCCATTTTATGGCTCTGTGTGCAACTTACCTGTCTTATGCTTATCTTTTTCCCCTTGCCCTTATTCTGCTCTTTCCCATGTGCATGATGAGGAAATGAAATTATAATACAATGACTGAAAGTCAAGTACATTAGATTATATATGGAAATAACTGACAAGGAACAATAAAATTTAATCAGCTGGTTTCTGTGAGGCATGAATAAGAGGACATTTTAAATGGATAACTAGAGCAAACAATTAGGTCAAATGACTTTTATTTTCCTGTAGTTAATATTCTAGCTTAAATATATGTACATAAAATGGTAGTTTACAATTTGCTGTTTAGATAAATTCTATTAACTGAAGAGAAAGCAAAATACATCTTTTTTGAAGATGTTCATCCTAAATTTTATTAAGACCATCTCATATTCTGCACAGATGCATTTTATGCTTGTTAAGTCTTGACATTCAAATATAAAATACATGGAATTGTGCTCACTTCATGATAGGATTTGGGCACAGCTACAGTTCTGTAGGAATTTATGGAACTAGAGATCACGTGTTTCTATGTACAACTTCATCACTTACCTGAATAAGTTTTTTTCCAGTATAATATGCAATTAAATTCAGTTTCAAAATTGTTGACAGAAACTTCTGATGTATGATCATAACTGTGACGGTTTTTCTGTGTATTAATTTGTCCCCCGGGGAAAAGGTAAAACTAACAATAAAGATAACCTTCCCAAACTTACTCTCAGTCCCCCAGAACAATCTCAGTAGATGTTGCTGTGAAGGTGTGTATCTAATTATTTTTCATGGATGTACTATAACTGGTGCAGTAATCTCTGACTTCATATTACAATGAAGTAGAGGTATCAGTTTCCACCATCCAAGCATACAACACCATAGTTCTCCATAGAACAGGTTTTCCAAAAATGAAGACAAAATTACAAAACAGCAAATAAAATAGCTGTCTGAGTCAATCATTCATCATTTTTATGCCCTGTTGAATTATAAAAAGTGGAGGATGCTGAATCTATCATCTAGTACAAGTTTTGTTCTGAAGAAAACTAAAGATAGAAATGCTTGTACAATTAGAAATTGATGTCAAGATCCTCAAATTTTTATTTTTATTTTTTTTCTGATAAGTAGTAGTACAGAAAAGGTTGGAAAAAAAAAAAAAGTCCGTGTTATACCTCAGTCCATGAAAATGTTCTTATGGTTTTCTGTCTGTGGATGCAAGGGTCACAAATGGCAGTTTCACAATAACCTCAAGATGCATGTAGATTTAAATCTGTTGTAGAAAACACAGTGTCATACACATCCTAATCTTAGAAGCGGGGGCAAATAAGTCTTGGGCAGACATCAGCTGTGGTTTTCTGAGGTAACTAAATCTCAAAACAGAGAACTTATTTTGAATGATATTCATGCTAATGCCTAAATGACATTGATTATCTGAAAATTTCTTGTAACTGTAAGGCTGTAGGTAGAAAGGAAGTGAATCTTAAGGCTGTGCACGTGTTTCAGCATATTTCAGCATAATTCATACTCTGGATGTATCCTGCCTCCATGATGGGGTAAAATCTAAACATTTCATTTTTATAATTCCTGCACCAGAAAAGGAAAATTGAAATGCCTTAGAACAAAGGATGTATTTTTGGCATGTCCCCTGGCAAGTGAGGAATATCAGAGCAGCTAGCTGTCCCTTTGTGAGAAAGGCTCAGCTGGCTGAACATTTTGCAGTTTAAAAGGAATAATTAGCAGTTTTCCAGGAATTTTGTTTGTTTGGCTGGAGGGAGGGTTAAAGGTTTACCAGTTAATAAAGCCTTTGTTAAATCAAAGTGTGTCTAGAAAATTGTAAGGATTTTTGACAAGACATTCTGAGCCCTTATTAAAATAGTCACTGTATTTTAAAGAATTTTCATAAAATCTTTGTAAAGTCATTGGGAAAAGAATGACTTAAATATAGATCCACTGTAAATTCAATGAAATTTATGCTAGCTTGCAAATGTGCCCTGAACCACATTATGGTAAACATACTATGCAGTGCATGTAAAGAAATTGGTAAAATAGTCATTTTGATTGTAAAAAACATGTTTAAGGAACTGTACTTTAAAAGTCACTTACAAATGATAGTTTACACCTGTTTTTCAGTTTAGGGTAAATTTGTGAATATGGAAAGCATGAAAAAACGGCTAGTGGTTTTTTTTTATTATTTTTGTAAACCTATTTATTTGATTTTAGTAATAAATAGAATATTGCTGCTGGCTTTTACTTTTTACACGCAGACTTTCTGTAGTAATACTGGGTCAAACCTGGCAAAAAACTGTTAATGAATTTTTTACTTAAGCTAATCTAATTCTATGATTGACAGAAAAGAACCAGATATTCACAACACGTGGATTTTAAACATTTGGTTTAGATGAGTTTGAAAAAAAAACATCTTCTGAGCAGCCTATCCATTGGTGTGAATATTTGGATGGAACAGCAGCTACTCATTGAGTGGCAGAAGAATATGGCCTTGAAGTTTGTTAGCTTTACTGTCTGCCATTTACCTTAAATTTATAATGTGGAACACCCTCATTATAGGTGTATTAATGAAAAAAAAAATTAAAAAAAAAAACACCACACTTTTGAAATTCTTATGGCGCAGAGAACAAATGAATTAGAACATTGCCTTTGCTCAAAAGGTTATATATGTAATTTACTCAATTTTGTGATTGTGCCCCAAATGCTTATTTAGGAGCAGATGAGACTGAGACACCCTTGTGAGCCTGAAAGTCTGAGACGGACATTTAAAAACTATGCTTACCCCTCATAACTGGTTCTAGTGTTATCAACAAAGTTATAGTCATGATTAAAATTCCTGTTTCTGGAAACATACTTTAAAGATTTTGGTTGCAGTTGTTAGACTCTGTTGCCATGCTCTATGGAACTTATCTATATACGTATCATAGGCTTGGGCCTGCAGATAGTATTAAAGTTATGCCGTGTCTTCTGAACTTGAACACAAAGACAGCTAATGATGAACATGGAGAGGTAGAGAAACCTTCCTTAGGCAGAAAGAAACTGGTATAAAATGAACGAACAAAGACATGTTTTGGATTCTGATAATGCATGGATCTCCAGGGTTAGGAAAGACCCAAACAAGACCTAGACATATGAACTAGGTTAACAAATAGAAACCATCAACTGGGAAAACTTTTGAAACATCTTCTTTGCCAAATAGCACCACTTCAGTCTTGCCTAGATTATTTTCTGCTAGCTGCATCCCAGGAGTTGATTTTACATGGCTAGTCAAGTATCTATAGAAGGAGGTGTGCTACATCGGCTCTTGGTACATGATCAGTGTAATGATACAGCTAATGATACCTGATCAAACATAGCGGTGTAATGTTGGCAGTGTAAGCATGTGCTGTCTTGTACTTTCTCCCTGAAGGAAGCCAATCAAGCAAGGTCACTTTCTGCCAGACAAGAATATGGTCTTTCGACTTCTCAAATATCTTAGTCATACATACAGTTATGAAATCTAGTATTAGATTACATCAGTCATGTCTTAGTACATTGTATAAGGTATTGTAGTCCAATGTGATTCGATTAGATATAGGTCAAGATTCTGTCAACCTTGAAAAGTAAATAATGAATTTAAGAAAAAGTATTTTAGTGATATTCTCTGTTTGATTGTGTTCTACTTGATTGTGCTCATGAGAACAAACTGGGCTTGCAGCTGTAACTTGAAGAACAACCAAGTTCTTCTTGAATAAGTTTACAAAGCACAAATTCTTTACAACTTCCACTTCAAACAGAGGATACCTGCTCCTGTTCTTCCAAATGCAAGCCCGGTGTATTCTTGTTCTGGCATCCTCTCTGTTTAGCTGATCACAGTGGAGAACAAGGTGCTCCGTTTCAGCTGTCTTGTTCCTAAATCAGGACATTCCTCTTGGTCTGCTTTTAGTGAGAAAACTCCTGGTTCCCTTCTAAATCTAGTTAAATATATACTCACCAAAAATGTAGATAGATTAATTAAACCTCTCTAAAGTTGTTTGTTTTGATCTCTTTATAGGGGAAAATCCATGAATTCATTACTGAGCTAGGACTTGCAGACTTGAGCTTTTATCTTGAAGTCTATCATAAGCCTACTGCATAACATAAGCATTTCATTACCTTGTGCCACAGTTACCCTATTTATAAAGTAGGATAATAATGCTGCTTACTTTGTAAAATGTTTTGAGATCTGTGGATTCTATGAAAGGATTAGTTTGTATTACTGTCAGCAAACCTACCTATATTAATCAAACCCCCAGTAATACCAGCTGTCATCTGAAAATTTGGTTTTAATTCTTTAAATAAGGTCAGTTGTCTGTTGGTCTGCAAACAGTATGTCTCAGAAGCCACTCCTTTACTTGCTTGCTGCAACTGCATGTTGTTGTTTTCCCCCTCTCCTGTTTCTGAGAAATCCTCCATTCAATATTAGTGAGTCAGACAACTGTTTCCCAAACAATCTTTGAATGATGGCTTTGTAAGCAGTTAAGTGAAAAGAGAAATCTGCTGTGCAAAGCTTCTTTGTTTATTATTTTTGCTGACTGGCTGAAAGTGAGGTCATAGTAAGCTCAAAGGGATGGATATAAATGAAATAATTAAACCGGAAAATACATCTTCAGAAAGATGATACAAAAAAATGCCATGTTTACTAATCTTGCATTCATATCTCCCAAATTATAATAGCTGTCATTAAAAGATGATTATATATACATGAAAGTATGTATCTTTTCCAGATTTATGCAACTGAGGCATATTACTACTGTGGTTTTGCATGAAAATGCATCAAGGTATTCTCAGGTAGCATCAAAAATAATATATGAAAGCAAATAAATTCTTTTCCTAGGATTATCATGTTTTCCCTGAGATTGGGACATCTCACTGTGGCACAGAGGCAGAAAACGGTAGCAGCATTCTTTTTCTGGTACCGGTATAAATGGGGATGGATGTCCAGAGTAAAGAATTCTGCCATGTGTCCTTTACATTTGCTCACTTAAGTAGCTTATGTGTCTCTTTGGCTACAGATGTATTTATATATGAACAAAACCTGTGTTGTCTTTTTAGAATGCTCAAGAGCACAGAGAATGTAGTTTATATTGACAACTTAATCATCTCATTTTTTAAATATATGTATATATAAGGTTTAAAAGTTTAAATCTGTCATTCCTAAACCAGTTCTGAAATACCAATCATCATACATTTACTCAGGTAGATTGGCCTTAGACTTTATAAAGGCTTCTTTTTCTGGAATGTCATAAATTTCTTATAATGACCTAAGATTTACTGAGAAGAAAACAGGTTTTCTTATTTTTAATAAATGCATCACAGCAATACAGAGGGTTTTTTGTTTGTTTGTTTGTTTGTTTGTTTTTGGGTGTTAGCATTTTACAATCAATATGAGCTTCCATCTTTAGTATGAGATTGCCCTCTGGGTGGTGGTGGATGAGCCTGTATGTTATAATCACAGTAGCTTCACTGTGAAACTCCTCTAAATTCAATAGGGGGAAGTAGGAGGTCTTACTTGGATTACTTCTCATTTTGTTATAATACAGATTTGTCTCTATTTTACATTACCTTCTGTCTTTTGAGTTGTTTTTGCACTTTGAATCTGAAGGAGCCATTTGAGGGTTTGAAGGGTATGACAGTTCCTTGTTAATACATAGCTTTTATTCAAACAAACTTGATCCTTGTATGAACTGTATACTTTCTGTACTTTATTTTAATGTCCTAACAATATTGAATCAGTTCCAACAGCAAATAAATTCATCCAAATTTTATGCTTGCCTGCTAATTAAAATGCTTCTGTATTTCAAAATCATTTGAGTATTGTATTTCCAATACTGAAATACAATTTTCCAACATGTCAACAACATCTTTCATAAATTTTACCATTGTTATGCTGTTGTGGTGAGAGCACTAGTTGAAATCAGTTTAGTAAGCATTCTGCTAATGCTTTATATGCAACCATAGCATTCCATTAAAATGTGTATTTCATTGACCTATCTTTAATATATTTAAAACATTCACTGGAGCACTCACAATGTATCTTCAAAATCAACATGTATCTAAACACATGATTTTAAAAAGTACCAAGGAGATGCATAAAACCTGATAAGTCTTGTATATGTTTTGCTGGTCTTTTGTCCAAGAGAAAGGAGGCTGATGTTTCTTTTTGCCACTTACAGTGCCAAGCATGAGCCTCCTTCTTATTTTATTGCTTGCAATACACGTTCACTGGACATTTTGTTCATGGCTTTGTTTATTGTCCCTTCTTACAAGACCTTTATGGACTATTTTGCAGTGGAGAATTTATGGGATGATTGATTGGTGTTAATGAATTATCCATGAAAAAACTTTTTTTTTTTTTACCAGTTTTATGTTCATCAAAAAATATTCCATGTGACTTGTTTTGCAGTTAGCTGTTTCTATTATTTAAGTGGTCAACTAGGTCTTACTGTTTCTCTACTCTGATTGGGTAAGTCTTAGGTCAGAAAATCTTTTCAAACGATTGAATGTTCAAGAAGTTACAGTTATGCCAGTGTCACAATTCCATTCCTTAGGTCACTAGAAGCAAAGTTGCACCAGTCTAGTTATGCATTCTCTTAACCAAACACAACATAAATAACTCAGTGAAAATAAACACTCTGTATCCCTGTACCCAGGATTGGTAATTTTGAAATTTAAAGTATGTTTCTATTTACGTTCAAAAAGACAACTTCATACTATCAATAACTTCTGGCAATGTCAGATGTTGTTAAGAAATTTTCTCTTTTTGCCTAAATAGCATTAATATATTTATTCCAAGGCTTTGTCTTCCATCATCATTAAGCTATCTAAGTTTCTATACAAATTGGGCCCGCTTACATAGGTTTTGATTTTGTCCTTTATGTACAGTTTATCACTTTGAATAATCAGTAGTTCTAATTACTTAGGATTATTAGTTCTGAAAGCTGTCATTTTCCATTCTAATAATTATTTTGTCTTAACTGAAATCCAGAACAGCTTTTTTTCCCCCCATTTATTGAACACAGAACTATTGAAAATTGACAGTTATTATCAGTTTTGAAACCCTAGTGAAGCTTTATTACTGGGTGAATGGGACTTGCAAGTATGCAGCTCCTGAACAAAAATATTTGACAGAAATACCTTAGAAAAAAAAAAAAATCTTTTTTGTCTGTTTTGATCCAGTAATTTCAGATAATACAATTTTATAAAATTTATGCCTGTCATTTTTCTCAGTACTTACAAGTTTCTAAGTTTTACCTGCACTGAGCCACTTTGGTATGTTTGCAGCTGAAATAATATTTAGCAAATATACCAATGTTGTAATTTTTTACTTGCTGTTCAAAATGACTATTAATAATATACTGTTCTTGGATGACTAAGCAAAAAAATTAGAATCCAATTAAAAAAAAAATCAGGCAAGAAGGAAAAATGTCTCGCTGATCTATGCATTAAAATAGTAAGGTTCTGAATGGTGGCCTCAGGCAGATAATTACGTGTGGAGTGATAGAAGTAGACTACTGGAAATACTTATCAAAACTTGATAAGTTGCTAACGTGCTATAAAACATCAGCTGCACTGGTAGCTTTTAGAATACAGGAATCTTTGAAATATTGACACAAAAATGCTTAGAATGGCTATTAGGGATCTGAAACAAAAAAAAGGGGGGGGGGCTATAAAATTATAAATACAGTATGAAAGCAAATTAAATTGCTGGTAAAGAACTTTTAACTGAGCTGGCTTTTATTAGACTGAATTCCTGTAAAATGTGCTAGTGCATAAAAATAAAGCAAAATTGTAACCGAAACTACTCTATAGCATAACACTTTTCATTTCTGTTTAAGTAAAGGACAGTTTGAACAGCTACAGTGGAATTTTTATAAACCAAAAACTCACTAGTACTGGCTAAAATGGTAGCAGTGCAGGTTTGAAGCTGTTTCAAAGATATTGAAAAATGAAAATGATACTAAGAGTATGTGAAGAAATACAAAATACCTTAAGAGAAGTTTTGCTTGAATAATAATTTTAAGATCAGAATGTCAGTGATAAACAGTTTCAGAAAAAGCAAACATTTTCGTATATCTCTCTTACATTTTGTTAGTTCATCTTGTAAAGGCAACCACGGAAGCAATGCCACTATGGTTGCTCTGAACTGCTATAGCAACATTAAATTCCTTTGTAAAGTAAACCAGCAGTGTAGGCTTTATTGGTCTTTGCTCACATTTTCAATATTGTCAGATAACAGTTTGCTCACATAACTATTCTGGTGCAAGTCCTAAAGTCTAATGAGAAAGAAGCTTGATTCTGACACCTGTTGGTAAACAGGGAGGACTGTAACCTAGCCAAGAGCTACCTGAGTATTGCAAACCAAGAGGGGAAGGGGAGGTTCTGTCTGCTTCTATTTTCTGATGCATCAGGAGAAACTACTTAGGTTAACAAGCCACATTTGCCCATCAGCTATACTGCACAAAAGCATACGTATCTACAGTCATGAGAACATTGTGGTCAAAACAATGGTCTTCAAAATTAAGTCTGAAATTCTCCATAAGTAAAATTGTACTGTCTCTACCTGGAAATGAAAGAAGGAAAGTACTATGGTAAATGTGTCTGAAGTCAGAAACTCCTTGGACAAAGCTGCTACCCTCTCCTACCAGTCTGTGAACTGGAGCAAATGTCAGAGGGAGAGTATACATGCCATTCACTTCCTTGCTCTCTTTCTCATGTTCTAACCTTCTAGAACATATCTTAACATGATGATTTAAGACCAAGGCCTTCTGTGTCACAGGCTGTTCTCCAAGTATATCACAAAGAAGTAACACAAAGGGAGCAATTTTGCTGAAAGTATAGAAAGTAGGGCATGAACTTCTTTAAAGCAGTTCATAAAGCTGTGACTGTGACATCTGGTGTTGGTTCCCTGTTGCTGCAAGATCAGCAAGTTTCATCATATCATACGTGGATGAAACCTGAGCTCTCCAAGTGCTGGACAACAGTGAGGCTGAACTGTACAAGTCAAGTGATTATTCAGGTTTTTATGCTCTCACACCTTTAAGTTTATAACCAAGGCACCACTGAAGGAGAGAGTAGATTCTGTGAGCAACAGATACAGCCACCATAACTGGCTTTCCCAGGTTTATTCTATATTCCCTCTGTACCCTCACTTCCTATTTGTCTGTAAAATGTAGATGCTGCTGTGTAGATCTTGCATCTTCCTGTTTGTCACTGCACAAGTGACACTGTAGCTAAACTTATTCACTTATGCTCTTGACAGGGATGCAGGAGAGAAATGCAGTACCCTGTATCAAAAAATCCAATAACCTGGCAAAAAATAAAATTATCAGTTAACACTGCACACTGTAGCTGAATGAAAAGTTGCTCTTCATTTACTGGTGGATGTACATATAGTTCAGTAGGGTTTTTCTAACATATCTGTGTCTGAAAACGTTGCTTCCTGGACCTCATTTTTTAGTGGATTTTAACCTCTGTTGGGATATCAGAGTTTCCACAATGTGGTGGAAGAGCTCAGTGAATAAGTTCAGTGAATAAAAGACCTGGTTTTAATAATTCTAAATTTTAAATCATGGTGTTTAGAAAGAGCTTTTGATTGAGAATCTTGCTTGTCATAAACACTTAGAAAAGAGGGCCTGCTCCCTAGCATTGCCATACCATTGGTACCTGAGTTCAGGGTAGGAAGAACATTCTTAAAATAGTCAAGACCTATCTTCATGTTACTGATGAATCTCAAAATACTAGCCAGAACAATGCTAGTAACAACTAACAGGTGGTTCTTTCACTTCAAAAAAATATTAATAAATCAAAACCTTTTCTGCATGCTTACTAAAGAAACTCTGTTTAATGAGAATCAAGTGTAGTTGATATGCTATATAGCAGCGTCTTGCTTTCCCCAAATTAGTACTGCAGTCCAGAGGCAACTCTCCAAATCTAGTCTGTATTATAGTTTAATGGAAGACAAATGTGAGGCTTTAAATGAGAATATTTTCTGCTGTTCTTTGGACAAGATCATGTCATTACATTGGGAATGTGGCATTCATGCTGCTGTTTTATAGCTGTAAACAGTTTTAATCCATTACCTATCCTGAAGCTAGGTTTAGGTAGGTGACAGCTAGGTGACAACACAAATTCTCTTATACTTGTAAACTCTACTCCTGATAAACAGTTCTAACTGATCTCTGAATACAATTATTGTGGGTCAATGAACATGGTAAATTCCATAAACTGACAATACTCTGTTGGATTAGATACTTAACTAAAACAAAGTTAATTGTTAAATTCCCTAATTGTAAAGCTTTATATATACCTTTTTGTATACAGTCATAGGCTGAAATGTTACGATTTTTACTTCAATTTTTATTTGCTGCTTCTTTTTTGATAGTGTAGTTAAGTTGCAAGGGTAAGAAATACACTAACTTTACATGCACGGGAACAGATGAAAGAAGTTTAAAAAGCAATGTTTATATTTAACTTCATTAGCTTTCTTTTCATTATTGTGGTGTTCAGGCTTGCTTTCTCTTCATACTTAGAGACACACTATCACCAAACATTTTCTTAGCCCTGTGAGCTCCAAGAAAACTGCACTGTAGGAGTCTATCTATGATATGAGCAGCAGCCTGAAGGCTGTACCACATCTGAACAAAAAACTGGATCTTTGTTATCATCCCACCATCGTTACTGACTCCTAGCATGACACAGATTCTTGCCTTTATTCTGGCTGTCAAAGCTGCAGAAAGATCAGCACTAGGGAGGAATTTATGCCTTCTGGGCACTAGACACCATGGAGAGAATTCTAAGTTTTTCCTGGAGAGCTTTCACATCAGCATTGGAGAAGTATTGATCTTCTGTGTCTGGGTGTCAGTTTGATCCATTGATAAGGATATCAGCAGAGTTAAGATAGAACCACAGTTTTAAGGTTTTGAGGGTGTGAGAGTCCAAATAATGACCCTTTGAAAAGTGCTTTTCAGAGAAAGGTAGTCTTTTAGCAGAGATTCCATGCAGAAGTTTATAAGGTTTGTATATTGATAAAGTGTTCCTTTTTCTTTTCATTAAAAAGCATCTGCAATTAAGGATTGAAACAGAGCAACCAGTGTTATCTAAGCAACTAGTCTACTCATATTTTTCTTGGAGTAAGGGAAAAGGGAAAACATTGGGTAAAGAAGACATTTTTGTTAGCTACCATGTACGTAAAAATTTGCACTTGTTCATTTAAAGAAAGAAGCTGTGACTTTAATTTTGGTGGATATTGCCTAAAGGAGAATGTTATCTGTGCATTTTTTCATACTCTTGAGGCAATATTAGCATCTGTAAATCCTGGCAGTGTATCACATTAAATTAAGTAAGTCCACGTTACCTGTATTCTTTATAATATATTGATCATACATAATGATCTAGCATGGGTCATAAATTCTGTAAATCTGAGGTTCCCTAAAATAGAGAGCAAAATAATCAGTCACTCACATAACCTGAGCAACCCTGGATAATCACAAAAAAGAGTTGTGACAGGAACTAAAGGAAAATATGGTTCATTTAATTTTTTTAAAATTGATAAACTCTTACAGCTTTAAAGGAATGACCCTTTCAAAGCAAAATAACCAAATCCATCTCTTGTCAGTTTGATGAGATTTATATACGGAAGCTGATGATTTTTTAGCAATACTGTCAGTCTGCTTTTGAGATCAATGCCAATGAAATATTTTGTTTACAATTTAACCTCCATTTCCCCTAGAATTTGAGTGTTTTAATACCAAGAGTACTTACGTCTAAGTCTATTGATCCAGTGGTAAATTAAATGGCAAACAAAAGCAATCTTATTCCTTTGTCAAAATACTCTCAATGGGGAGAAAAAATTCTTTATTAAAACAGGATATGTTGCACTGAAATGAAAAGAAAGTTTCATTTCAAGAATGATCTTTTAAAAAAGCAGAGAAAGATCTTCACATAGACAGATTTATTTGATGGGAATAGTACAAAGGTAATAAAACTGGAATTGTATATTGAATTTCTTTTCTTTACTATAAAGACAAAATACACCAAAAGTTTAAAGTATACATAAAATGCAGTTGTGATAACTTTGTTTCAAAAATGTGTTTTCTTTTTTTTCTAAGTAGTTCAGTTGTAAGTTTCCTATTTTGGAAGTATTGTTTTTATTTATATTTGCTTCCTACGAAATCCTCTATTGATGCACTGAAATATTGCACTTGTTTCCTTTTCAAAAGAAAAAAAAATCCATCTTGTATATGCTGTATCTAAATAATAGTTTATCTTATCCATAATTAGTGGTATTTGGGAAGAAGTTATATACACACAGCGAGGCTGCTATGACAGAAGGACGCAATGAACACTTTGATAAAGAGCTTCAGAGGAAAAGGAGGGGGAATCAATGAAATAATATCTATTAAATAAGTTAAAACTTTCAAGGAAGTATTTCCAGTGTGGAGTAAGGTAATATTTCAGCCACATACCAGATTAACATAATTGGAGAAATTACTGATTTACTGGGTTGATAAAATTATTATACTGATTACTAATCATATTAATTCCACTTAGAGATCTGCTTACCGAGGGTTCTAATGTCAGTTTGACTTTTGGCATTGATTTCAGTAGGACAAGGATACACTTTCAGAAAAATAAGGGAAATCATAAAAGTTTCTTCTTATGTGGCATGATAACTCTGTAAAAGACCAAACTGGTAATAGGAAAAAATATTGTATTTAATAGAAAAGAATATTCAGCACAAATAATTTTAAATCCAACTTGAAGGACTTGCATCAGCACCACCTTCTTAACAAATCTCTAGAGTATCAGGTTTGTGCAGCTTACAGAAACTAAATGCTGTACAGTTTATCCATCTGTAATTATTTTATTTAAGATGGCATTGGCAATTTATGCTTGAGGCAACATGAGAAAATGGATTTTTTTATGATGAAACTCAACCTGCTACAAGTAGGACAGCGTGATTCCTTTTAAAGATAATCAGCTGTCTGTGTCTCTGCAAGCAAAGTGGTTGATGCAATAAATAAAAATCCCACGGCATACATAACAGATTATCAAATCCTACATTTTAGACACCTTTCATTCTTTGGTATTTTTTTCAAAGTCATTTTTTTTTAAGTTCCCTGAAGTACTCTACTGTGACTGAAGCTCTGAGTGGGGAGTGAGGCAGAGTTCAATCTCCCCACAGGAGAAGTCACAGGCTGTGACTCAGACCAGCTGTTTGCCACTGGTACTGTTCTTTGGGCAGGGTGAGTGTTGACCTGTAGGCGAAGCCTAACTAATCTCCATACCCTGGGAGCAGTGTCGGTCCTGGAAACATAGGATAAAAATACCATGTTCATGTTCTTTGAATTAAAGATGTAGCATTTCATCGTTCAGAGAGTCGAATTTTGAAATTTATTGAGGAGGCATTTCTGAAGTTGGGCATATAACTGTTGGTGATCTGGTAATAATCTACATAGGTTGGACAAGATGAGAAGTCTCTGAAGCTAAATATGTACCTGTATGATAATATATGGTGATACCAGTACTAACTGGTATCTCCTGATACCAATACGCATACTGTTAGCAGTGTTCCATATATACAGAGAAATGTGGGATAAAATTTCCCAAATTACAGTGCAGGTTCTGTGATACTGCGTGGATAGTAATAAAAGGATTCTCTCCTGAAGTATTTCCCTTACACAGATAAACACACAAAGGGAGAATGTAGTTTTAGTGAGAAACCTGGTTGTGCTGTAGAAGTTTGCTTGAATCCACCTCAATCCATCTCAGCCATTTCGTGGTAGTACAAGGTAACGTAAAGAAGAAAGAATACAGGCTAGGGGCTGTCTTAAAGAAATGGCTTTTGAAAGCTGAATTTACTGGTCCTGATGCTTCTGGGTTAGGGAATGTTGATTTTGGGTATTGTGGTTACTGCCAGTGGAAAAATCCTCATGCACATACCTCGGCAATCTCTGTTTCTCCAGTAGGAGCAGCTCCACTCAGCACACAAGGCTATCTGTAAGATATCTGTAGGACAATACAGGTAAGAATTATATTTGTAGGAGGATGCCAGTAAGAAAGGTATCTGCAAGAGGACTGTTCAGGCTAAGGTAGTCAGTTCCCCATTTCCCAAAGGACAGGGAAAGAAAGCTGTCTGCTTTTCTCTGAGCCTACTGCCTGAAGTTACTCTACATTTTACACTGAGCTTGCCCTAACTTTGTCTGCTTGTGGTGGTGCAGAGGATAGGGATTTATATCTATTTACAGAAATAATAATAAGACAGAGGAGCTTGTGACACTACTTACACTTAGTAACATTTAACTTCCATTTCTTTGGTTTGGCATTTATTAAGATTTATTTATTAGTGACATTTTTACTGATTTTGATACAATACACAATGGAAGTGTTTTATTTAAAATAGTGAAATTTGTGCTTTTATTTATAATTCTATTTCTGTTACTAAATAAATTATTCTTGTTCAACAAGGTGAGCTAGAAAAACTGGCCTGAGAAATCTGTTTGATGGTCTGTGGAGACCTGATAATTGACATTTGATTTAAGAGATGAGGGCAAAAGGATGAAAGAAATTCAATACCAGTATTGAATTAATATGTAGCTCAAATTCAGAACATTTACATGTCTGCTGGCATTTGGCCAGATAAAAGCTGGGTGCTACAGTTCAAGAAATTAAACTGCCATTAAAGAGCACTTAGTTTATAAAATAAATATGAAAATAATAATAATAATAATAAGACTGGATAATAATAATAATAATAAGACTGGAAATAATGACCATGAACAAGAAATTGGGGGGGGTGTTAGAATACACATTCCAAGGTTTAAGAATGTTATTTCTGTGTTTATCACTCTTACTTAAGAAGAGCAAAAGTCAAGATTACCATAATTCAAGATGAGCAGACAAATTATTTACCCTAAAATGTGAAATGTTACAAAGAAGTTTATGTGGAGAGCTCATATTTTAGGAGCAGATATTACTTTATTTTATTCTGCTTCTCAAGGTGATTTCTTGTTGTTACTGATAAACTCTGTTCTGCTTAGAATGCAGACGTGATCATGACTTGTAAACTTGCAACTTTGCCTATGGCAGGATGAAATGAAAATTTATTCTTCTTTTTGATGTGAATATTAAAGCTGACAAAAAAAAAAAAAAAAAGGATTACTGGTTGACAGAAAATTTGGATTTTTCCTAATTTTGATTTGGGTCTAGATCTCTTCAGAATCACAGTTTCAAAATTCCTATTAACTGAAAGCAGACAGAATTTCATTTCAAAAGCACCAAAACATGAAATGAAGCAGACCCTGCAGCTTCATTCATATTCTCATCAGTTACACTGCTGCTGTTGGCAGAAAGACTGACAAGAATACGAAAGTCACTGAGAGGACTGGGTGCTCCCAAAATCTGTCATTCTGGGCAGTTTATCCCTAAATGATGACATTCTTATCCACACACTTTCCTTTGAAGCCAGAATCTTGAAAGCCTTTAATCTTTTTTAGTTCCAGTATTCCTGACTCTGGAGCAGGTGGACATTTCCATGACTGGGAAACTACTTTGAGAAACACCAACAATCAGAGGGATTGGGTAAATAGAATATGTGGTAGTGTTCCAGAGCCACAAAGCTCTAATTTCTAGCATTGACAGGGGTTAATGCCACTCTGAGTTTCAGCAAAATTCTTTATTTACTTATATCCATGTCCCAGATCTGTCTAATTCTACAAAAGCAACGTCAATTAGCAATATTTTGCTTCTATACAGTGATGGGTTTCATACCTCTGACAAGCCATTACCTACAGGACAGACCATAGGAACCGTTTAGCAATACACAACTGCTTAGAGCAGAAAAGAGTATCTGAAAGAGAATGCTGAGGTAGAAATAATGACCAAATACAGCTAGGCTAGGACATTGAAGGAACATCTGGAAAAAATGTTCTGAGAGGTGTTACAGCAAGATACTCCCTTGAAATATTTAGTTAATATCCTTGTGTCACTGATTTAAGGTTTTAATGGGCTTTCTTCACAGCCTATAGATAATCATTTTCTCAAGCCTTCTCTGGGTTGTGATTACTCTGTGTTCATTACTGGCACACATATGTTTGCTGAAGCTATAAATCAGATATCAGAGACAAACTAAAGACCCATAACAAAAAACAGCGTAGTCATTTTTGCTTTCAGTACAATCTTCCTACCTCTTTAACAGAAACAAATTTGGTACTGTATCAGTGCAGGTAGAATCTATTCTAAGAAGCTGCATTCTACCAAAAGAAGATTAAAGCTGACATTTTGACTGTAGGTCCTTTGAGCTGAGGAAGAGGTTATTAAAAATACTTTTAATTATAAAAAATGCTTAGATGTCTTATACTATGAAAAATAAAGTTTTATGGAGGGCTGAGCAATGCATATTCAACAGGGGAGTTCACATAGATTAATCTGTCCATTAGGATGCCAGTCAGCCAGTTCGATTCTTTCCACAGTATACCAAGTACTAATGTGTTTAACACTGAATTTGACATATCTTCAAAGTTTTGTAAGTCAAGTAGAATTGATAGTCTTATAATAGCTCCACTTATTTTTTCTTTTTCCTTTAATTAAATAAGAGGGTTAGCAAAGTTGCATTTTGTATCTTTGCTGTGCAGACCAGAAGTGAAGGTATAAAGCTGTCATTGATGTAATATGAGCTCACGATTTTAATCTAGCTGGATAAATTGGGCAACTATATATTTTATGACAGTCACAGTAGCTAGCCTGCAGAAGTTAAGATGAATAAATTAGCCATATGTCTAGGTGTTTCATTAACAAGCATCTTAATATGAACATTGATCTTGCTGAATATGGCATCTCAGCTATAATAGGAATGTTCAACTTGTTCTATTATGCCGAGATGTGCATTTTCGTTTCCAGAAGATATTAGAGTTGATGAGCCTTCAACAAATAATTTTCTTTCTTATCAGTAATTCCTTGGTCTTGTTTGAAACTTGAGAGAGTAGGGAGAATGGCAGGAAGGCAACAATCATCTGCTTCTTTGTAACTGTTATATATATATAGTGATCTTCCCTATTCCTCTTTAAACATAGATATAAATGACTTCATATCATTTTATTCAAGTGATAACATCAAAAAGATATGCAATAAAACAAATTACATTGCTGAAAAAGAGGACATTCATTTCTAAAGAATATCTTCAGGTCCAAATCTTGAAATTCAATGAGACAAAGACTGAATTAAGTGTTTGCATGTTGGTAAAGGTTTTGGTTTTGATTTCAGCCACCAAGTGCAATACACATTTCTGAGATGCAGTTTTTGTCTTTAAATATGCAGTTATTCCATTTCCTCACCTCTGTTTCCCAGTCACAGCCAGCATAGTGTTTCCCAATTAGACTTCTAGTTCTGCACTAGTTCTTTAGCAGGGGACTTGCATAAAAGAGAATTAGAGGGAGATTTTCAAAGTACCCATGCTAATTAGGTGTCCAGCTCTCACTGATTTAGAATAGGCTGTATGTCCTTAAGAATTCTTCTTGCCTTTGAAAATTTCTCCTGTAATCTCTCTCTGCTCTACTTGTACAGCCCCTTGCATTCAAAGACTTAAAGTCAAAAAGAAAAAAAAAAAAAAGGAGAGTGCATAATGCCTAGTCTAAATTATCCTTCATGTCAGAACTACTATTTATAACTGAAAAGCTTCAAAAGGATAGTCTATATTTTGTTGATAGAAATAAACTGTAAGGCTATTCATATTTTACATATTAACTCCTTACCTGCTTGTGTGTATCTTCAGTAATATGGTTTCAGTAGGTCTATATGCATTAAATACATTTCTCCTCGAAGGACCACAGCACTAGTGCTTAACTCTCACTTAAATCACCTTCTGAAACAGAATATCAAGTCAGGATAACAGACTGAAATGATTTTACAATTTTCTAGAACAATGACAAATTACAAGGCAAAGCAAGTTGGAAATTAGTTATTCCATGTGCCATGCTGAAATGTGCAAGGTTGAATAATGTCGTATATTCAAAAATTGCACATGTACATATTATGTAACTTTTATAAATCTATTTTAATGACCAGTAGTTAACAATTAATTACCCCTAAGATTCTAAGTATTCTCCTAGTCATTCAGAAAAACTGTTCAAATAGACTTTTATAAAATGTCTTGAGTCTTTTCAGAAAGCTTTTTATATGAAGTGCTTTTTTTTTTTTTAGTGTAATAATTAAAGTGAAATATAACAAAGTGAAGGTTCACTGACTTACACTGCTGATACATCAAATCAAAACTTTTTCACCTCTACCTTTTAATTATTGGGGACTCTTTGATTTTAGATGGAGAAAGACAAAAAGAGAGGGAGGGAGAGAAACAGAGAGAGAGAGGATTCTGTGCTGCAGACAGTCTTAATAGGAGATATGCACTTCTAATCCCATATATCTTAATAGGGACACAACTAGCAATAAAATACAAATTGAGTCTAAATATAATTCTACACTGCTGGAAATGCTTCTTATTTCTTACAAGTGAAGTTCCTCTAAAGTTTAGAAGACAATTAAGACTGCAGTCTTAATTAGGATCCACAAACAAGCAGGAATTCTTATTAATGCATGATCAAATGCCTTGCTGAACAAAACATAATCGCAGTCTATCATGTGCAATCAAATTGGAAAGGACCTTGTTCTACAATCTGCTCACCCATATATGGTGGAATAATTGCTTCTTCAGAATGAATGTTAATAATGGCTCTTTAGACTTTGAACGTAACTCAAATGCTATGTACCAAAATAAAACCATTCAGTTACAACATCCAGCTGCTTAGAACAACTCTGAAAAAATAGAAGTCTCTGGTTTTATGTCACAAAGATCGCCTAAACCATATGTGGTGGTGTCATCTCAGAAAGTTAGCTGCAGTTTTAATGCTTCTAATTTTAGTCAAAATAAGAAAAATAAAGCTAATAAGAAGAGATCTGTAGTTTCTTCTGATCTTATTCAGCATCAGTATCTCCGTTGGTCTAAAAAAATAACAGCAAATCCTCCCAACAAACACCAAAAGCTAAATACTATTTTCACCCTTAAATGCAGTAACTGAAATTTACTTCACCTATTCCAGCTGTGATCTATTAAGAAGCAAGTAAACTTCATTAAAAAAAAAAAATACAGATAGTGAATGCTAATGAAGAAGGCACAAAACAAAAACAACAAGTGGAAAAAGCCCAGCAGCTAATAGATAAAAATCCCTAACTTTGAAATTGGCCCCAAATCATGAAGGCACTGACTACTTCAGTCTTCCCCCTCTTGAGGATTTCTTCTAAAGGTTATTTGTTGAGGAATTAGTTACATGTGATCATCAGCCTTCTTGAACTGGTCTATTGCCCAGGTTGCTTCCCAGAAACTAGTCACATGGCTTTCCTGAAACCTCTTATCATCATACACATCTGCCTGTTCACTTTTTGTTTTATGGTTAACGTAAATGTTATCCATTCAAAAGCTGTGTTGCTTCTTTTGCAAGACAGCCATAAATAAGATAAAGACCCTGTGCTACCTAGCACAATGACAAATGCTAACCAAGGTCTGATGAATCTTTAAGAGAGCATGCATTGCAAACGTTTATCCAGTGTTGAATCTACATATAAGAATTAATGTACTGTTTCTATTCAAACTCGGAAAACATCCTGAGAAGGCTGGTTTAGCATTCAAAAATTTTAATAAAAAAACTACCCGTATTCCTTCAACTTTTAAGAACAAAGCTAAATTTGGGGTATTAAAAGGGTGGTTTTGCTATACTTTAGTTATTTCAGTCTTTATGTCATTATTTCTGTCCTGTTTCACGTAGGTCCACCCAAACCACAGTGTGTTATGTACAATTATTGGAAGTATACCTGGACAGTATTTCAGGAGCACATCCCAACATCTGTGAATTTCTGTCAGTGTTGGTTGAAATATCTCACCTAAATCAACATGGAACTCCTGCTCTGAAATGCACATGGTGGTACAGAATTTATTTTTAAAAGGGGTACCCTTATAAGCATTTAAACAAGTTTCTAACATTACTTAGAGATAAATACATACATTTAACAAAACTGTTCTATAGAAAACTGTAGTTTTAATTAGCTGGATTATGCAATAAATATAGCCTTTTACTAGAATATAATCATGTTATTAGTGCTGCAGAGTTTTTATGAAAATAAGCTGTTACTAGGAACGTTAGGGTTTAGCTTCCAGTTTTAGTAAATCAGGGGCCAGAATGGATATCTATTTTAAATCATTCATCCCATGGCTCGTTGCCAGTCACATTGGTTTTTATTTAATCTGTACAAACAGATTGGTTTTAAAGAAATTTCTGTTAATATAAACAAAAGAAATTCTCTCTGATTTTTAAATGCATTTCTGTTTTTTCACCATGGTGATTGCCTAAGCCATAGCTATATTTTCTGAGTTTTCAAATCATAAAAAAATGAAGCTAATGCTCTTTTAAATAAATTATTTTACCAGCTTTTTTTTTGTTTTTAATGTCTAATGTTTAATGTTTTTTTTAGTTCATCTAAGCTCCATCAGAATAAGAATGAAAAGATGTGGCACTGTCTTCTTTGTGACCAGGAGACAATCATGATTTTCTAGATAGCCTGCTCTGTCTGTTCTGAAACAAAGCACGTACAATTGCCTGAAGCCTATGCAAGAATTTTGAAAGTCTTTTGTCCTATTTTTTTTTTCAAAATAAATTGAATGAAAGCTCAGCATTTGCTAACATTACAAACATAAATGGTACATGATGTCCCAGGCCAGTGAGTTCAGGAAAGGGCAGAAAAACAAGGATCCATCTCCAAATTCATGTTTTCAGGACATTTTTATATGTGCTTGCATAAAAGATTGTTTCATTAATTGTTTCAAAAATTATTTCATTATTTCCTTGTAACATTTTATGGATTTTAGAAAATATTTCCGCTATGTTTGACCCAACATTAGGAAAACTGTCATTTCAAATTCTGGTTCTTTGTCATTTGAACTTCCTGAAGTAAGGAAATTATTCCTTGCAGTCATTGAAGATATATGCAGACTTCATCTGGGAAAGCAATTGCATTGGAAAGACTTTTCAGAAAATATGCAAATGCCTTTGTAGCAGCACTGTTCTTCATCACACTTGCAGGCTTAAATAGTCTTTCTTGCCAAACTAGTTTTTTACGTATAGCTAGTGTTTAACAGCAAGTTGGCATAATCTTGAATCTGTGATCAACTGTAAAAGTGAGGTGAAAGATACATAGAAAATGCAGCAGATCAGAATGCACTTCGATTAGCTGTCTAGTAGGCATTCTCTCTATATATGCAAGATCACTGGTGATAGATACAGTTTGGCATCTCTTTTGCATCGTGGGCATCTCTTACTCTTCCAGAAGCTTGCTTGTCAAAAATCCCCATGCTGGAGCTGTAAATTGTCTCTCATAAAGGCAAGGAAAGAATGGAAATGTGTTAACTGCTGGCATCTCTCCCAATTCTGCAATTTTATTAACAATAGGAAGAAAAAATAAAATAATAATAATAATAATTTAAAAAAAAAAAAACACTAAATGCTCTCCTATTTCTTTTTGACAATAGTCAACAGTATGAGTGACAATAGTCACTCATATCCAGGAGAAGTTATGTCAAGTCAATGGCGTAGATGTGTGTTTTGTTAGGAATCAAATAGATAATGTGTCTGAAAACCAGAATTAAATGACAACTTAGCTGTGATATGGCCCAAGCATAATTTCATCATGAGTTGCATTTACCCTTCTTCTACCATAATGTTGTCATTGATCTTGTTATATTTCAAATTCATTCTGTTAACTTTTATGTTGTAACTCATGCTGTTTGGTCTCCTTGCAATATTTTCTAGTGACTTTTTTGCAACCTATGTTCTCAAATATTTTTGAACACTTGTCAATACTGTTATTACATGAGCTCCTGTTGACTTACTGAATAGTGAATGCTGCACCAAAATAATCAAGACTAGTCAATCAAAATCATAAGTATATGAGGAAAAAAATTAGAGCACAGAATTATGTAATGAAATATCAGGTTATTTAATCAGTATTTTAGAGGGGATTATTTAAAAATATGTATTCTATAAACTTTATTACCATTAACAAAAATATTACCAGGCCTAGTTGTTAATACCTACAGAAATAAACATACTGACTTTTATTGGTTTATAGCAGCTTCAGGGTGAATGGCTGTTACTGCAGTAGTGTTCTTAAGAAATAATTTGGCTACTGACTCACAAAATAAAAGTCCCTTACTGTATGCAGGACTCTGTCCTGTGTTTTGCAAGTGATGTTATTTTCTTCTCAACACTTAAAAAATGTAGATGCACGGGCAATTCAGAGCCAGTGTGCCATGGTCTGCTTGGCAATTCAGATTGATTGAACAATCTTGAAAATCGTGACTTTGCAGTTTTCAGTGCTTTCAGTGTATTGTACCAAAATGAATACATAAAATAGTATTGTTAATTGTATATGTAAATAGCAAGTATTGTCTGATGCTACCTGAGTGCTAAGGCTTTAAATAAGTAAATAATACCTTTTAGATGTTTCTGCTGTTCTGGATTTAGTCATATCTTACCTAAAAGTTTACTAAAGGCTAATTTTGTGTTTTGAAATAAAATAATATTCTATCTGTATTTAAATCATATACTTTCCAGCATTATTTTATATACAGTACATTTCCTTTCTAAAACAAAAATCCAGTAATTAGAAGGAGGCATTTTATATTTTTCTCTCTTGAATCTGAAAGATATCCATGTAATCAAGTATATTTATACCAGCAAAATATTAATTTATTTGTTTTAAAGAAGCTGAGGTTAAATTTCACCTAACTATAACTAACGTACATCACAGTACAGATGATTTTCTAGATATGCACCTAGAGAGTCTCTTTCCCTCTTGCAACACAGGGGATTTTGGAGAACTCTGTCCTAAATTTATGCTCTTCATTTAAGTGGAAATGTAGGGCTTGATAATCTAGGTCAAATAGGAGAGTTCAGTTTAGCATAGTGGTGTGGGTCTAATTTGGCTTTCCATAGACTGAACATTTCACTCACAGAATATTTAGAATGATCATGATAAAGGTAGACTAATTTAAGAAAAGTGAAATAAGTATTTTAATTATTTTTTTAAAGGTAAAAGCAATAGCATATTATTACTCACAATTTCTTATTAATTTAAGTGCATTCTTGGAATAGACTTTGAAAGGTTGTACTGATCAAAATCACATGTTCTTAAACCTTGAAATTTAATCCTATTCGTTGACTTTTAATCTGAATTCACTGAATACAAATGAAAAAATAATATAAGACCATAGCATTGAAATATTAACACTACCTTTCAGTGTCAGGGGTTTTAACCCTTTACCAAGTCCTAACCCATATGAATCCTTCAGTGCATGCCATGCTATAAGTAATGAGTGAAGTAAATTAGTAGTTCTTTGCCCTATTAGTAACTTGGTAATAAAAATAATAATTATTCTGTGGTTAAGTACAAAATAAAAATGAATGGTTGGAAATGTACCTCTTGGCTTGTGGCTAGAATTTTAAGTTGTCTGACTTCAGATTCTATTTTTTGGTTACTTGAAGGGATTCTTGATGATTCTGAAAAGTAGTGCATTCTGTTTTCTAACTTCAAGAAAAAAAAAAAAAGCTTGTAAGTATGTTTTATACAGATGTAAGCAGCTGATATAGAACAGCAAAGATTCCATGAGTGAACATTTTTGGTTAAATACAGGAGATGTGCTATTCTTTAAGGGGAGAAAATTCATATAGGTAATTTTTTTCAAATACAATGTTTTCGTTTCTTGTTTCAAAGTACTACATTAATAACAAGCTTAACATTGAACTGAAAAAGAATTGCAAAGAAATTAAATTACTTTTATTTTTCTGAAGTTCTGGGGACAGTGACATCTCATTTATCTAGAACAAGAAACAATTTAAAATGTGGTAGCTCAGTTTGCTCTGTTTTTCTAAAGAATTCTTCAGATCTCATAGTGGGGGATGGGGAGAAGAAAGGTAGGAGGTGAAGATGGCAGGGCACTATCACCAATTCAATTTAATATTAAATTCCAAAAAGCTTTTCAAAATCAAATCAAATATAGAGGGGAAAATTAGCATAAGAATCACCAGTAATAAAAGTAAAGAGAAAGAATAAAGTAATTGCTTTTCACCAAGGTTTAAAGCAAAGCAATAACAGAGAAAATACTGCAGCTTAGAAAATGATTTGCCATTGCAATGATTCATTTCTAGCCTATAATAGGTTTTATTTCCCTGCTTTGCAGTAATGCATTCATTACATGCCCAATTTAGAGCAAAGTTAGCCACAGAATTCTCTATAAATATACTACTGAGTCACTTTTCAGTTCATCTTGAATGCTACATCAGCATGACAAAACAGATGATATCAGTGTAGCACAACAACAAATGTGGACAATAGTTGTCTAACACCATCTTATTAGCTAAAAAAATATAATAAATAGGTTAATATAACAAGAGTTCATTGCATAATTGATTAGACCAGGTTCTAGTCCTGTTGGAGTTTGTAGCTCATTGTTTTGAATGAGTTTAGTGTCAGAGGTACATGTTTTTCTAATGCTTGCCAGGTGTAATGGTTGTTGTACGAACAGCTTTAATCTGATGGAGATCTTTGTGTTTTGATATGTCATATGCAGTCAGTTTGTACATGGACAGCTCCAGTTAACTACATGGATAATTGGTAAGACCTTTCTGATCTAGTAATTTTACATATTCTCTGCATAACGTACAATGCAGGGGAAAGCTGCATTCATTTAAGTCAGTGAAATAACATCACAGGCAGATGGGTTTGGGCACTAACTAAGCCAAATAGTAATTTACCACCATAAATTCTCACACATTTTGTGGTTACTGTTAGTAACTTCAGAAGAGGAAATGGGCCAGAGCTTGTGAATCATTTTTCCAAAGATGCACACCTGAAGAAAGATCCCATCTATCTAATATAGGTACCTAACTTTCTCATACATAACTCTAGGAATTTAGTGAATTTTTTATGCTTCTAGTATCTTATAGTCTGTGGATGTGGTTTTGACATCTTATAAAAAAGGAAGCCTTGGCTTTTAAATTTAGGTTCCCAAGGTAGACAGACACCAACTACATCAAGCAGTTTTCAGAGGCATCTCTGCCTTACTGTTGAACATCTGTGAAACCTGCGCATTTATTTTCATTGCAGTGTTCTTCAGGGACCTTAAAATTAGGTGAAAACACATAAACCATATCCAAAACATCATATTTTGTCAGCTGAACTGGTTACAAGAACTCACTTCCAAGTTACTAAAGAAACATCTGAAATGAAACATGTTTCAGTAAGCTTTAATAGCACCTGCTTTTTACAGGCTAACAATTGCAGATTGAGTCTGTACTAACCTGTCAATAAGAGGAAAGCAGAATGTCTTTTTATAGGTGCAAAAGAAATAAAAAATACATGCATTATCAAATGTCACTCAAAATAATAGTCCAACAAAGATTTAGACTTTACCACTCTTAACATGTCATTGTTTAATGTCCTTAAATGCTTCCTTGCACCACTCTCATATCCTAAAGATTGTATATTGAAGCAATAATACAAGGAAGCAATCTATCTGTCTTGAAAAGTCATCATCAAAATTGAACAGAAATATATTCACCTCTGTTGTACCACAGTGATAAAAATATAGCACTACAGAAGTCAATGGCAGAAATGTCACTGAATTTGGTAGGTTTGTGTTTGAATCTCAGGGCTTCTCTTTTTAGTGATTTTACATATTCATTTACTACCCTAAAATGATACATTAAAAAATACAAGCATTTAGTTATTCTGAGATGCAGACCAGGAGAGCAGACCATCTGGCAACTGAAAAATATTATGACTACTACAGACTTGCTTCAGAAATATGAGTTTCTGGATTGGTATTTTCATTTCACCAAAACAAACAGGTTAAGAGTGTTCTCTTTGAAGTCGATATTATTTCTTTACAATACAACAGATGGAAGTGGTATTCACCCCACTCATCACTAGGCAGGAGGATGTCATCTTATTTTGATAAGTCTACCAGTTGAAGTTTACAGCTTCATCAAGAACATATTCTAATTTCTGGTATCATTTCTTGAACAATTTACAGCTTTTTGCATTGTTTTCTCCCTGCGCAACATTCCAAGTTTGAGAATGGTTCTCCTCTAACTTACAATAGATGGAGATTGGAAAGTAAAATGTCGTTCTAAAAAAGAGGCTGCAGATTTACAGCAAATCACTGCAGTCAACAGTGCACAAAATGACACATCTATGGTCAAGAACACCTTTATGGAAAGGTACTAGCTCTTAATTAGTTGCCTAGGAATATCTTCAGCCAGTTCAGAAAGCAGCTAAGTGTTCTTTTGCAGCAGCTTGTCTACAAAATGGAATTGTTTTATTTATTGAAATAAAATTACAGATTATATTAACCCAATCAGCTGCACAAAAGCCAACAAATCATCTGCAGCCATGTTAGATGCCTGACTATATGCCTCAGGTAAAAAATAAAATCAAATAATAGAGCACAAATGTCAGTGGCATGATGTCCAACTCTGATTTTTCCCTTAAATCCACTTCAGTTGTAATTCATGTGTATTAAAGGTAGTAATTCAGTTTTTCTCAGCAGGCAACAAATTCATATAAATCAAAACTGTATCGCCCATGGTTAAAAGCTATTAGAAGGACTGGACAAGTTATTAACTGTTAATGTTCTTCCCAGCAGTGGATGGCAAATTACATTTTAATGAGTATGCCACGACAAGAACATAATACATTTTTGGACTGTATGCCTAGATTCAACACATCATGAGAGATGTTAATAATAATATTCTGTTGTATAGCTCTAGAATAAGTAAATGTAACACAAAAATAAAACAATAAAAAAATCAGGGAACCAAACCAAAATGAATGAATGTTGAATGATAGGTGCTAGTGTTGGGTTATAAGGGCTATTTATCTGAGGCATGTAGAAATGCAGGAGTTATTAATTTAGCAGTTTAAGCTACAAAAATTCAAGTATCCCTGCCCAATACGGAGGGGGGGGGGGGGGGGGGGGGTTGGAACTAGATGATCTTTAAGGGCCCTTCCAATAAAGCAGTTTAATGTATCATAGCAATAAAAAAAAAAAAAAGAAAGTCATACAGCTCTAGGTGATCTAATAAATATTGCAGATTTTTAACTTTTAAGCCTATGAAAAGTGTAGAATGGAAGAAAGTTGGACAGTGACTTGGTGGTCATTTGAGAGAGCATTCAGAATTCAAGTTGAATTCTCTGGAACTAAGATTGATGAAGCAGGTCGTGTAAAATGGAACTGAAAGACTATGCTTGTCTGGCTGAAAATGTCAGAAAAGAATGAGGGAAAATGTCTGTTTTCTTCTGTCCCTCAATCCCTTGCTGCATAAATAACCAGCACAGAAGAGTGTACTGTAAGAAACACTGAGAAAGAAGACAGTTATTTTATGAAGGATTTACTTCAGTGATTACAGGAGTCGATATCAGTGAGATGAAAGGACACAAACAGGTCTTACCAAGCCATTAAAACAATTCTTCCTGGCTGCCATGTTGCAGCTTGGCTGAATATTCAGGCCGCTGGAAGACGGTCATGCATCCCTGCTTGTAACTGGATTCAATGCATTTAAATTCAGCTGGTTAGCATGTACTAGAAAGGCTTAACTTTGGTGGTTTTGTCATTATTGGTCAGTAGGGCACATCCTTTCAGTTCTTTGCGATTTCATTTCTCCATCTCTAACCAGGGATTAGATTAATCTTTAAATGCGTTTAAAAAATATTGTATACAGGTGTAAGATGGGAAGCAGCTGTATAGTACAGGAGGAAAAACCCACACCTTAGATCACAGATGCCCAATACATTTTAAATTTTGCCCAGCCCATTGGGACTTTCAGATTAGTGTGTCCTGGAGACAAACCTGAGAAATTGAAGAAGCATTTTTATTAACTGCAGTTTAAAGAAGAAGGTGAGCTTTTTATTACCTTCTGCAGTCTATGTATTGTGGTTATATCAAATCCTATTGATGTTAATTTATATTGCAAGGACTAATGTAATACAATGTTAAAGTTGTTAATCAAATCAGTACAGATAACATGGTAATATATCAAATTCAATTAATTCTTTGGTGAGTACTTAATATGTATGTAAACAATGGTTATTGTTAGTTAATTAAATGTCAAATGATTGTTCAAAGTGTACTTACTGATACTTGTAAATGTAGTTAACTCAGAAAAACCTTGGCCATAGAAGCATAATTTGAGACACGTTTGTTTGGAGTTGATAATACTAGAATATTCCAGAAACTGAATTTTTCTCCCTGGAAATAGGACATTTGTGGCTAGTTACTTTCCTGACTACAATACTAGCATAGTAGCAGGATTGCTGTCTGTGCAAATAAGAAGTGAACCTGCAGTATGTTTTTTAAGTTATTGTATTTTCTGACAGAATCTGGAGCTATAACACAGAGCAAGAATGATTTCTTCATTTTGGTAAAACAAAAGCGACTGATATTGACAGAAGACTTTACTGTGTATGCTGTCAATTGTACAGTTCATTATTTCTCCTTAGGCTTAGTTTATGGCTAGAAAATTTTATATTGGCAGCTGTGTATTTTATTTTGTTTTGTTTTGTTTTCTGATTTTGATCTTTACCGATTCTTCCCTACAGTGTATTTCTGAATTTGAACAGTTTATGGAAAAGAAAAAGGAGGAATGTATATGACTGACAGAGAGGAGGGGAACTGAAAGGGCCCTATGGCCTTTAAATTCTGTCAGAGCAATTTCATTACTAATCAAAGACTTTATTTATTATCCTGGCATCGCTTGTCATCCTGATAAGGGTAATGATTAAAGTGTGGTACACAGAATGTTACTTAAGTACTTCCTTTAAACTAAAAATAGTCTCTTTTTAGGTCAGTGCATTTTAGTTTTTCATTTCTCTTTGATAACTCAATATTGCTTTTCTTTTTGCCTTGAAAATAGTTAATAAACTTAGAAATATTTCATATATGAATATAGAAATATTTCATATAATATGAAATATTATTAGAAATATTTCATATATTAGAAATATTTCATATAATATTTCAATATTTCATATATTTCATACATGTATACAAATTCTGTCAGGGAACATGCTTTTGAAAATGCTCAGTGATGCATTATTTGTAGTAGAAAATGTGACATTTACATTGTAAATGTCACATTTTCTAAATGTTTTCTGTATACAATAAATATTTTTTAAAAATCAATATGTAACAGATAACAGAAAGAAACTTGAAATCACTTGTTTTACGAAAAAGTAGCTATTTATAATAACGTAAACTAGACAAATTTTAGCAAAATTCAATATTCTCACTCAGAGCTGAAACACTGACTAACGGACTAAATGCTGTGAAACTCAGCTGGAAGTCCTTATTTTCATAATCTCTTACAAACTTGATGGATTAGGAAGTGTTATAGTTAACCTTTTAGGAAAAACATTATGTGTATGTTTTTCTTCAGGAGTATATGTTGTGACGCCACTGAAATCCTTATTTATCTGGTATGGAGAAGTCATACACATGGTTTCTGTTCAAGAACATACGTATATGTGTTGGGTTTTGGTTTGTTTCTTTATTAGCACTTGTTTATGCATCACCTTGTGATGTATTTTTCCATTTGTTTTTTTAAATGAATGAGTTATTTTTTCTGTAACTGGGATCCTTCAACTATAAAACATAGTTTAGATATGGGTGCTAGAATGATGGTGGATGAGAAGGGTCAAATGGGAAGCATAAACACTGTAAGTAAAGATCTCTAAAATGGGAAGACATCTAGGCTGAGCTACATGAAACAGGACTATGAGTATATTACCCACAGAAAGATTATTATTCACCATTCATTTTTGAATGGCACCCTGACTGGAGCAAAAAAGGCCTCTAAAGACAACCAGTTTTCTGTATCATGAGGCTATCTGAAAAATTATTGTTAGGATTCCTGTTAGTAGAGATAGAAATAAATATTAAACTAATGAAACTAAATGTATTCTTGGGAGGCAGATCTATCTTGTTGACCCAGACTGATGATGTGATCAAGTTACTTTCTGATTTCAATTGCTAAGAGCAATTATTGCCAGACGTCCCATGAAGAGATAAGGAGTCCTCTCTTTGCCTGGTTGTATAGTGTGCCTTTCACTCTAAAGAGCTCTTCCTTGACAGTTTACTGTTAACTGCACTCAATTGCTGATATTTTCTAAGGTAATTGGACTGTATTGATCGGAGGGTTGGGGAATAAAGCTGTAGTGGCAGCCCAAAGACCGGGCAAATACAGCTGCCAGAGAATACATTTTGGAAATCTTTTTCAGAGGTTTCTCATCAACACTAAGTTTGTATCACTCAAATTTATTATTTTTTAAACTTTTTTCATTTGTAATTATCAAGTACATATATTTGGAAGGAAATAGGCACATACAGTATGATAACAAAGTCTGAATAAAAGCAAACTGCTGACTATCCTTGGAAGGAAATTGTAAAACAGTAGATTTTGTTTGTTTGTTTGTTTGTTTTTTAATTATTACTACTTCTATATTCATTTCATGTCTGAACACCATCATATCATAAGAAAATCTGTATCTCATAGAGCTGTGAGGCAAAGGCTTTCTGTTAGTCATCACACCCTGCATAATGAGTGGCACTGATAATAAAGCGCAACAGACTTCGATGTTATTCAATCAACAGTCTGAATATGAGATTTTACATTAAAATGTAAATATTGAGCATGCAACAAAAAGGTGGATTATAAAGTTTTCTTTTTAGCCAACAAAAATTGATAAATTCAAAGGAAAATATTTACATTTTGTAAGTAATCTAGAGCATTTCACAGATTCTTTATATAGCAGAATGGGCCAACACACTCTTAGAAGAATAGGAACTTCAATAATAGATGCAAGTGCTAAGAATAAGCTTTATTGGAACAAGTAACTTTATGCTTAAATTTTGGTGGAAAATATCTGCCAACTATTTCTTGTAATAACTGATAAGACTGCTGATATCAAATTTAACAAACACACCACACTTACAGATCAGCCCCTTGTATACATTGCTGTAACTTACATACATACATAACATAATTGTTTGGCATCTCTTTGGGAAAGAATGGTTTGTGTAATTGTTTTATGTGTTGAATCATGTATTTTTACTCCTAGAACTTGAGAGAGGTAAAATTAAAGGACCTTAAACTACCATGAAAACCCAGCAGCCTCAGAAGCTGTTGAAGCTACTGGCAGCTTTGTGGTAGATATTACTGTAAAATAAAAATTTGAAAATACGAGCATTTGGGGTTCAAGTTTAGATGTTTTGGAGGCTGTATGTTGCAGCATCAAGTATTTGTAGAATATTTCTTATATATGTTTATATAGACAAATATATATATATGTATATTTATATTTAATGCAAAATTGCTTAAGCATCTGACCAAGATTTCTTAAGGTCCACTTCCCTCCTTGTTATATAGAACATACTGTTTTTTATAGCATGACAATCTACATCAGAGATAAAATGGTCCAAGAGAAACAAAAAACATGCATGTTACAGTGCAGAGATGCAGAACATTATGCGGTCAATTGGGATAGCACCACAGCAAGGTCAAGTGGCTTAGAGCAGACAGCAGAACTGTGAGACCCAACTGGGGCATGTTCTATCAGTGTGATAAAATATACCAATAAGTTCAAGACAAACAGAGCTGGTAGAAGAAAGCTGTTTCTTTTATTTGGTAAATGGGGGTAGGGAACTGGCAAAATAGGTCTAGTTTATTTGAAATGAAGTAGCATGTTTAAGCCTGGAAGATGACCTAGGAAATAGTCACATGCAAGTGAAAAACCTGGAGATAAATGATGAAATACATAAAATAGAAGCTGGAGATAAGTGGCATAAAGGCAAACAGCTCAAACTCAAATGAGATTCAGAATTCTGTGACTACTTAGTAAATTCAGAACTGATTCACAGCCACTTAATGTCATTCTCATCCACCTGCTTGTGAGAATATATGAGGACAAAAATTGTATAACAGATTTGCTTTGCTCAAGTTTTCTCTCCTAACCAAGGTATTTTTAACAGGCAAAAATAACTGCAGGAAACCTAGGATGAAAACAAGTAATTTAAAGGGCCACTCTAAGCAGGTATCTGCAGAGAGGAGAAGAAAAATCTTTCTCAAATAAAAGGTTGGAGGAGCAATAACATTTTGAAATTAAGAATATTGTGTAGAAAGTAGTCATTCCATTTTAAATATTTAAGAAACAAAGAGAGAGAGAAAGGAGACAGTGTCTATACTAAAATCCTTGGAATGTTATAACCCATATTTTTTAAATACTAAATTTTCAATCTTCTTTAGGTAGCATCTGCTTCATTCATACTCAGATTGATAAATTAATAGCAATTAGATAGCATGAACTAGTGAAAATAGGTTGAAGCTTGTGACTGTAAAAGACAAAACTTTTGGTTCAATTTTGGTTTGATTTACAGATTCTGTCCTGGAATACAATGAGAGATTATGCCACTATCAGATATAGTTTTCATGGAAAAAATATGAATAGACTGGCATATATCTGTGTAATGTCTCAGAAAAGGTTTGTTTTTGCTACAGGTTAGAAGATACAGATAAGTACCTCAATAATAAATTTGTAGAATTTAACATCTAGAACAATTTTTTCACATGGAAAATGTTCCTTACACAACTTTCTATTTTGGGTCTGGTACAAAATAATGACGGCAAATGCTTTAGCTCACCCCTGTAGCAGATAACTGTAACATTCATTTCTGACCAACATCAAGAATCTTTAAAGGGACCTCAAGTATTACTTTCTGCCCAAACCTGTTCCATCATTTTGCATGCCAGTTCAATGAGTTAGTGCTACTGGTTGGTAATTAGCTGCAGTCCGCAAATTCTCATGATTTATTGTTTTTCATTCTTGGCAAGTCATCCTTTAATACAAAGCTCTAACATGTTAGGCTGATAGAAATGCTGTGTGAAATCAGCTGCTTCCGGGTAGGAGTGTCAAATACTCATACTATTCAACCATGTTTGACATATTTGCGCAACTATCCCTAACAGATAATATGATTTAGTCAAAGATCAGATATTTTTCTACAGATTTTTTAAGTTGTAACAATTATACTTAAAAAAAATCTTCTTAAGAACTTCTTCTAAAAAAATCTTCTTAAGAAAGTATTTTTCATACTTGTCAGTCTTTCATAAAGGAGGCCAAGTGAAGCAGTAGCTGAGTTTTGACATAGCAGACAGAACATGTGAAAGCTAAAGCAGAAAGTCTCTGGCAAAGGGCTTTTTATACCTCAGAATCCAATATGTAGTATAAACTTCATATTGCCTAAGCAACACGTGTTCGTTCATTTTTTCATTTTTATCAATCTAAGTATAGATTCCTTATAGATACAATACATTTCCTTGAAATAGACACGTGCCACTGATGACAAAGGGGATTTTCATATATGAACATACCAACATTTCTCATTCTTACTTCTTTAGCTCTTTTCTTTCATTACCGTTCTATAAAGGAGAAATGTCACCTTCAAAAGATACTACTTCTGACCACAATACTACTATGTATACTACTTATAATTCAAGCTGAATTTAGCTCTCTTAAAGAGGAAGAGAGTGCTCACATGGTGCCATGATAAGCAAGACTTAGGTGTTAAATAATTGTTCGATTACACCATTAAAATAGGGTTGGGGGGGTGGGGGGTGAACACTGACTCTCCTGAAAACCCTCTAACAAGAGACAACATCTCTCTTTAAGTTTCTTAAAACAATTGATATAATAATAAATAATGACATAAAAATGGGAATTAACTCCTAAGAATATAAAAAACAAAACACTTTCATTCATTTTCATTTTTAAAGAAATAGTCAGAGGGTACACGTTACTGAGTTCTAATCTGTAATACAGGAGTAGTTATCATCAAATGTATAAAATCAATTAGAGTGCCTGTGGTAGCACATACTGCTTATCATTTTTCAAAACAAATTCAAGGAATGGCATTGTATGAAGGCAAGATAAAGCTTTAGGTTTTGCGTATATATTTACATATATGATAACATTATTTGCATATATTATATGCTTATATAATAATAGGAATAATAGGAATAGAGAATTCGAGCTAGTGAGCTGTTTATTGTTGTGTGAGAAGGAAATTTATGGAATCAAAGTACAGGTCTTCCAAATCTAACTCATCATATGTTGTAAGCATGCTGCACTTTTAAGAGTTCAGTGCCTGGGAAAGACACAAGGGAGTGAGAATTCATAGCACTGAAAAATAATTATTCTGGAAGAAGATGGATTTATTTGTTAGAGATAAGGCTACATAAGCTTTTGTGGCCTGACAAAGTCCCATAAAGGGCAATGAAACTAAAGGAATGCTTAGGGTATTTCTTAAAAATTACACTTTAAGTCCTAAATGATTTAATGGAAAGTTTTATTCCATAGCTTGTTCTGTATTAAAATTACCATTTCCATTGATTCTTTAGGATAGCTGTAAAGACTTCTAAAAACTTAAGTGTTATCCTGAACTGCAATGGAAAACTTAATTTCTTTTAAAGCCATTAGGAAGTATCTGAATTTAGTTCCAGACACTAACCTGATCTATGATAAGTTTTTATACCAGGTTTTCACACACGACCTCTAAAAATGAAATTGCAAAGAATTTTTACAAACATAAGAGATTTGGGTACACAAAGATGTGGGAAAGTATACATTGGTGGATTGACAGTAAGCCCCTGTGGTGGAAACAAGCAAAGGTTGCTTTGAAATCCAGTATCTGGTCTTCTCCTTATTTTGGCTGCTTTACTTAAAAAATCTAGCAGTGCAAAGAAAAAGCATTGCAATGATCATCTGAATTGTGTGAAAAAGTATCTGTTGTGTAGTATACTATGTCTCCTGATAATTTGTGTTAAGCAATGCATGAAACACATTTTAAAAATTCAGGTGGAGCTTTATACATTGTTTATTAGATTGTAATTAAGAGTAGTAGCAAGCTCAATTTTATAGCAACATGCTCCTTTATGATCATGTCAGCAGCTAAAAGCTTTGTTGCAGGCCATCTGCCACTCAGGCAGGCTATACTACCCTTTACCTGTCTGAAAGAGTAAATCTGCTCTTTAAAAAAAGACACCAGAACTCTATTTAAAAACATCAGCTTGAGCTGCTGGAAAAAAAAAAAAAAATAAATAAGACTTTTCAAAGTCTGCAGCAATAATGACTGCAGTATAACTTAGTTATGACTTAGAATGAATTTAAGAGAAATACATTATATGAGACCAACAAAAATCTCTTAAATTAACTAATAATACAATATTTACAACTCTATTAGCTAATAGCTAAGAATGCTATTTTGCTAACTTATTCCCAAGTGTTGAATATGATCTGTACTCTGAGTACCAACACTTCTTTATTTCCTAACCTGAATTTCTCATTAAATACTATGACACTTTTTGGAACAAAAGCAAATGGAATTTGGGGGAAAAAAAAAAAAAAAGACATGCTTTTAGTTTTGTGCATGGATATTGGTATCAGTAACAATACATTGTAGAAAGGTTTCTAGTAAATGTTTCACGCATTGCTGATTTTACTAAGTCTATTAAAAAAAAAAAAGCATAAATATCTCTGATTATCAAAAATGCAAAAATGTTGTTTTCTCACAGATTTTTGAAGTTATTTCTTTAATATAACACATCAAAGCTATATCAAAGCTATTATACTTCCAGATATAAAATCATTGTCAGGTATAGTGACTTGTATAAATACAGATGCGTGTGCAAAATTCATAAATAGTGAATGAAAGTGGACATTTTTATGTTGCTCAGAAGAGAAAAAATAAATGAAGGGTTCAACAGATTTTGGATAAAGATATGTCTTGGTAATACACACGTAGGATAGGTTTGCTTCAAGAATGTCAGGAGTTCATATAAAAGCAAGACATGCTGTAGAAAGAAGCTACAGTGAAAACATAAAGAAATGAAATTATTTTAAAATGCATATAAATGGACAGGGAAAGCATTAAAGCAAAAATACACTTATGCTTAAAAAAAAAAAAAAAAAAAAAAAAGGTTTGCTACTGTGAAAATGTTAAGTTATAGGTCATTCTTTAGGTCATTCCAGTACTTCAAGGAGAACAAGTAACTGAATTTGAAGTTGGTTAGTTTAAAGCATTCCATCAAATAAACATTTAAGAGTAATGATAGCCCAAAGCTGTTCTTTTGCCTTACTTATTTTAAAACAGAGGAAGACTATAAAACAAATGAATTGTTATTATTGTTATTGTTATTTGATGCCAAAAATGAGTTATTATTACAGTCCCTAGTACTGCCATCCTAATTAAAATTTGGTGGGGCTGGGGGGTTAATTGTTTCCTTGTTATGGTTCAGAAACTCTAAGATTCTGAATATTTCCCTCAGTAAGTACAGAAGTACTTCAAAATTGCAAGAAACAAAAATCTGCCCCACAGATTTTTCCATAGCAGGTAAAGGAGAAAATAAGCAAATTCTGTTTCTGTATGAATGCAACTTTAAGTGCAAACCATAAACATTATTCTCCCCCAGTTAGCTGAGAAGCATTCCTGCCAAAATCAATAAATAAGTTTCAGTTGTAAGAAATCTGTACAAGCAGAGTCTGAGACTTGTATTTCCAAGTTTATCTGTTAAAAAGAAGTTACAACAAAGAGAAGAGAATCTTGATCTTCAGACTCATCCTGTTATTTATAGATAACTAACAGTTTAAGTACCACTCCACATATTGTTTCTGCTGATCAACTGTATTTTAGCTCAGAAGCACGTGCTGTCATACTGTGAAGTAGGTCTAAACTCGACAATGTCTTAAAATAATGGCTCTATCATGTTTAATTGTTCTGATATTATAGTAATAATACTGATGATTATGAACTCATTTAATATTAATGTGGTTGTCATAAAATGCTTATATAGATGCTCTAAATTAATTCTCTTGACCTTAATTTTGAAGGGTTACTCAGAAGTGCCTAGTACAAAAACTTGACTTAGAGTAGAAGGCAGGCTGGGACCATGATTCCTGAGCATGATGCTTGGTTTTTCAGAATTTCCTTCTCACCCCTTGACAATAACTCTGTTGGATAAATGCAATGTTGACCAGGTGTTGTGATTATATGTGAATAATAGAGGCTGATATGTTTAAAGGAAATGTTTTGTGGATCTTCTTTCTGTAAAACATGCAGAATTTATTCAATGTGAGCACCTTGGTGTCTTCAGCCTTTCATTATATATACAGATTGCAAAGGCAGAGAGTGAGTTAATTTCTGCAATGTTTGATATAGATGAAAGATTTTTACTCTTCTGACGGTAATGGTGCCGGTGCATCAGCACAGAAACGTTTCATTAAGAATCTCCGATACACAAGCATTTCCCTTAACAGCAAGTTTAAATACATATATATTAAAAAAAAAAAAGCATATTGTTATATGACTCACACCTCTACCCTAGATTTTGATGTCCCTGCAAGCCATAAATATAACATTTTATATTTTATAATATTTTTCAAAAATCCAGTTCTCTGCTTGGGAAAATATATATATATATTTGTCAATACACAACAATCAGTTTGTGATAGACCCCTACTTAACTGTCATATCAGTATTTTTCATCTATTCTGTGCCAAAATTCTATGTACCAAACAGATTCACAGGAACACTGGTAGATATTTAAGCTACAGTTTTTCAAGAGGGACCACACTACATCCAGAAGAAAAGAAAGATCATTCTTTGAAAAAAAAAAAATATAATAATTTTTCATTTGTCCTGCATCCAGGACCTGATGCCTTTAAAAGGTTCTTAAAAATTTCTATGAAAACTCTACAATAGGTAAGAGAAAGAGTACATACCACTTCCTTTGCTGTGTCTTCCTTCTATTATTCTAATATACTTCCACTGACTCACTAGAAGACAGAGTTTAAAAATGTTAGTATTAAACTCTTAAAATTGCCTGCAAGCCACTAATACAAACTAGTGTTGTCATAGGACCCTGTCACGTGGATATGCATAGCTATACTATATATATAAACAACCTTAAAACAGGTATTATTCCCAGGTGCTTCTTGGTGAAATCTTGAACTCCATTGTAGCTGATCTTTTATTAAATGCAGCATAAGAAAGGCAAGTCAGTGGTGTTGCTATATGTTCACGTCTTGAGAACACTAGTTTGAGATGCCATTGTTCTAAAGTCAGCTACAAAGTCTCCTGACATTCTCATTTAAAATAAAAATTTCTGGAAGGACAGCTACATAGTGTTTTTCTCAATTTTTACTCTTAATTCAGTTCCAAAACACTTTGTTTAACCTGCAGATTCTTTTACAATAGGGATACAAAACACTATTTACAGTTTATAATTGCAAGATTAAACAAATAATTTATTTTCTTCATTCCATATGGAAAGTACCTATGCATCAGTTGTATACTACTATAGTGGATCTCATTCTTTTTGTATAACCCATTTTCCAGGACCGTCCTTTGGTACAGAATTGAGCAATACGTATTTACATTCAAACATTCTTTGGATTCCTGAACTACTTTTTAATTTGTCAGACTGTTTTTTCTCTGTTCAGAGCCAACTACATATTGACACCTTTATATTTGAAACAGATTGGAATATGATCAGGTATCTTTCTGCGTTTGATTTAATCTCAGACAGTAGCTTATATTTATGGCCAGAGTTAGTGAGAGAGTAAAAGATCCCATCTCAGCTGTACGCAATCTGACTAGAAGTTTCTCACAACTTGTAATCAGCTCTGTACTCTTAAAAACAGAGATTCAGATCATTTGAGCTCAGCCAGGGAACGGAATACTCTAAGCTATTCCAACTCCATTAACCTTACCATTTCAGATATGGTGTGGAAATACATGATAGATATGGGCTTTAATGGTAAATATTTTGGAGTATTTTTATCCATCTTCTAAATTATACACCAACTAAATAAAATCACTAAATTTTTTTTTTCAGCAATCAATATCCCAGCAGGAGTCAGATTTGTAATTTTTTTTGTTCTGTATTTTCAAAACTGAACTTTTCAAGAAATACTGATGATTTTAGTAAATGAGGCTTTTGGTACAGTGGTAAGTGACAGATACAGGTAGATACTTTAAAAACAATTATTTGATTGCCAGAGTACAATTTAAAAATGTTCAGATGTGTGGTAAATCCAATGACAAAACTAACTTGAGTTGCATTTAGCAAGAGGAAGCAGAGTTATAGCCCAAGTTACGGTCAGTAAACATACTGCTAAAGTGTGAGAACACCGTCAAATAAGAGAGGCATAAATCCTGTATAAGTGATTGAATGCTGTGTGGAAAGTCTGATCATTGTTACTGTTTTGATCCTTTGCTCTTCTGTAGAAACCTGCAGAAACTGGGGCTCTCAGTGACTCAGCTTCTCTCTTTCAGCTATATTTGATTTAATGTCTTATTAATGAATATTCAACAAAATGTTTAACAAAGAAAGAGCTTCCCTATGCTTCAGTGATATAATGTAGATAATGTATTTTATCCTTTTAATGCACTAGATTTTATATTCTCCTTACAGGGGAATTTGTGATATATTTTCTGAGAATCAGTTTCTGTCTTACGTAAGTGGTTCTCTGGAGGATTTCAAAACTGCAGCCAGGAGAAAGAAAACTGAAAACCTACCATTAGGACAAAAATAATGTCTATTGTTTGCACATACACAAAAAAAATCAAATTAAGATATAGCCAGGCAAACTAATACTTGAGTCTCTCCAGAACAGAATGTCATGCTGTTTTGCCAAAGACAGGACTTACATTTCATGAAATGAGAAGAGGCAGAGAAGATAAGCAGCTCAGGTTAGATAGGATCAATAAATCACTCAAGTCCTTAACTAATGGAGTCTCAGGCTGAGCTAAATACATTTTAAAATTAAGAAGCAGCAGAAGAGCGGTAAAAAACAACCTTGATAAACAGACTGAATTTGCTATGAAGAACATTTAGAAACAAATACAGATGTATCTCAAAACCATTTAAAATCAAGACACTCAACTTCTGGCAGGAGACAAGAGAATTTTGTGCATAGTTGAAACCAATCAGTTTCACTGAAACCAATGACTGCATGAGATGAACAGAGAGCATTTAGTTTCTTTTGGTCTACAGAAGACAGAACTGGATTCAGTCATTTCTAGCCATTTACCTTATTACCTGTGTGAATCTATTTGTATAAATTCACACCAGAGGTTCATATAGCATATCATTCTTTTGCATACTCAAATTATACTGATGTAACTAATAAAATTTACTTACCACGTTCCAAGATACAGGGATACAAAGATCCACAGTAGAAGGTTTCGTTCTACATAAGGCTTGAAAGAATGCAGTAAAGTAAAAAATAAATGTTTCACATCATATAAGTTTCATTACCTTACAGCTCTCATCATATTTTCTCAAAATCTGACTTATTTCTTGGCATCTCATCAGACTTCTTTATCAGTATAGAAATTCTGCTTCAGTTCTTTTCACCTTCACTGCAATCCAGATTTTTTACCATCACCACATGTGCCATTGTGTTCCTGCTTTAGATCTTCCCTACTGTGTTAACTCTTCTTGTTTCTATTCAGCACTTCAATTCTCTTGCCTTGCTTCAGAAAACCTTCATCTTCCATCTAACTAATGTAATTCTTTCATGTGGCTACTTTCAGGTGATTTTGATCAGGCTGCTAAGTCTGAACCCAACTATAGGCCCAAGCCTGTAGACCCATATGGAACTGAAACCAGCTTCTGTAAGGCTTGGCTTCAGCACTAGCATTATGACTGGTATTATAAAACCGGTGTTGTCAGACTCTGACAACATTTCCTCAGACTTGGGTGTTCTGAATATTTTCCTTTTCAACCAATTTTTTTTCCAAGGCAATGCATTTTCCAAGTTAAAGAGAAGCTGAACTTCTACATATTCTCATTTAATTTTCTGTTAATTCGTTATTCATGAAATACCACAAAAAGGGAAGGAAAACTATTATGTGCTTCCAAAACACTTTGAATTTATGTGCAAGAAAGACACCAAAAAAAAAAAAAAGTTTTTTTTTTTTTCCTAAGACTCTGGTTTAATAATATTAATGTTTTCTCTATTTCTTCTGCCTAGCTCCCCCACTCATATGCAAACACATATGGAATTTGTGAGTTGCTGCTGTTGTGTAAAGAAGATACAGTAGTAGTTTATCTTATTCTTCTAAATGAAATATTCCAACCAATTTTCCTGGTATTATTTTCCCCTTTCCTATACCACCTGTTTCCTATTATTGCAGGCAGCATAAGCCTGTAGGAAAAAAAAGAAAATCTATATAGAAGCTAGAAGTAAAGAATTAAGTCTGTTAGAATTTCCTGGGAAGAATAAATGCTAGACTGATGTTTTCAAAAGAAAACAGCTGGTTTTAATATTTTGAGGGTGTATAATGTAATGTATTTTAGAGATGAAAATTTCTCACCATTTTTGAAAGTAATTTCCTTGTAAAATATATTAGATTAGGTGAGTATTAGTTGATGGTCCGTAAGCCTTTCACACTATGTCTTTAAAAATTTTGGGTGACCAAATAATGCCTTTCAGAGAAATTCACCATCAGCTATAGTTCTCATTAATAAAGCCAATGAAGACTCCTCTTTCAATTACCAGGTGAACTGACATAATCAAGTCATAGATGTTATATCCTCTGCCTTCTTGGCTTCTCAGGGAGAATATTAAAATTTAAATTTTCTTGTAAAAATATTTTGTTTGGCTCAATGCAGCAACATTACTTTGGATTTCCATTATCCTAATATTGGTTTTTGTGCTTCAACTATCTGTTCTTCTGTCATCCACTTCCAGAAGTCTTCTGCATTTCATAAGTCACTCCTTGCATGAATCTCTGTGATGACATCATAATGTTGTCAGAAGATGTTCAAACATAATTATTTCAAATGTTAATGAATATATTCCTAGTAAATGATTTTGTGAACATTTGAGGTACTACAAGTAAATGAGTTGACACTGAAATCAGTAACCTGCATCATAATTTTGATTTTTAGTAAGAAACATTGTAAATTGAAATTAAGATATATCATAATTACTAATGGACTTTCTTTTTCAAAGTGTTGTGGTATTTGGAACAGTTTTGTTTCTTTTTTTTTTTTTTCTTTTTTTCTTCCATTTTTCCTAATATAAAGACTGGTTTATTAGAACTCTTTATTGAATGAAATATTTAATAATTATTTAATCTCAAGATTTGACTGACACAAAATTAAAATGCATTTTGTTCAGTTAAGGTAAAGGATTTCTTGCCAAGGTATTGATATGAAGTTTGTTTTAAAACATGAAAGATCATATTAGACTCCTGAAAAATTGTATTAAAATTTATTGTTAGATATTGATTGTGATTGAAAATCACTTCATTAAATTACAGTACAGAGAGATGAATGACATCTTGAAGAAATTAAAATGGTTGCAAATTTAATTAAAACATTAAATTATTGTTGGAATAAAGGTCATAATCATAAAATGTAATTGAAGGGAGTACATTAGCATGTACCCTAAGGTATCCTTTCTATTTCAAAATATAAATTACATATTTGACATTTAAAGAGGAAATGGGTACCATTTTATCTGGATAGATGAACTACAATGGTAAGAATTGTTATACATAGAACGATCTAAGAACCCAATTTTTCAAAAAATCATTTGCTCCTTGCATAGGTGCAACATACTATTTTTATGTCTCTGACTGAGAAAATTCGCCTTCTTATTTATTGACAATCATGGGCCTGCACAGAGAGTAGGACATTGTATTGTATACTAAGACTTTATCTCTGTGCCAAAAGTATAACTTACACTACTGACTGCAAAGAGTATTCTTGTCAGACTCTGGTTAAATTTATGATGGTGTGTAGCATTTATCACTGCATTTTCTCTCCCTTACAGCAGATTAGGATGGCAAACAGTACATAGCAATAGAAAGTAGAAGTGGCACGTAGAACATATATCCATGAAAATGTTGTTGAAGCATACTGATAATGCTGCTACAGGACCTCTGTCACCTCATGCCCCAAGGATTTCTTTTTCTAAACAGAAAATATTCAAGAATTGAAGCAACATTATTCTTGACTATTTCTCCCAAATGCTCAGCAATATTCAGTGAATTCAATCAATGTCTTTTAAAATGTTCTGTATTTTATTCACTTCCTATATTTACTAAGCTATCTTTTTGGAAAGGGGGAAGGGGTGTTGGCTGAAATGTTTCAGAGGGGAAAATCAGGGTGAGTAGAGTTGGAAAATTTGAAGAAAATCAGGATTGCCAAACTGGATTTCAGCAGCAGTTATGCTGATATATGAATGCTGCAGATTTAAATGCTTAATTGTATGGCTACCGAATCAGTTTATTTTTGTAGCTGTTTCTAGATTTTAGAATGAGGATTTTACTCATTGAATAAAATTACTGTACTATAGATACTGTATTGCAAATACATGTGCACATCTGTCAGTCTATTCAGTACATTAAGAGATTTTCTTTCCCTAAAGCAATTATCAATTTTTTCATCAAAACATCTCATGTATGTATCCCATATACTAAAAGGTTCCTACAAGAGTATGATCATATTCATACAGATTTTGAAAATAATACAGATTGCTGACTACAGGAGGTAACAAGCAGAACAAGAAGGAGGAAGGAGAGAAGCTCTTAATTCTTTCTCTTCTCCAATTACAGTTCTTGTTGATTCTGTTCAGAATTTTTTTCTGAAGGCCTAACATGAAAGTTACACCAGTTTTGAGCTATATGCCATTTAGGAATCACTCATGGGCCATCCCATCTCCAGTCTAAAACAAAGCCAAAGGTGCATGCAGGAATTAGTAAATGTTGAAGAAGTTTCAAAGAAAGAAGCCCTTCGTCACAAAACAATTACATTTCAGTACTTCTACATGTTGGGTCTTCCACTGCCCTCAGTGAGTTCTTACAATATGGGTCAGAATATGAGTACTTTTAGTGCACTGATACTGTGAGGTCATCCAGTGGGTGCCTGCTTTCCTAATTCAGTAGATCTTTTTTTCTTTTCATAGCAAGCGCTTGGTCTGTAAGGATCACTGATGTGCTAGTTGGGTATTCAAGATACATTCTGTAAAATCTCTTTTTCCATTGAGAAAGGGCATGTCTTCCACTGTTGCACAGCTTTTCCTTGCCAATATAATCTTAAAGCTCAAGTGTTGGCTTTTTCTGGGCTGATGTGAAGAGCAAGTCTGCCTAATTTCAGAAGCTCAGAGCACTCAGCTGTTCAGGTATTTGCATGTAGGTTTCTGGGGACATCTCTCATGTGGCATCTGTAGGGTTTCTGTAGTATTTTCATTAAACGTCCTTGGACCTTTATGAGTGATTTTGTATAAATACTCTACTCAGACAAGAACATTTGAGGGGTGATTTAGTTGAGAAGGTATTTTGACCTTTTTCTTTATATGAAAAAATGTATTGAGATAAATGTTTTCTGTAATTCTACAGAGTGGTTGGCCATGATTTAAAGAGCAGTTACAGAAATATTTGCTGCGTGTAAGGGTTATATATTCCACCAGTTCAGAATGTGTCCTTACAGTAGATAGAAATTCTTAAGATAAAAGTTGTGTGGAGTGCAGGAATATCTACCCTTTGGAAACTTTTTGCAACTTTTGAATGAATGGGATGCATTCCAGTCGTGTGTTCATAGGAACTATCTTTGTAACTTGAGTTGAAAACATATTACTACTAATACTCAGATTACAGTTAATTCTGTCATAGGCAGGCTAAGACATTTCTCCCATTTCATCCTTCCTTTCAGTTTGTTTTTTATCATTTTTAGCAATGCTTGTAGATAGACTGCTTTTTTTTTTTGAAGAGCATTGTAGAAATTCTGGTAGTCTTGGAAGGATCTGACAAAGAGGGGTACCTAGTAAGTGTATTTTTATAATCATATAAACTGGATAAGAATGTAATATTTATGAATGCAAATACAAAAACTTCAGATTGTGTCTACAGCTGAGTATAAGAAATTGGATTTTCATAAGAGCAATGAGAAGCATATATATATATATATTCCACAAAAATTCTTTGGAAATTTTGGCTAGAAATGATTGCTATTATGAATGTAATTAATGCTATGGCACTAATCAAAAGACATGCTATTAGGAAAGCTCAGTGGCATGAGAAATTAGGTAAGGATTGAATTTGATAAACTGTATTTAGATGCATTAGCATGGCCAGTAAGATGGTTATTAAGGATCTCAAACACAGAACTCTGTGTGTTACAGATGTTGCATGACTGGAATAGGGTAACTTTTATTAAATAAAAAAACTGTTGCAGCTTTCTTGTTAATTTAAACAGTACACAGAGTAGTCATATCTACAGTCTGCAGTCATGTGGGAAGGCGTAATTAATCTTACCATAACAATATAAAAAATGACTTGTTGTCCTGGTTCCAGTTAGGACAGAGTTAATTTTCCTCCTAGTAGCTGGTAGGGTGCTATGTTTTGGATTAGGATGAGAAGAGCGCTGATAACATGCTGATGTTTTAATTGTTGCAGAGCAGTGTTTACACCAAGCCAAGGACTTTTCAGCTTCTCGCTCTGTCCTGCCAGCGAGCAGGCTGGGGGTGCAGCAGGGGCTGGGACGGGACAGACCCAGGACAGCTGACCCAAACTGGCCAAAGGGGTATTCCATACCATCTGGCGTCATGCTAAACAATATATAGGGGTGGCTGGCCGGGGTGGGGGGGCCGGCTGCTCGGGGACAGGCTGGGCATCGGTCAACGGGTGGTGAGCAATTGCATTGTGCATCACTTGTTTCGTACACATTATTATTATTAATACTATTATCATTATCACTATTATTATTATTGTTATTATTATTTTCCTGTCTTAATAAACTGTCTTTATCTCAACTCACAGGCTTCACTTTCCCGTTTCTCTCCCCCATCCCAGAGAGGGAGGGGGGAGGGTGAGTGAACGGCTGTGTGGTGTTTAGCTGTCAGCCGGGTTATACCACAACACTTGTAAAATGCAACAGGTGTATCTTTGAAAAATACTGCTGTCAAATTTAACAGTGAAACAAATAGATTTTATATGTATTTAAAATAAAGATCCATTTTTGTTTGTTTGTTTGTAGGGCCAATGAATCAATTCAAGTGGAAATGAATCTGTACTTTATAATAATTGTTATATGAACATTAAAGCAAAAGAAATTATTAGATTAGTTAAAAGATTAGTTAATGATATCTGATAATTTTGAGTGTGATAAGAGAAGCATTTGTATGCAGTTAGGAACATTTTATGGACAAAGATTCCTAAGCTTAAGTGTATTTCTTAGAATATAACAGACTCCCCTCCCCCCTCCCCCCCCCCCCCCCCCCCCCCCCCCCCCCCCCCCCCCCAAAAAAAAATAACAGGAGCAAATTTATGTTTAATTGTGAATATTCCTAGCAGTAGTTCACACCAACTGCACAATAAGAAGACATTAGACTTGGCATACCCAGCAGTTGGGTAGTGGGTATTACTAGCTGATCATTTGAATTTACCAGACATCCGCAATTGCTAGGTAATTCTATACTCAGCCAATTAATTTCTATAAATTTGACACAACATATATTCATTGAACACAGATGTTACCTGAAATGCAGTGTTGATCAATGCGTGGGTCATAGAGCAGTTTTTAGAAATGCATAATGGTTTTAATCTTGGGCAAGGAATTGAATCTGCAAAGGCAACATCAGCCTTGTTCCTTGCATAAAGATGAACTGTATATGCAAAGAGAAGAAATGTCACAGCTGTTCTTTATGAGAAGCCTGGCATACCTCGGATAAGATGATTTTAATTATCCTAGGACAAAAATCCCTTTCCTTCTTTTTACTTCCTTACATTTGTTTGAGGGCTTTGTAGCAAGTCATTTTACACTGTGGAAACAAACTGAGAACCATGCATACGTTATTAATAACTTATTAATTTCCGAGATTCTCCAATAAATGTAGAAATCTCCTAAACCTTCCTACACAAACATAAGCTTTCATTGCTGTCTCACATGGTCTTGACATTATTTTAGTTGCCATCTTCCTCCTCATACTAATCTGTTGCCTCAAAACCATGAGAGGATCAGTAGCAGACTGATCACTCTGCTTATTGTCATCCGTTAGTTTATGTCAACAGTATTTCCAGAAAAGCTGTTGCCAAGAGGATTAATTTGTGAAATACATTCAAAAAAATCTTATTTTTCCCAAAGTTTAAAGCAACTTTTGTTACAGGAGAACTTTCACATTTTCATTTCTTTTTTTTTTTCTTGTTGCAATGATTACCAAGGGCATTTTTGCCTTCTCCTACTCTACCTTTTCCTTTTTTCCACCTGTTTTCTTATTTCAAACATATGTCTTCATTAGCAAAAATCTGTAATTCTTCTTCTGAAACATGTTATTTTAAGAGCCATACTATGTTATTTTTATATGCTGTTATATTGACTTTTTTTCTGAATTCTTCAGTATTTTCTTTCCAGCAAATTGTTAAGCTGGCATATTACACAATAAGACACAATACAGATCTGAACATCCTGAGAGGAATCCTTTTCCACATTGGGATCTCCAAGAACCCTCATGTACAAGTGAAATCTAGAATCTGGCTGTTTCTACAGGTGGCAGTTCCCAGTAAATGAGTTGGTAGTAGCACCCCATTGCCTCATTGCCTGGAGAGAAAATAAATAAATAAAATAAAATCAGGCCATATTTCCTAGATCCTTTTGTTCACCTGTCAAGATACAAGTTCTTATTGTCAGCACTGCTAGAATAAAAAGATAGTGAATATCTTATATCCAAAAGTCAAATAGTCTAAAAGAAATAAAAGAAAAGGCCACTCCAATCCCAAGCAGCACAGATGTTTCTCAACTGAGCACACATATCCATGCAAACATCTATGCCTGCAATTTTACATATTTCATAGAAGAGAAGATCAGGCTGAAATTCCAGACTTTAATACTGAACTGCATCATACTGAACTACAGCATATAAACATCTACTTTCTGAAAGGAACAGGAAATACACATTTTGTTACTGTTTACCTATTAGTCTCATTGGCTTTTTCCAATATATTGCCAAAGTCCATTATGTTGTGACTTCCTGATGACTTGGAATACCTAAAAACTATTGCAGTAGAAGTCTGTCTGAACACAAAAGTCATGCTCATTACTCACAGCTTAATGAAAGTATCTCAGAAATTGGCGTAGTTCACAAGGAGTTATGAAAATTCTCTATAGCACCATGTTTCCAAGAGGCATTTCCAAATCTTCAGCATATTGCTCTCTTAAGAACCTGAGCTGAAACAAAGAAATAGAATAACAATTACACTTGACCAGTAGAATGCATGAACCGTGGGCTTGCAATGTATCTTGAGGTTATCCAAGTGATTAGATTAATAAAAATCCATCTGAAACTATTTTGTAGGCTAAAATCTCTTTCCTGCTGTGAGCTTTCCCACATGTTAAGAGAATATTGAGAGACCTCAGTGAATTGAGAAAAAAAAAAATCCCTTCATTTTACCTGAAATCAATGTTACTATTGTTTACAATTTATAGTTTATAATATATAGTATATATATAGTGTGTATTTTATATATACACTGTTTATATAGCATATATAGAGTATATAAAATGAAAAAATATACACTATGTACAAAGTATATACTGTATACTATTGTATATGTACTATACACTACATACTATATTATATATACTATATATATTCTATATATACTATACATACTATCTAGTATGTATAGTATATAGTATATAAAATATGCACTGTGAATATTATATGTATGAAACTGGCAGTAACTGGTAGTATTTTTTAAAACTAAAGAAAATATACTATAGAAAATGAAAGTTTTGCTACCATTATATTTGTGACAGAAAAATTGTTAGGCTTATCAGTGCTTCGTTTACATTAATGGATAATCTGTCCCCTTCCAGTCTGCCTTGGAGAGGATGTCACAGACATTGTTTAAGTAGGGAGCTCTGATCTATTGTCTAAATTCATCCAGATATTCTGAAAGGCAATATGAAATAATCAGCCTGGAGACAGTTGTATTTTATTTGTGCAGTTGTATCCTCCAGTGCTCTGTTTTCTATAAATAGCTGATGTTATCACCATATTTCTCCTCCTCTAAAAGAACTATTCAAAGAAACAAATATAAAAATAAAGAGCCTTGCTAGAAGATGTGGTTCTTCATTTTGAATCTTATGATTTCAGAGGTAATGATCATGAATTATTTAATACCGCTGTTTCCCCTTTAAAAATTGAAATAACTAGATAAAGTGGATTATATTCTTTCCTACTTAAAACATCTAAAAGAAATATAGTAGGAAAATGAATATTTGACACTTCTACCAGTTAATGAAGTTGGGAGGCGAGGATATATGGTTTACTGAGAAGTCATTTCTGAAGACCTCTAAGGAGTTCCAGTCTTAGCCATGACCATGTAGTGAAGAAAGAAGTGAAGGAAAAATATAAATAGATCAAATGAAAAAAAGGCTACATAGCAGAAACATTTAGATCATTGAAGATTGGAATGGTATTGGGTGACTACAATAATTCCAGGTAATATGAGAGAAAGAAGTGCATCAGAAAAAGTCATATGTACTGTAAAAGAACTAAACTAGAAGCTGAGACTGAGGCTTTGTCTACATTTCTGTTGCTCAAATAAGCAGAAAAATTTCTATCTGATAAAAGTATTTATTTTCCTTCAGCTTCCCAACACCCTAAATCCATTCATTATCCCCATATCAAATAAGGCAGGTATTCCAGAACAGACAAGGTGTGAAACTTCAAGAGAAAAACATGTAGGTGTTGTTTGCTCTTTCATTTGCCAATTACCAAAAGAAAAATCTAACTGTAGTTTATTGTTAAGTGAGAAAAGATTGTCCATAGTTAAACTTCTCTATTATAAGCTGTTTTTATACTTTTTCTGTCTATTGTCTCTGAATCAATAAACATATAAGCATGCTCATATAAATCATAATGGTCTCTTGGGAACTGCTGAAACAAATTAACAAAGTTGAGGAAGATTTATAGTTTAGAGCAAGAAAAAAATTCAAAATTGCTATGACTCGCTTTAGTGAAAAAAAAAAAGAGCTTAAAGTCTTAGAAAAAATGGAGCATGATGGATCTCTTAATTTGTTTATTTTTGATCCCTTTTGTGGTAGTTTGTTATTCTTCTAGAAAAATATGCTGTTTAAGAGTTTTATGTTTTGAATTTTTGGCATAATTCTGTTCTATTTCATGTTAGGTAAATGGATCACAGGACATAATCAGTTGCTAAATCTAGCTGTTTGTTTTGACGTTAGGCCAATTTCTTGAATTTGAAATGTACATCATCCTTGATTACAAAACACCAATCTTCCACTTCAGTCATGGGAATTTGAAGCGTAGAAGTAGTGTCAGTTCCTAATTATGAAAGCTGAAAAGCAGTAAAAAAATAAAAAATAAAAATTAAAAAATAAATAAAAAATAAAAAATAAAAAATAAAAAATAAAAATAAAAAACGAAGACAGGTAAGAAATGGCAAGATTATTGAAAGACAGCTAAATTTTTATTTGTCTTTAAGTACTTCATAATGCTGCTTAGCACTGAAATGAAGGCTACGATATCAAATAAGGGAATGAAAACAGATAAGAAAAATGAGGACTTTGGTAGCCCATATGAAAAGTGAGACAACGCTGTTGTTTCAGTGTGGGTACAGTTTTGCCAGGTTAAATTTTAGGAAAATCTTGTAAGATTGCAGTGAAGCATTCAATGTAATACAGAGTTGTGAATGCTGGCAAAGTAAAAATCAGAATACCTTGAAGAACAATGTCGTTATCTCAAAATTTACAGTGATTAAAATTTTTCCAGGCTTTTTATTTTCCCTTTTCATCAGTGTTTTTTCCATTCTAACTGATCATTCATTTTCAATCTGCCATTAAACAGTTTTATCAAATTAAGGCTGTGTGGCTATGTAATGAGAATGTATCCAATAAAAATGCTTTCAATTACATTTTTTAACTGCAAAATATCAAATTAGTGCTGTGTGAGGATACTCCATTGAAAACACTAAGATTAGAAAAGAGGTCATTATGTTTCTCTACTACATGACTTTGTAGTATAATAGCATAGTGTCACCTTAAACATGATTCATTGGAAGTGTTACAGTGAACAAGATAATTTTTCATTTGTAGAGCCATGCAATCAATGAATGCATTCACACAAAGAAAGACAAAGTGTAAACTTTTATTTCTTTATTTCAATTACTACCAGAACTTTTAGATGATAAAAACAAAAAATGAGATCCAGTTTTCACTCTCTCTGTGATTTCATTATAATATTTCTCATTGCAGTTATATTCATAAGT